>NC_090879.1:45624946-45672446 GCF_036669935.1 Montipora foliosa
GGGCAACGGCAACACGTCACAGTTATTCATGATGGCGGCGCCCTGGTAATTTAAAAACAGCATTAACTGATTCTGAAACCTATTTATTTCGGTTACAATCGGTATCTTTGAAAAAATTCAAACAGATATGTCTGTAGAGGTATATTTTCAGTGAGTTAAAGTTATAGTTTTGTTGGAGTGGACATTCACTTGAAGGGCTGTGTCTTTATTTGAAGAAGTCCGTTGAGACTCGTCTTCTGCTCTGGACCATTTCAAGTCATGGGCTCTTGTTTTTAGCTTGTGTTTGAGATGGGCATATTTAAATTCAATTCTTAACGAAGATATTTGAGTTTGCATACTGCAAACGAAACTAAAAGGAAATAAAATGGAAAGTAAGGTAGCATTGTTTCGGACTCTTGGCTTTCTGACGCTTTCGTCTCAGTGGACGGCTCCGCGAATTCTTCGCCAATGTCGTTTGCCTGGTAGAGGACAGCAGCTCTATTATTCTCACTTTTAAATACAAAGACCTTGGTAGCCCTCAGTTAGCTTAGCTACCCCAGGCAGGCTACTTTATCTGATGATATACCAAGACAACGTGGGAGAGGGCAAATCAATTACATTCGAAGTGAATGTGATCAGAGAAGTTAATGAAACAACTTGAGCAGTTGCAAGAAGCCTGAAAAATCCAGCCGTGAACGAGACTCAGCTCGTACGATTGCGCCACACTTGCTCTCCCTTGTGAGCTATCAAGATGTGTGGGATCTGAATTTGTTTTTGAAAGAGACTGTAATCAAAATCCCACAGTTACATGTGCTTAAAACAATTATTAAGCAAAACGATTGCTTAAGTGATCGCAAAATGATTGAGTGGGGTGCAGGGATGGCGCAGTGGTGAGAGCTCTACTCTGCACCGAGAGGTTTTCTCCGGCTACTCCGGTTTCCCTTCTCCTCAAAAAACCAACATTTGACTTGATTTGCTTTAATTGTTAATATCAGTTCACAGTGTCCACTCCAGCGCTAAAACGACTAGACACTTATGTTAAAGTTCTTTTCCTTTATCAAAATTGTCGATCCCGTTTTACATTTTTGAAAACTAAAAAGTTCTTTCCTGGTTCCAAAAAGTTCCGTCCATTGACAATTATTCCAAAAGTCCAGTCGTGTTTCCAAAAGTTGCTCCTTTTTTGTGTGTCTGCAGGCTATAGGGAAAACGATCAACTCATGTTTTAGAGGCAGCTGGCTTAAGGCCCATTTAAAGGGTTTCAACATTTGCGTCAACATGTATTCAACACTTTGCTGAACTGAACCAAATGTTCGGTGCGTTTGAACAGGTCGTCCAACATTGTTGAAAGAGTAAAAAATGTTGAAAGCGTGTTGAATCAAGTTTAAACCGGTTTAAACTTGGATTTAAAATCGAGACGGGTTTCTAGTTCCTCGCAATCAAATTTCGCGAAAGTGTTAGTTCTCTTGTTGGCGCAATGTTGGAACCGTTTGAACGGCCTCCGCACAACTTTGTTTTGCGTCCAACATTTGTCCAACATCCGTTCAACTTTTGTTGAACGACTGTTTGTCAAATGTCGAAACCCTTTAAACGGGTCTTTAACCCCTGGGCCAAGGATTGCAGATCTCAGGCTGTCCCAGAAAACGATGTTATCGCTAATGATGTTAGCTTTATGAGTTTAAACAGGTATTGTGTTTTGATGATTTTTCTGAAGTCTTCGCAAGTTTCAGCAAGTCACGTGAAAGGAGGTTTGAGTAGGAATTCCAAATTTTGGTTATCAATCGGTGCGTCGGAGTTTATTGTGAATGTTACAAAGCAGGGCTATAGATTGCCCTTTGTTGCTCTGCTCAGACCAGCTTTCTTCCATAACAACCAGTCCGCCACCAAACACGCTAATTTTGTGGTCGAATCTATTCAAGGATTATTGTCTAGCGAGAGAATTTTCTAATATCCTTATCGTTCTACAGTTGTCAATCTTTCATGTGTCTGCTAATGAGAAGAAGAGGCTTATAGAGGTTTTGCATGGCAGGAGCAATAGATTATTTTTCCTATGGGAACGAATGTTCTTTCTAATGCAAAACATTTTCATTGTTCCTGCCATGCAACATGGCTGCTGTGCAAAACCTTTATCTTGATTTACGTTATGTGAATAAACATTTGGGAAAGAAGCGTGTTAAACATGAAGATTGGAGGACTGCCATCAATTAATATTTCAAAGGCGCATTTATGTTTCCTTTGACTTAAAAGAGTGGCTACCATCACATTGACATTTATCGAGAAAACCAGCAAGTTCTAGGTTTTTCCTGGACTTGCTTCCAAGGAAGTGCCGTTAAATATTATGGTTTTTTTTTGTGCTGCCCTTTGGCCTCTCCTCAGCGCCATTTATTTTCACTAAAAGATTAGGCCCTTGCAGTAGGACTAGAGGCACTTAGGTATTTAATTATTGTGCCTGGATGATGGTTGGGGAATCGCAGACAGTAAATACACAAAATGTGCTGAGGTAGGGTCTGTTGTGCGGCATTACCTTGAACAAGCAGGATTCATAGTTAATTATGCTAAATCTGTTTGGTCTCCTACCCAGAGTGTTGTTTGGCTGGGGTTGACTTGGGATAGCATTTGCGGCACTATTGGTGTCGCTGACACTCGTTTATCTAAGACGCTCGCCACTCTGGAGAACATCATTGAATCAATTCATAGTATCACCGCTCGACAATTGGCGTCATTTACCGGTCAAATCATAGTAACCTCTATGATCCCTAAAGTTGGTGATTTGTGTTGATTATTACAAGGCACTGCGTTATGAGCACTCTTTGTGCGCAGTATTGGGGCGCAATTGTTGAACTTGACCAATACTGTTTAGATGAGCTGTTACAGTATTAGCAGCAAGCTAAGAACACAAGAAACCTAGTAAACTTGTTTACTCCGATGCTAAAGGATGTGGCCCAATTATTTCCCTCAATGAAAAGGTTGTTTGCCTCAAGATGTGGAATACGGAAGAGGCAAGTAGGAGTTCTACTTGGAGAGAACTCGAGGCCATCAGGTTTTCTATTCGATCTTTTCCTGTGCTGCTTAGCCATACTGCGGTGGTTTGGTATACCGACAACCAAGCAGCGGCTCGTATCATGCAAGTTGGCAGCTTTAAGTTAGATCTACATAGGATCGCAATCGACATAGTTTTGTTTTGTTTCGAGAATTCTATAGAATTGGATGTACAGTGGATTCCTTGTACGCTCAGCCGGAAAGCTGATGCAATAATCCGGTTTATTGACTGTGATGATTAGCAGATATCTCATTCATTTTTCGACGAGATCGAGAATTTTTGGGGACCGTGCACAGTTTGCTGCTTTGCGAATTTTTTACAATACAAAGATGCCCAAATTCTACTCGAGGTTGTTCAGGCGTGGACTCCTTTGCGCGAGACATTGAAGTTAGTACCTACTGGCGCCATCGTTTGCAGGTTTCTGAGATTTATGTACATTCAAAAGTGCACTGTAACCCCGGTCACTTCCCCATGACTCTCCTTCCCGTTTTGGCCATTATTTGCTTGTAGTTTTGGCGAATTCGTGCTGGGCCACGTTATTCGGTTTGCTTAAGAAGCTTTTAAAGGACCCCCTTAAGACCTGGCCGTAATGCCAAAAGTCCTCTCGGCTCTAGCGATTTTCTTGGTTACGTGCTGGCTGTAGGCCTTTATAGATTATGTTAGTAAAAGTAGCATTGCTCTTTTTTTGGGCGAAATTATGCTAAAATTATGCTCTTTTTTCCAAATTATGCCCCCTTTTTTTAAAATTATGCTCTTTGAAAAAATTGCAACTGAGTCCAAAAAATTACATTATTTAATTAGAAGTCGTTGGTCTACAAAAATCCACAGTGAAATTAAAATAAACATGTGGTTCATGTTAACACGTACACTAGTACTAGACTATACTCTCATGTACAAGTACAAGGAAAGGTTACGTTTATGCAAACGTTGGCCGTGTAGCACTTATATTTTAAACAGAGTTAACTGAATAGAGTGTAATGTGAAGTGCTGATTCACAGTGAACTACAAATGCTACTACTTGAACTAAAACTTAAAACATCGAATAATGTCACCAAGTGCTTAAGCTTGGGACTTGGGAGTAGAGATGAACAATGATCAAATTGTAGCATCAAAATGATCCGATAATTATCAAAATATGCGAATTATGCTAGCATTGTTACTTGGCAAAAATTACGCCAGTTTTCTCAAATTATGCCAAAAATTATGCTAGCATAATCTATAAAGGCCTAGCTGGCTGTCAGGCTCCATTTCAGTTAGTCATTTGCCATGTTTGGGTTAGGCGCCGCTGGCTCTGGTATACCCGGCTCTTTTACCATTGGGCCCCTTTTTTTTGCTTATTAGGCCTTAGAATATTTATACCGGATTTCGGTAGACGTTTAATTCTGTTCCGGGCTATTTAGGCGCGGCACTTGTGGCCACGGGGCCTGCATATAAGCAATTCTGACCACTCACTTCGAGTGAAAGTTTATTAAGGATGTGTCAGTCAGCAGTACAAATGCAAGACAAGCCTACTATAATATCTTAAGTTAAATATAATCTCTTAGAAGTTGTACTACGTCAGATACGAAGCAGAACAAAACCCCGAGGTAAGTAGGGAGACTGACTGACCTAGAATGACTTACGTCTTCCGCTGAAACTGTTAAATACCCTAAACTAGTCCCGTGACACCCCGCAAGCCTCTCCATCGTGCAGTCAGAATATCAATTTCTGACTAATTCATTCAGTCATTCAATCGTCAGAAATTACATTTTATAGACCTGAATTCGAGTTCTTTTTCGTTTACCCATGGTCACTGGAAACCACGAGGCCACCGGACCACGGAATTTGCGGGGCCACTGGGCCGCGGAATTTATGAGGCCACAGGGCCGCAGGGTCTTGCGAGGTCACTGGACCGCGTTACTTACGATGCCACTGGGCCGTGGAGCTCACCAAGCCACGGGGCTGTATTATACTTTGGCGGTCACTGGGATTCTTCAGCTCCAGCGACCTTGGGTCGCTGTCGCATAGAGACTTTTCTATCGATCCTGCAATGTATTGAATCTTTCTCCCCACGTACCTCTTGATTTTGTTATATTTTGTATTCCATATGGTTATCGGGTAAAGCGGAATGTTGAGTGTACCAGATTTGCTAATAAGGTCTAAGCTTGATGGTTTGTTTGACTCCTTAATACAGCCCCGTGCGCCTAATACTAATAGAGAGCTTACGCAACAGGACGGCTGGAAGACTCAGGACGGCAGAGTGACGAAAAAATGTTGCGCGAGACTGTGCATTCCCAATCTTACGTGACATTTTTTCGTCATTTTGCCGTCCTGAGTCTTCCAGCCGTCCTCTTGCGTAAGCTCCCTAATATCAGATCCTACGTCGGGCAGGTCAAGAGATTCTTTGCATGGTGTAGACGTCATTTTTCAGACACTATAAGCTCCCTATCCCAGTCCAGTTGTAACTGTTTATCTCTAGGATACCTCCAAAAGTGCCAAGTCACCTTCAACTTCCGTTTCGGCCCACGGGTGTTTAAAGGGGCTCCATACTTAATAACTGGATTTTTGGGTTTGCAGAAACATTGTTGAAGTAGCAAAGAGAAACCGTTCGCAAACTCCGATGAAGAAGAAGCCGGCGTCAGCAGAATTAATTAAGGGCATTTTAGATAAATCTTCTTGTCATTCTGCGAGTCTTTTAAGGTCCTTTAGAATGGCACCTGTTGGTGCTTTAGGATTTTCTGTTTTTTTTTTTCTGTTTCGACCGAATAGGCAGCATGTGCTTAATAGGATGGCATAAGCCGGAAACGGAAGTTCGCGCGAGTGACGTGTTCATCCTGGATATATATGTACGCGCAATGCGGAGAGAGAGTGATGCTTACAAAAAATCTTGAGTTTTGTAATGTCCACGATAAGATTTTTGTTCCCAAAAGTAAGGGTTACAAATACCAACAAGGTTGTTATGCCAACATTGACGGGGCAGAAACTACAATAGGCTGATTTAGCAACAGAACGGGAACGTCAGTGGCGACGGCGCGCGCAGAAAAAACACCAATGAGAATTCAGAATAGAATAGACTCCACTCTTTTCTTCTCTATTATAAATTCTCATTGGTAGTTTTGCTGCGCGCGACGTCGCCACTGACGTTCCCGTTCTGTTGCTAAATCAGCCTAATAGTTATTGCCCAGTTGGTTCTCGAGCGATACTGTGTAACATTTCTGGTTGCCAGGCCAACATTTATCTTCCACTGTTTAGATAACTCTCGTCTACTAGTAAAGGGCATAGCTCAAGGAGTGGCCCGTTATCTTACACCAGATGCCGAGAAATTTTCAGGGAAGTAGTTTCTTTAAATTGCGATCTAGATCTTTACGGCCTCCACAGCCTTCGCTCTGGTGGTATATCGACTGTTGTAAAAAAAACGAAACCACTCATTCTATTTCTCATGAAAAAGACTACTTAAGCTCCATGGCAGATGGAAATTGGATGCTGCTAATTAATAAGGATATGTACGTTTTAGAATCCCTCCAACAAATTAGCCAGAAGTCTCGAGAAAGCTAGTTTTATGACGTTTTCCGTCGTTACACACCTAATACGATCCATTTTCTATCATTAACAAGGTATTAGGTATGGGTGAGTTTTGAATGGCCAAATAAAATGAGTTTGTTGGTTCTGAGTGTTTAACCAACCAATAATCATGTTGTTTGTAGCTGTATTCAAGGGGTAAATAATTGATATTAGTTTGAACGAATTAGAATATAAAGTGATTCGTTCTCTCCCCGCTTCAACATCATTGCTCCATTTGTAAGCGGCCAGTCCCTGGGTCCTGGACACATTGAATTCTGCGTATAACTATACTTAGCGGGGGCAGCTGTAATGAACAACTATTACTAGCAGTGGTAAGCTCTTTTTGGTCCCGAAAACTACCCCTTAATTGTCTCGAAGTGTAGAAAGAAACCTGACGTTGCCATCCCTCAATACAAGTGAAGCAATTATCAACTTGCATTGAGTATTTTAGTGTCACAGATGTGTAATTGCAATTAATCTTACAAGGACAAAAAATAGAAAGAAAAAGTTTGTGTTAAAATTAAGTAACCATGAAAGTTCATTTCCTCGGAGTCGTTAGTAGTCAAGGAATAATGGAAAAGAGCATTTTGTTTTTGCACTCCATCAACAGTGCATACGGTAGTCTCTTGTCAGAGTGCGGCATATTGTCAACAATAGAAAATGTCAACTGTTAAAATGCGCTCTCATGATAAACCTTTCACTTATCGAACCATAGTAAATCGAACCAGCACTGGTACCGCTGAGGTCAGGACACATTGAATTCTGCGTAGAACTATACTTAGCAGGGGCAGCTGTAGTGACCAACTATTACTAGTTCGTGTTAAAATCATGTAACCATAAAAGTTTATTTCCTCGGAGTCGTCAGTAGTCAAGGAATAGTGAAAAAGAGCATTTTGTTTTGCACGCCATCAACTTTTAATAATAATAATAATAATAATAATAATAATAATAATAGTAATAATAATAATAATAATAACAATAATAATCACTATTATCATCATTATCATTATCATCATCATTGATATTATTTAATTAGTATTTTTATCACGTTTTTGTCTCTTTAAAAACCAATTTTAACAAAATTTCAGGGTACAATTATACTTAAAATGTAACCAAATTTGCAAGCTTTTGTATAGAATATATTTTCAATAAAGAGTTATTTCTTAATATTGTTGTTATTATCATTACTATTATTCCATTAACTGAGAGCAGAATTTCCTCTTTGCATGACGGCATCGCAACCATCAGTGACCATTGGCGTTTTTTACTTCTCTTCTTTTTCTAACTTGTAGTCTATTTCAGTTATTCAACGAAATAAAATAAATTAGCGACAAAAGGCAAGGTTTCGAAGTAATCGTGACTCACGCCTTTATTTTCAAGTGATTTTCAACCTGTCGCTGGTGATAAGTAGAAAATTAATCAAATAATCAATTAACAACAGTATAGTACATTTGATTGATGTGTATTTCAGAACTGATTTGTAATTGGCTGAGACAATTGATGGGTGGAGCCGTGACGTAATGAATCAGGCCTACTTAATCGGGTATAATATGGTTTCCCTTCAGTTCAGTGAGTTCCAAAGTTTCTACTGCCTTCCTTCCAAGGATTCATTGAAATATGCATTTGGCTTCGGTTGCTGTAATATGCTCTGTCCTTTTGGTATCTGATGCCTTTTTCTTTCCTCCTAACCGTTATCCAGAAATGGACATGGATGTGGTGAGTTTGGAGTTTTAGCAGCTTTTTAAATACGTAGAACATCACTGTCATAAAGAAAACCTCTTCTTTTTATAGCCGGATGCTCTGTGATCCAGTGGGTTACCAAAAATTGTAGATACTCTTACAGGCAGTCGAATACATCACCTGCAAGAGAGCGTTGGTGATAAAACAAGTGATTGAAATATGTGAGATTAAGAACAGGGAGATTAAAAGACCTTTTTTATAAACTCAGCTTAATCCTAATCTAGAGACTTAAATTTTCCAATGCAGAGTTAGGCGTGCTAATTGTGAGAGCTTGTTTAATACGATAAATTTAAACGTATGGGCAAAATTTATAGAACAATCCCTCCTTGTTAACGTAAAAGTGTCTTAGAACAGCAGCCAAAAAAAAAAAGCAACTAGAGGGCTGCCTCTATTCCAGATATTTCAGAGTTTACCTTCTGAAAGATAATATGGCAAGTTGAGGTCTTTGGTTTCGCTCACAAAAACGTTGTTTAACAAAATGTAAATGCTTTGTTTATAGTGGAAGTGCACTGAAATATAAAGCTATTGTAGTTCACAGGCATCCTACGTTTTAATAATCTGAATGAAGCTTAAGAGAAACATGATTAAGAACCCCAACTGGTAGGAGGTAACCAGTCAGCTATTTACAACGCGTGGTAGAGTTGAATCTGCATGCAAACCCAACGCCCTAACCACTGAACCCTGCACGCCGTGTCCCTTATAAGTATGAACGATGATTCGTTCGATCGATACACGATCATTTCCACTTTTTGCCGAAAAGTATTATAAGTATAAGATAAGTATGTACAGTAAAACCCCGCGAGTAAGAACCTATTTTTTAAGAATCTATTAGTCCAAAATATGTCAGTTAGACCCCCTCTAAACAAGTTAACTTGTTGACCCTAAAATTTGAAACAGGTTCTTATTTTCTAAAATGAAAAAGGGAGTGTGCACTTTGGGAAATAAGATCAGTTGGTATTTAGAGTTCTCTTTGAGGACAAAGGTCATTCACCACTCCACCTACCAATGTTGGAAATCAACTAAAATAGGGAACGAAGGCCGAATACCACTAAATTCTGCTATCTATAGGGTAACTTTTTCTTCTGAAACTAAGGACCTACTTAAGAACCTAGATAGTGTAAATTTCTGTTAATAACCATTTATGTCAGAAACTGCTTAGGTTAAATTTTAAAACGGAAGGTTCTTACCCTAGGGGTTTGTTTTGGAACAATGTCGTCAATAAAGATGAACTAGTACAATAAATTCAATTTGTAGACCGCCAAATGCTTATTTATGTAACCGTGAAAGTTCATCTCCCCTGGAGTCGTTAGTAGGCAAGGAATCACGGAAAGGAGCGTTTTGTTTCGCATCTCATCAACTGTACTTCTCTTGTCAGAGTCAACAATATGAAATGTCAAATGTTAAAATGCCCTCAATAAACTTTTCAACTATCGGCAGGAGAAGAAATGAATGAAGACTCCACTTCGTAGATACATGATCTTGTCTTCATTTCTTTTACTTTTTTGTCACTTTATTTTTTTGTTTGTTTTTGTGGTATTGCACCACACGGTAGAATGATCCGTACAAGTTTGTTACCGTGAGCACGGAAACAGCGGAAAATATAGAACGTCAATTATTAAACTGCCCTCAGTTATGGAAAGCTTCAATTCGTAGAAACATGAAAGGAACATGCACATGAGCTTATTCGTATTTCTTTATAACAAACTGGTCCCAGACGAAAAGGAGAATTCTGATTTGTTCTCTGAACTGTCCGAATTTTGCAAACACAAACCTAACATATCTATGATATGATACCTGACTAGGATACTGAATCCTCCGACTGACACAAAGTACATTCCACTGAAAACTTCATTGACGCCATCATGTCAGTACAATATACACTTAATGTATGGACCCGAGGGAAAAAGTTGGCTTTGATTTCCCGAGAGTCCTAATGTTTCGTGAAACGAAGGGGAACATCAGGACTCGAGGGAAAATAAAACTATCTAGTTGCCAGAGGGACAAAACATTATGTTCTTTGTAATAGAGCGAGTTTCAATTGAGTATCGTAAAACCAAATCCACAGTAATTACATTGGCCAATCAAAAAGGACGGAAACAATTCAGTAAACCAATCAAAACTCGAAGTAATTACACGTAGCCGACACAAAGCGCGGGAAAATGTGCACGCGCGAGCCACGATTGGTTTAAGCTTCTGGTTGGTTGAAAAAGTGGCATTAGCACTTTGAACCAATGACTGAGTGAAGTAATACAATACCAAAGCAATTCGCTAATTACTTTCGACACTCAATTAAAAACCGCTCTAACAATAATAATGATAATAATAATAATAATAATAATAATAATAATAATTATTATTATTATTATTATTATTATTATAATGGTCTTATTAAAAGATTTAAACAAACGTGAAATTTTACAAATGCAAAAAAAAAAAAGAGATAAAAGTCCAATAATTAATAACATTCTTTCAGCAACAACAATATATTAATGTGATGCATGGAATAAACAACGATTTACAAAAGCATGTTTGTAGCGCTCTGTATGGACTCTTGGTAGTAAATAGTTATGTTCTCTTTCACGAGGTAGGCGTGTCCTCTTAGGCGGTAGAAGGTCATGCAAGATGTGTCCATCAACATAAACCTCCTCAAACAGCAATTTGTCTCTCTTTCTAACGATGTCTGATATCGATATTAAATGAGATGTAAAACCAAACTTAATAGGATTTCTTTAAAAAAGTTGTCAATTTGGTCCAAGTGCTTGCTTTGATAGGCCCCTCCCCAAACTTCGTTTCCATAAAGAAATAAATACGTGATAGAGGATTCAAACAGCTTGTTACGGTTGTTCCTTAGAGTATCCATATGCTTTGCACACCCTAAAATACAAAGGCGGCAACTTGCTTTCGTAAGAACTCTGTCTTTCCCTTCAACAATCGCAGCAAAATAAACTAGGACAGCACTATGAAAACATAACTCCTGCTGAATGAGTAATTTACAAATCAGTTTCAAAGTACCTGAAAAGGGTAGAATACGCTTTTATAACCTTAATAACGAATACAAAATCATTTGGAATTGTCAACATTGATTGAAACGTTTGCACCTGAAAATACTCCGGCGTTAAAGTTTACAGATTCCTGGCTATGAGATGCGAAATTCTACATAGTAACAGGGGAGTTGACGTGAGCACCCGTTCAAGGATCATGCCACTTTTTAATCACGCACTGATCACGTGCTGTTGTATCCGACGAAGACAACAACTGCGGAATTGTACCCCGGTCAGGATACATTTGAATTTCACCAGGTGCACGTGACCAAGAATCAGCCAATCACAGTGCCTGTTTTCCATTGTACTACGTGTTATAAACCACAGCGTTTTGCGAGGTAATTGAAAACCGCGGCTACACTTATATTAGGGGATGAGGAAAAACATTATTAAAGTAACCATGAACTCATCATTAGGACGAAACAATCGTTCCTTTTCTCTGTTTTTTCTTCTTTAATGAATGCATAAGTGTCGTAAACTGAGACATTGAGTGTTGATTGGCTCTTAAGCTCTATGCCTCGAGTGAAAGCTGTTTGAGGTAAAAATGGTCTCAGGATAGGATGAATGTACGGAAATGCTCTAGGTAATTCGATCCCTAGTGGCAAAAAACAATTAGGAAAACGAGTTTTGTATTTGGTTATGAAATGGAAGCTTTCTTCATGAAATAAAACGAATCTGTTTCCTCTCTGCAGCCCCAAATGATTCGTTATCAAGGGTACCCGGTGGAGGAGCATACCGTTCAAACGGAAGACGGCTATCGTCTCCAGATTCATAGAATACCAGCAGGAAGAAATGATGATCCCAATTCGTATACCGCTCAGAAATCTGTGATATTCCTACAGCATGGTTTGATGTGTGACTCGTCAAACTGGGTCATAAACATGGCTAATGAAAGCTTTGGCTTCATTCTGGCTGATGCGGGATTTGATGTTTGGATGGGCAATGTGCGAGGAAATTCTTATGGTCTTCAGAATATCTATTACTCAACGGACTCAGATGCCTTTTGGGATTTTAGGTATTTGATATGTTTTTTTTTAGTATTCAGGTCATTATCATCATCACTGCCACTGCCAATGTTACCACTAATCCCATTTACATTGTGACAGTCATTGGCATTGTTCAAGGCTAAAAGGCGTAAGGATATATTTGTCTATTAGACTTATGACAAAACCTTTTATAACTGACACAACAAAAGTAATGCGCGCGCTCTTATTGGTCAATTACCCACTTTCTATTTGCTTTGGGGTACGACAAAAACATTGACGCGTGGGTTTGAGAAGAAATTCCTTTTTCCTCAAACTGCAATAATTACCGGCAAGTGCACCGACTAAAATGCTGCAATTTCTTCGCAGCTTTGTGACAAAGTACTTGGAAATGTCATGTTTTCAGCCGTTAGCCACTTGCAAAGCGATTTTCAAGTCTATATGAAAGCTAACTCGACGAGTCAATTAGCAGGCGTTCAAAGAAGACAAAGGGTGTCTCAAACTGTCACAAGATGTACTATCGAGTTATAGTTGCATTCAGGAGGTTTGCTAAGCACTCAAGAAGCTAGAGTCCACTCAGCTGTCACGTAGTGCGACTCTTGCGCTTCTTTGGTACTTAGCAACCTCCCACGTGCAACTTATTACTCTATAGTACACGATGTCACACGATGACCTGTTTATAATTTTTTTTTAAATTACAGGCTGACAAGCTAAAAAAGCAAAGTTTCAATGAATTCAAGGGCCAGCTGATTAAGTCAACGCTAAAAACAATAATAGATCGTATCATCAAGTTAAGGCAAATGCATGGCCAAGTTTATGTCCTTATCACATACTGGGCAAAATGACGGAGAGCATTTTACCTCATCTGCTTCTTGTCCACATTTGAAATAAATTTAAGCACTATTTCTGTTGACAGCAGCGATTTATTGCCTTGAACGTTAACCGAATGTAAGCGTGTTAAGTGGATTGTCATTTGTCGCGGCGTTGAACGGGATTCCCTATAAATAATTTTGTTATTTATGCAATTAAACCTTAATTGCCCTTGCGCCCATGCCATTACCTATACTAAGGACACATTCGGTTTGGAATATGTGGGATGGGCAATAACCCAGGGACTATTAATGACCGTATGTTGTGAAATCAGAATTGATGAGTTCTGTGATCTAAAGTATTTTTGCTTGTTAATATAGGACTTACTGTTACGAGTTCCAAATCGTGAGCCTTGATGCCTAATGTGGAAGCAATCGTTCTAAATTATTGTTCCAAGTCATTTCAGTTCAGTTCAGTTCAGTTAAGTTTATTTAGCCACGATACATTACGAAGTACAGCATAAAAAGAAATATAAGAAAACAAACAGCGGTTACAAACATTTTCATTTTATACTTGACGTTTCGTATGTTGCAAGTATAAAAGTATAAAATGGAAATGTTTGTAACCGCTGTTTGTTTTCTTTTCCTGTTGAAATTGAAATGGCCAAAGGACAAAAGTATTTAAAAAGAAATATCATTATGGCAAGGGAGCCCAGAAGAAACCATGGGGCTTATAGGACCTAGACCCCTCGTTACAAAAAAGAATACAAAACAGCAGAAAGAGCTTACATGGATTGATGGATTACATAGACTTCTTAATTAAATTACCATTAAACATGATACGATGTTTTCCTTATTTTACTCTAGTAACAAGAACAAGAAGGAGAAGACATGAGAATCAGAGTAATAACATGACAAAAGATAGTTTTTAATCTTAGATTGAAAAGAATGTAATGGAAGAGCATTTCGAATGTCAGAACATATTGAACTTATTGAAGAAGACTGGGCCTCAGTAAATGATGGAAAATTTCCTTATATTAGTACGGCAAAATGGGATATAGAATCCGTTAGAACCACGAGTATTATAACTATGAACCTGATTCGTACGTACAAAAAATTGCTAAAAGAGGGAGGAGGTAACATATTATTGTTATTATAAGAGTACATAATTTTACCTAGGTGCAAAGAATAAATATCTTAAGGAATTTGAAATCTCCAAATAATGGATCACTTTGTGCATCAAAAGGCTTCTCACTAACAATTATAACAATACGCTTTTGTAACAAAATAAGACTATTAAGGTTAGTAGGGTTTGTTGAACCCCAAACTATGATACAATATTGAAAATAAGGGTAAACTAACGAATAACACAAAGTTTTCAAGGCAAGCTTAGTGAGACAAGGATCTGATCTACCAATTATACCAACAGATTTAGAACGTTTGCCAGCAATATGTTAAATATGTGGTTTCCATGAAAGGTTTTCATACAAAATAACACCAAGAAAAGTAACTTCCTTAACGCGGCTCATCTTGTGACCCTTAATTTCAATTCTTCTCTTCTTTGCCTTGGTTTGAAGATTACATAGTTCGATTTCTTAACATTTAGAGATAACTTATTTGCTTTAAACCAGTCAGATAACTCAAGCGTTTCATAATTTATAGTATGTGTTAAAGTCTGGGTTAGGGTTTGCTCGACGCATGTCTTGACCAGCCCGTCTCTTTCATAAGGTCGATGTACTGCTCTGTTTTGTGACAAGGCGCGTTCTTTCGAAAGGTGAGTGGCTGATTTCCCAGCAAGGAATCGGTCGAAAAAGATGTCGACTTCATCGTCTTTATGGATGATTTCCCTTTGTGTTCTTGCTGTGTTGTTCTCGTGAATCGGCGTCTGCGGATTTCAAGGCCTGGTGCTACGAGGGGAAGAAGACATTCCATCGCAGTTTCGTCGTTTCTGAGATAAGGGTTCTTAAGTACTTGTTGTTACGGTTCTTGTGGTTGGTTTTCAACTTATCCTGTAGGAGATCGAGCACGACCTCTATCGGGCTCTAGTGGAGCCATCTACGGTGGATCTTCACATATCTGAGGTCTCCTGCGAATACCTGACGGCATTTATCGCGTAGCCTTTTTCCCTCTGGTTTTCTTTTTTGGCGATGTGTCTGTCCACCTCTGTGAGAATTGGCGTGGGCGTCACTGCGTTATTTCCATCGCAAGCAACTCCGCAATTTGGGTTCTGACTCTACTATGTCTTGGTGACACCGATGTCTCGGTGTCATTCTTGACTGGCACCGTAGTCCCAACAAACTCTTCTTACATAGACTTAACTGATTAGAGTGTAATGTGAAGTGCTAAGTATCTACCCCATATGAACCATGTGAGCGTTAGCCCTGCTGATGGAGATGGGCACACACACGGACAGAGAAAAACTCTGACCAGGTTGGGAATTGAATCCACGACCTTCGGGTTAGATCACCGCTGCTCTACCGACTGAGCTACAACGTCCTTGTCCTTGTACATGTTCATTGCCGTGACTTAAACATCGTCAGTTCCCACGGCCTGCTCCCGTCTGACCTTGTAGCTCAGTCGGTAGAGTAGCGGTGATTTAACCCGAAGGTCGTGGGTTCAATTCCCACCCTGGTCAGAGTTTTTGTCTGTCCTTGTGTGGGCCCATTTCCATCACTTGGGCTAACGCTCACATGGTTCATATGGGGTAGATACTTAGCACTTCTTCACATTACACTCTAATCAGTTAAGTCTGTTCAAATAAAAAGTGCAAAACGTAATCCTTCCTTCTCCTTACATAGCCCTGATTTTATTTTTGTCCCTTGAGCATGTGATGGAGCAGTCTGTTTTGAAGGTTATGGCGACGCAATTTGCCCAAGGGGTCTCCCAAAAGAACAAGAACGATTGAAGATGTCAAATCGGTCCCCTCTTCGACAACCTGTGGCATCTCTTGAAATCGATTCTTTCATGACATCACTTGTATCCAGCTTTTTAGCAGTTGTGATGTCCAACACCATCGATTGCAAAGCCGTCTTTTCCTTTCCTTTCAAGTCTCCTCCTTAGTCTCTGAGATACCACTTCTGCTATCGGAATATTCTCCGTCTTCGCTTTCGGTACTCTCAGCTAGGATCAGCCTTGCTTGTTTAGTAACCCACACAGGGCAGTCCATAAGGTGTCTTTTCAACCATTCTGCCGCTTTCTTCTTCTTCTTTCTTCTTTCTTTCTCCGTTAGATGCGGTGCCACTTATTTATTCGTGACCGGTTTGTTCAAGGTCCAGTTCGTACTAAGCAGTTATCACGCAGCCTGGGATATTTTAAGGAGTGCTTCGGTACGTTTGATATTTTACGTTATGAGCTTTGTACCCTCACTGATTTCTTAAAAGCCTGCCAGTCGGCTATATCTAAGAATTTCTCGTCTGCTTCAGCGATAAATATCACCTGAGTAAAAGGAGTGATGGCACGCTGTTTCCGAAAAAAATCTTGCCACGTAACACAGAACCCTACGACAAAGTCCAGGTGAATCAAAATCTACACTCAAATCGTAAAACATTCCTCATGAACAGAGCTCTTAGAAGATATTTTTTAAAGATCTGACTTCATGCGACACTTGTTTCACATTTCAGTGATGACAGATAAACGACGTCTGGATCTGGGTGTTTTCAAAGCTGACCGATAGGAGATTGCTGAGCAAAGCGAGCAGTTAACAAGCGTCAAGACGATGTGCGCTTGTTTTCGGGGCACAGAACGAAATGCTTCGTTTTTGTCGTAGTTGTCACAATTCTCGTCATTTATAGTCACCCGCCTTGTGAAAAATAATGCTGCATTGTGTATACATACATAAACGAAACACAGGTTTCAAAGACCTTCTAGATGGTCATTTCGGGAAAAACATTGACACAAAGTAACCTGAAATAGCTTCGTCACACAAATCCCCCTGTTTGCAATAGACCTCCAGGATTTTAAGGGGCGTTTTTCTTTGACGTCCCATCCACACTTTAAATATGCATCCGTCAAAGTTCCTGAAAACTATATAAATGAAGTCAAATTTGACACGACTGTTACATGAGGGATGTGAATGCTTTGTTGTTGCAGCTTTGACAAGATGTCCAAATACGACCTTCCTGCCATGTTGAATTTTGTGTTGCAAACGACATCACAAACCTCGTTATACTACGTTGGTCATTCCCAAGGAACTACAATTGGTTTCGCCGAGTTCTCCACGAATAAAGAGTTGGCAGGAAAGGTGAAGAAATTTTTCGCTCTCGCACCAGTGGCCAGAATTGGGCATGTAGAGACTCCGATGAATTTGTTAGGTTTGACTTCAGCATCAATAAAGGTAACAATCCTAAAACGTTTGAAAAATCTTCCACCTTATTAATTTGTGTCCTTACTCAGTTTGCAAATGAAAAGGTCTAAGCCCTGACTCTTCTTTTTCTTTTCTTTTCCTTTCCTTTTTTTTTTTTTTTCGGAAGGAAGGGGGGGGGGGGGGGGGAAGGGAGGTTGCGATGATTATCCTCCCCATGCGTAAGAGGCACTGCGATTGTTTATAGGGGGCAGTGCGGGCCCAGTGGTTAGGGCGCTTGCCTTGAGATCCGGAGTTCCCGGGTTTAAGACCCGTTCTGACCACTCGTTGAATTTGTTCCTGGTAGTCACTGGTTCAACATATCGGCCGCACTTGTAAATAGCCAACTGCTTTGCCTACGGCCAGTTGGGATTCTTAACAGTAGTTGTTGTTCTGTTCTGTCGTTTCCTTGATTATGTTTCATTGGCCTTGATCATGAAAAGCCCTAAAATGGGGAGTGGTCAAATAAGTAAGACTGTATTGTATAAGATTTCTTTGTCTGGTAAAAGGACTTTTCAGAGAAGGTAGCCCAAGAAGGATTCGATGTCAGTATCTCCTCATTCCACGGAAGACCACGTGACAGACTAAGGGGAAAATATTTATAAAGAAATATGTGCGTGATCATTAGGGTAGTGTCACCCGCAAAACTGAAGACAATTTGACAAATCCGTAATATACATAAAGAATAAAAGATGGCACCTTGTGGTACTCGACAAGTTATGCCGAGAAGGTCAGAGGATGATAGATAGCTAGATAGATATAGATGCAATACTTTACACAATGTCTAACCTTTTTTCGTTTAACTTTTCAAAGATTACGCACGATTTCTTAGGTAAACGTGGCGTGCTCCCACGTGGTTACAATGCGATGATGAATGAGTTTGCCCTACACGTATGCACAAATGTAATCGGTGAAGCATTCTGTACTGGCACGATTTTCATGGTGTGTGGTTCTGATATTGATGGTTTAAACACGGTAAGTGAAAAGACTATTTTGCCTCAAGAGGTCTTGTTTTAGGAATATGTAAGTGATCTCGTTGTTGACAGCCGATTTGATAGTCGCAATTTGTGACTATTATGTGATCTCAAGGTAAGAAGAGAAATCGGAGGATACTTTTACGCGGGTCCCGTCCACTGAGATAAACAATCCGCTCAAGGCCATTATACTTTGGTGTTGAGACGTTTTGGAAGTATATATTTTCATTGTCATTACTTTCCTTATTTGGTTTTAGTCTTCATGTTTAAATTCAATTGTACTTTAGGTAACCGTTACTTCTGAAGATGTATGTTGGAGCATACGAAACGTCAAGTTCATAAAAAGTTTTACAACATGCGTTATCTCGTTATGTTTATAACGTTTGTTATTTTTACTCAAGTAAATTAAAAGTAAATTGGACCTGATAAAGTAAGAATTTTCTGGTATTAAAATCAAATATAAACTGCCTTTTTAATTTACGCTACATCTTCAACGGCAGCAGAGAGTTTTTAATTTGTCAGTTGAATTTAGTACATGATGTTGACGACAATGACGATGATGCTGCTGCTGCTGATGATGATGGATGTAGATAATGACTCCTGGCAATCGCTGGCATTGACTTATATTGGTGAAGATTTCGTGCCCGATAACGTTCTGTCAGTCTGGTTAATAATGAGAATGTCAATATGAATATGAACTGTATCCACGTTTTCGACCATTTTCATATCTTTTCTATTCGCAACAGACTCGACTCCCAGTGTATTACGCACATACCCCCTCAGACACATCAGTTAAGGACGTAATCCACTGGCTACAGGTAAATATGTGAAATAAAGTCTGGAGTTATGAAAGCTCTGGCAAATGCTGTTACTCTGATGCGATTCAATGCTGGGGCCAGTTTCTCGAAACTGTCCTGAAACTTTACGGGCCACTTTCGGATGTCACAAATCCCTTTGTATCTCAAGAACGGAGAGGATTTATTAAGTCGTCAAAGTTCACAGTCATTTTTGTTTTTGTTACCTTGAAAACATGATAAAAGATCGGCTTTCCACGACAAGCCGCGGATTGGAAATTTCACAAATGGCTTTTCGGGCCAGAAAAGTTTTCGGGACTTTGGAGAAACGGGCCCTGGTGTGATTTCACTACAAAAATCGACATTCTATTAATCTTTTTAACAGTTGTTCCATTCCAAACAATTCCAAATGTACGATTATGGTGAAGAAGGTAACTTTGAACGCTATGGACAGGTACGATTAACAAATACGAACGGGATGAATAGTAAGGAGAATGGCATCTTGACCCCGCCTTCGCCATGAAAGCTCCGTCAAGGATAACAGTTTTATTAAAACTGCCAAATGAGTAGAGAATACTTCATGGAAAGTGTGTCTCGCGTACGGTAGTCACGCACGAGTTGGTCAAGTTTTGTTTGTACGTTTTAAACCACGTGATTTTACTCTGGAGAAAAGTTTCTTTCAAATGTCTTCTTATGCACGTGCTTATGTGCGAGTAACTTATGAAGAAACCAAATGAGAATTCTCTTGCTTGTGAACATCACGTGGTCTGAAATGGGAAAACAAAAAGGTCAATACCATACAGACACACTTTTCATGGCCTATTACATTAAATACATAGCTTTAGCCAAGCACGTGCCAATACAACAATAAAAATAATAAAACCAGCACGCCTGTGGTATTTCCGATTTGAATAACAGCAAGCGACTCCTCATTGGCAGAAAGTAATTGCCAACTCGCTTAAACTACCTGGTTTGGTGGCTTAAATTTAGTAAGAATTGTATTGAAATTTGCAGAATCACTTAACTTTAAGTGAGTTGAGAAAGAAACTGTGTTCACGGAATTTTCGGTTGTCACTCGCTAAGCGACCTGAAAAACCGCTCGGGAAAACACGGCCTCTCTCTCTTCAGTTTGGAACAACAGCAAAAATCGCTTACTCGACTGCAATTTCAGAGTCAAACAAAGCAGCTAACGACTGAAAATCCATTTCACACAAAAAGCCTATAAATCGAAAGTTATTTAATTTAGTGTGGACAGTCGCCACAGTTCAAAATAAGCAACCATAGCCGGCCACAAAACGGCGTGACAAACAAGATAAACGATTGTTATAACTCAATCGCTCTTGCGGATTTTGCCGAAAATCGCAGGTTACAGCTTATCAAACCGGTTTTCAAATTCTTATCTCGCCTAAAAGGACCAAAACTGTCGTAAACATTGCTTACAAGTGCATCTGTTGCAGACAAACGTACTGCAATCCTATACAAATTTATATGGCGTCGAGAGTTCGGTTATCATCTGTATGACAAAATAGACAGTGATGACAAAAAGGCTCGCCAATGATATCTGCTGTAAGCTTGAATGGCGACGTGATGTGTGCTTGTTGAAATATACCAGAATCTCTGTCAACACGGAATTACAAACTTCTTCAGGCCTCCTTCGTTTTTTTAATCGAGTTTTACAATGATGTGAAGCAGCGAGGCATGCATTTAGGAAAGAAAACACCACCTGAAAACTAACAGTTGTACACTGAGTTGTAAACTGCTTTCACGGTCTCTCAGCTTTTAACGGTGTTCTCCATTAAAATTCTCTCTTCTTCTCCTTCCTCGGCTTCTCTCGAGGCTTTCTTCGCTTAAATTTCTCAAATTAAATTTCTCAAATTTCTCGGATGGAAGGTTTACCAAATTTTCTTAGCTAAGGAGCTCAGCTCGTGTTTAATGAAAATTTGTTATCATACAGATTCAAGTGACAATCTCTTGCACAGAATGTAAATTATTACTTGCAAAGTTTAATCCGAGGCGGAATCGGAATGATTTCCGCACAGGTCCCTACTTCATTATGCATGCAGGACAAATTAATCATGCATTCGCACCATTGTTTTAAAGAACAATACGTGTACCCAAGGGTTTCGAATATATAGATGGCTAATTTGTACTTACGGGATGATTAAAAGTGGATCTCATTCTCTCTCTCTAGCTCCCTCCCTCTCTATTTTTCTCCCTCTCTCTTTTCTTTGCCCTTTTTGCTCACACCGTGTTTGTTTCTTTTCCTCCCTGCTTTCCTCTTTCGATTCCTTTGTCCTGTCTTTCTATTCCAGATCCCGCTCGGCTTTTTCTGTCCTTTTTGTCTCCAGCAGTCTGCCTTCAACTCCGTACCACCAACAAATGCACTGATTTTGCTTATTTTGAAACAACTTCACCCCTTAATAATACTAACCGTAACCCTAATGAGAACTGAAGACACTCTTTAGGCTTTAGGCTTATTTTTTATGCACGAGTTATTGCAGTATAAAATCTTTGAGTCGACGTTAACCCCTCTCTTTGATCAAACTGTGATGATTGTAAAAGTTCCCTTTTTATTAGTAATCCAGAATGGCCGCGGCTCAAGATATGAATTTAAACTTATGGAAACTCTCACGACTTCTAGCCGATCACGAGCGGTGCATAGAGTGGTGCAAAGAGCATAATCTACTCTCGTCGTCAATGAAATGCCCTAAACCTGAGTGCGGAAACGCACTCAAATGGCAAAGACGAACTGCATCGGGAGATGGATTTGTTTGGCGATGCTTTAAAAAAAACTGCAATGGACAAGCTTCAATCCGCCAGAAGTCATGGTTTTTTGGTAGTAAGCTTTCCCTTGAAAAAATATTAGCCCTAACTTACGCTTGGGCGCATAAATTCACCACAACACAAGCAGTGCACGAAACCGCGTTAGATGAAGAAACCACCTCGACAGAAACGGTGATAGATTGGTATAACTATTGCCGGGAGGTTTGTGCAGACAGAATAATGAAACAACATGCGAGGCCAATAGGCGGTCCTGGCACAACTGTTGAGATTGATGAGTCCAAGTTTAGAAAGATGAAGTATCACAAAGGTCGCTACATCGAAGGACAGTGGGTCTTTGGTGGCATTTGCCGCGAAACCAAGGCCTGCTTCCTTGTTCCGGTAGAGCGCAGGGATAAAGAGACACTCTTGCCACTTAATTATCAGCGCTCAAATATTGCCTGGAGCACGCATAATGAGCGACATGTGGAAAGCTTACGATTGCCTACAAGACGAGGGCTATCATCATCTCACAGTTAACCATCGCCTAAACTTCGTCGACCCAGACACGCGTGCCCACACGCAGAGCATTGAAAATACATGGTGGGGAGTAAAACAAAGTATGCCTCGTACAGGAACATCCGTGGATCTGTTTGAAAGCTACCCACAGGAGTGGTTGTGGCGTCAGCAAAACAAAAGTGATCCATTCGGAAACATCATTGAGCATATCGCTGATTTGTACAATGTGCGATAAAGAGCCCTCTCTATGCACCGTTCGTGATTCGGCGGAAAGAGCCGTGCATTATACAGGAAAGAAAACAAACCTTCACTTTGCAGTGCTTTGGTGATTTGACAAAGGACAATTTTAAGAGCAAGAAGAAGGTAGAAATTCAATTTCTGCAGAATCTGAACCGTATTTGTACAAAGATTTCTTAAAACTACACTTCTTTCGCTTATTTTAAAATTGACAAATGGCTAAAATTCCAAGAAAAGGGCAAAAATTAAGTTGAAAAAATTCGATTTTCCGTATTTCAGTCAGAAATTCTACCGATTTTTTGAAGTACATGTAGACTAAGAAAAAAAACCGCTAAGAAGAATAAACAAAGCGCTACAGTCCCAAAGGACGTATATTGTTATCGCTATTGTTTCCTGGAGCAAAGGACCGTATGCATAATGAAGTAGGGACCTGTGCGGAAATCTTGTTGCGGTATCATCACTTCGGATTCTCTTCCGTTTATTGTCGGTGGTTTCAGCTGTTTCAGCGATGGACATCCCCGTTTGAATGGTTGGCGAGGTAGTGAGTGACTTGACAGAGGTCTTAAGTTGGCCTCAACTTGTTACATCTCCCTGGAAAAAAATTCATCGGGGTTTTGCTCGGGCTTGCGACGGCAGTTCCGCTAGTTGAAATACCAGTTGTCATATGGTCGAGACAGCAGAAAGCAAATCGTTATATACCTTTAAGAAAGTTACGACATTTTTAATTTGGAAGACATGTTTCGATGTTACAAACATTATCGTCAGTTACAGAATATTTGAAAAACCGTAGGACTATATAACAACTAGGAGAAACATGCATAATAGGCCTTTTGCACCTAACGATCACATGGTACAAAATCCGCCATGTTGGAGGGCAAGCTCATTTACATTTCTCCCACTGGGACATTAAAACAAAGAGATTTGAACCAGTCAACCTTGACTTGTCTTTGTTTTAATGTCCCAGTGGGGGAATAATAATGAGCTTGCCCTCCAGCATGGCGGATTTTGTACCATGTGATCGTTAGTTGCAAAAGGTCTATTAAATATAATTAAGTGACAAGAAATACATATTAGAGTGAGTTAGCGCCTAAAGCGTAAGTGTCAGGTTGACGTGATGAACTTGTTGGTTTAAATTAGGCTTTTCCCAATTTATATGCATAGCCTCCTTGTATTTAAGTTGAAATTTAGTAGGGGCGGAATCAAGGATTTCGAGACAATCCGCAGAGCAAGATTGACGACAACGTTCTGAGCTTAGTAAATGTTTGAAGATGTGTGAGGGCTCATAATTTGATGTCAAGATCATGACAATAACGATTTACAAGGCGATGTGTTTGAGACGTTCTGTTCAAGATGCCTGACGTATTTCTTTGCCGATTTAGGTTCAAGCCACTGCAGTTTGTTATGCTTTGCACGTTTCAGTGCCCGCATAACTGCATGATATGTGTTGGCGGAATATTGTTACGCTGTATCGTTAAGGTTTTCAATCATATGTTTACGAGCATCACGGCTCGTCAGTCGCTCATTGTTGATGTATGCTTTCAAAACCATCGTTTCCATTGGTGCAGCCTTGCGCCAGTGTTTTTGGGAGCTACCCTGTGTCGTGTAGTTTCAGTCCCAGAGTAAAATGGTGTATCGTCAGTCAACATATTATCCGTTCGTATGTCGCGTTCATTGCTAGCTGAAAACATTTTTGGCGAAACCTTTCGGACGTTGGAGGCGTCAACACCAGACCTCGTTTTTGTTTGTCTTTCAGTGTGCATTAAATATTCGTTACCGTTCTAAGAAAGTTTGACATCATCCCAGTAAAAATCTCCGCATGTGCTCCTGACAAGTTAACAACCACGCATTCCAAAATGAATGTTACCAAGAGTCCATCACCCAAGAGTCAGATTAAAGGCCATATGTTAATTACACGAGGCAATTTTTCTTGCAACTCGCATCGCAACAAACGTTGCGTTGCAAGTTGCGAGAAAAAATTTACGTGTAACACCTCATTTTGCAACTGTAATTGTTGCGTTGCGAGTTGCGAGAAAAGTAGAACGACCCTCTACTTTTCGCAACGTTGCGAGACAAGTTGCTTGCGTGTGACATCCCCTCTGCAACTCGCAACGCAATTTTGTCAGAATGGGCCAATCAGAGCTCATCTTTCGGCGACTTAGCGCGTCCGCCATCTTGTTTGTTATTGCACGCGTTGCAAGTTGCGAAAGAAGTTGCCAACGTGTAACATACCCTCTGCAACTTGATAGGTTTTTTATTCGTCATCGTTGCGATGCGAGGTGCAAGAGAAATTGCCTCGTGTAACATGGCCTTAACTCAAATTGGCCTAGTCCCCACCAACGTCAGAAAAGTGTCTATTTTAAACCAAGTTTTGAGGAAAAAAAAAAGAGCCCATTGGCTAACTCAATGTTGCACCCAATTCAAACCCTTTGGGAATAAAACGTTTTTTTTTCCAGGAATTTCCGTAATTTAACGGTGAATGCTACATTATATTGAAAATATAATATACAAAAAACCTTAACCCCGTGAGATTTGAATTGGGTACAACATTGAGTTAGCTCCTTTGGTCTATTCTTTATTTTTCCGCAAAACTTGGTGTAAAAATAAACACTTTTCGGACGCTGGTGGGGACAATCTTACTCTTTTGTGATGGACTCTTGATGTTATTGTTAAGCCAAACAATACTTAACAATAATTTTGCAGAGGAAACTCCAACCAAATTATTTTCGTATAGTAGGTTGATTTCCTCGTCGGTCAGCGCCACAGAAGCATTATACGTGTTCCACTGCCTGCTTTTTTCTCCTCTTTTTGTTTTTTCTTCAAATGCCTTTTAATGGTGGAGACGAGACATAGTAAACTTGAGGGTTCAAAATCTTCAGAGTGATGAAAATCTTCTCCTTTCTCAAAATTCTTCGAAAAGTTGTACGGCTTGCTTAGTTTTTGCTCCCGTGTTTCTGTTCTCTCCTCTTTCAACATACTCCTCTACTGAAGTTTCATAAGCGACAAATCATTTGTCACTCATCTTTTCAAAGAAATCCGTCTTTGAAAACAGTCCGGGCAGCAAATTTGTGTCATTTTTTCTAACGGTTTGAAAGGTAAAACGCTGCCAGTCATCGCCTTGATACTGCTCTCCGGTGAAAAAACATGATTGCGGTCCCTGATTGGACGTATCGTTTTGTCCACACAGGCGACATTTGATCGGCTTTCAGTTACTTATACCAGTTTGGGAATGAAATACCGGTATCTGTAATCTGAATGTTTTTGCTATTAGTTTAAATATTGCACTTGCAAAATCAGGGCTTTATGATGATCGAAGTATTTAAATTAAATTATATTGCAATTAAATCCTTGGACCCTACAACCTTGTTTAAAGAATACCACGACCTAAAGGCTTTCAATGGCTTATGCCTTTTGTCTTGTTGTCGTTCGCATGTAGCGTGACCCACCCACTTACAATCTGCAAGAAGTGGACCTTCCAGTGGCTCTTTACTCCGGATCGAACGACTGGCTAGCTGACCCCATAGATGTGGCGTATCTGGCCTCTCAACTACCAAACATGTCACACGAGGAAATCCCAGGATGGAACCATGTTGATTTTATCTGGGGAATGCAAGCCCCAACACTTTACCACAAAATCATCAATGATATTAAAAGTGCATCAGCTAAATAGTGGAACAATGCATGCCTGGCACGGTGGTTTAACACTGCCATCTATAACAAGAAAAAAGTCATTGCTTTATAATTTACCAGTTATGTAGTTCTCAAACTAAAGGAGGCTTTTACCAATTATAGTGGTACTTGGCATATAAATTGAAACTTAAACCAGTAGATTATGTTAAAATAAGGGAAATAAAGTGAGGGAAATGAAAACTGGTTCAGATTCAAAGATGCCTCTTTCCGAAAGTGAGTTGACAGAGCCACACTTCATGACAAAAATCTGGTTTTATCAAGCGACTTATTAAAGGCCGGATTGCCAGGTGAAAATGACTAAAATTGTGAGCGTTAGCCCTTCTACAACATAGAACAATGTTTTTCATTAACGTGGCTCTCTCAATCCCCACTGGAATCAATGAGCGCTTTCATCCAATTTTTTCGTGCTTTGTCCTCACCATGTCTGTACCATTGGCAGAGCTCTCCCCCACTTCCTATATAAACCTCAGCCAACCATTTCTCAATTCGCTCTGATGAAGGACCAACGCGTGATAAGTCAGTCATTCTATCGTTTCACGGTGGCAATTCGACCTTTATCGACTAAACCAAATTTTCGTGTTTCTCATCATAGAGACAGTGAGTAAGTAAAGGCAGAAGCACCTGACTTTGAAGTGTGTAACTTGCAGCTCTTTTACTTGGAACAAACCTGGGGATTTTAGGACACCAATTTTATGCCCAAGTGTATTGAAAAAATAAGATCGAAGCTGCTAGCCGGGAAAACGCGCGAGCGACGTTACATCCAAATATGGAAATTTTTAAACGCAAAAAACTTGTGACCCCAGCTCTGAACCAGAGTTAAACGCTTCAAGGTCATGAGCTTCTGGTGAAGGTCATTAGTTTCTCCTCTTTTCCTCCTCTGTCGCTAGATCGCTGATTTCTAACCAGTTTTAAACAGCCTTCCGAACGGAACTGAACCTAGACACTGTCCTAGTCGATTGTTAAGAAAACATAATTCTGGAAATGCCGGTAAACGTGATGGTAATATTACTTCATATGTGTTCAAATGTTTAACCGAAAAATCCTTGGCATCTGAAGAAATACGCTCCTCGTCGCTGGACACGGTTTACTAATCGTACATCGATGAAAGAGTACAAATAACAACAGAACGATACTAAGACAAAGGCCTACAAGCTTAAATAAGATGATACATATATGTAGTAATGATATACAGGTGTAGTACAGGCTAACTTACAATAATAAAGCGGTAAGTAGAGTTCTGATCCAACGTAGCTATGAATATAAGACATCGAACGTAAGACAAACGTAAGACAAAATGGCGGGCTTGCTTGAGCCGGCCAGCGGTCTGTATAGTTCCTAGGCCCTTGCGGCCAGGTAGCGTCTCTTCATTTCCCCCAGTCCAGGAACCTGTTGTCGGGTGCTGGACTCAATGTTCCACCCATTTGCCAGTCTCGGGTTCGTAGAGTTTCGGTGGTCGCCTTGCGCGGTTAGGGCGGCCATGCGAAGGTGACCTAGGCGGTGAAGGTGGTTCTGGCATTGGCGCTTCAGGCTCCACCCTGTCGGGCGGGGGGTCAGCTATGGGTGTTAGACCAGAGGGTGGTTCTGCTCTGGTGGTCGGCTGGGAAAGAGGTTGTCCGCGCTGTCTTCGCAGGGTGCTGGTGCTTCCTGACCGAGCTCGGGTGCCACCGTGCCTCTGGGAGGTGGCGACGCTATTATTGGTTGTTGTTCATTGGCAATTGGCGTGTACGCCCTCAAGAAGTGACGGTTCCGCAGCGTCATTCGTCCTGATCCGTCTACTGTCACCCCGTATTGGTCATTCCTTGTGGATTCCACGACCAGCCCTGACCTGTCCCACTTGTGGGGATGGGGACCTCGTTGGTTCTGTAGGAACACCCAGTCGCCAGTGGCGGTGGTTCGGGATATCCTGGTAAGTAGAGCCTCTTCCTTGACTGTCCATGCCTCGCGCCAAAGTAGTCGGATATGTGGGTTCGAGAATTTTTCCAGGCGGTTGACAAAAGATAGTGAGTCCCGAAGGGGGCGTCCGACAGACGACAGGTTGCAGTCAAGGTCAGGAGTGTTGTGGAGCTGAGCTGCAGGATCGCTCGCAGAAAACGGTCGTGGTCTAAGCTGCCTGTGGGGCAGGTATTAGACATCAATAGTCTCTTGGCTGCTTTTACTGCTACTGCGGCTCTCCCGTTAGATTGGGGGAAGCCTGCCGACGACACACGGTGCCTAACATTCCAGGAGCGGAGAAAGTTCTGTGTGGTCGATGTTATGAATTCTGGGCCACCCTCGCTCGAGAGCTCCTCTGGCACGCCAAATGGTGCGAAGAATTTGCGTAAGTGGCGGACCAGGCCTACGGATCCTCCGAGGTTAGTTCCTGTGGTAGAGCTGAATACTTCCACTTAGGCTGAGAGGCGATCTCCGACGATTAGGTAATGGTGGCCACCGTAATCAAAGAATCGGCAAAGATTTCTTGGAATGGAGTGGATGGTGGTGTTGAGGGTATTGGAGGTGTCGCTGCTTGTGATGGCACGTTGCGGCTGCAGTCGACACATCAGTCTCTCGTCTCTTGGATGTCCTTTGACATGCCAGGCCAGTAGAATATAGCCCTAGCGCGCTGTTCCATTAAGGATACTCCTTGGTGGGCCGAGTGGAGACGCTGGAGGGCTCTGTGGCGGAGGGAGGCTGGTACCACAGCACGGTCGTTGTACATCAGTACTCCATCTTGTGAATAGATTGATACGCAGATGGGCGATAGTCCTGCGAGGGCTGGGTCGCGGCTGTCTACGGTACCCTGAGTCTCGAGCAGGTGTCTCATGAGCAATCAGGGACCATGGGATGACTCTGAGTTCTTCAGCGTCACTGCGAATGATGGCCACCAGTGCTGACTCGGCCAAGTCTTGGTCACTTGGAGGTCCAAGAGAGAGATCTTGACCCAAGTCCGATGGAGACGGGTGTCTGGAGGTGGCATCGGCGGCTTGGTTGTCTCGTACGGGGCGGTGTCCTCTGATGTAGTCTGAAGAGGCGCGAATTCAATATCTCACCCAGAGTTTGATCACCGACGATTTTTACCAGCGGTTTGTGGTCGGTGACAACGATGAGGTTGTCGCATCCTTGGGTGAAATACCACGTTTGTTCGAGGCCCTATGACACCGCGAGGGCTTCTCCTTTAATGACCGCGTATCGCTGCTCTGCTAGTGTGATTTTCCATCCCCCCTGGCAGCAATCGGGTACTCCAGAGGGACAGCTGCAATGTTGTTGGAGTAGGAAATATCCTACTATGCCATGGTTGGACCAATCGGGCCAGAGGCAGGTACGTCTTTTCAAGTCGAAGATCTCCACGCCCTCACGAATGGCTTCGACAATGGTCTTCTCTGACGTTTGGAAGGCCGCTTCCAACTCGGGGGACCATTCGAACTTGCAGCGTGGGATCAGGAATAGCTTGAAAGGTGCCATTGTGTCACGCAATTGTGCATAGTTTGTCACTTGGTTGACAAGGCCAAACCAGCTTCGGACGTCTGTTATGGATGCTGGGGAGAGGAAGTCTCTAATGGCATCCAGGTACTTTGGGAGGGGTTCGATTGTCGTGTCCGATACCCTGAATCTCGCGAAGTCTACGTTCTTTTGGGAAAACTGGAATTTATCCGGGTTCAACAAGATGCCAGACTGTCCTACCCGTGTGAGAAAGTCGATGGTCCTTCACCAATGCTGCTCCAAGTCTGTGTCGTTGTGGATGGTGTCATCCACGCAACGTTCCTTCCGTTCAAACTCTGAAAGGATGGCGTCGAATCGCCGATTGTAGCCATCCCCGGATGACAGGAATCCTTGAGGTGCTCTTGTATAGCGCTAGACGATGGGATGTGCGCAGGGAAACGCTGTGATAGCCGTTCCAGGCGTCAGTCGTCTTCCAAGTGTCCTTTGGTACTTGACGTGCTAGGTGGAAAGGCGATTCCATGGCGAACGTTTCACGTTGGCAGTATTTAGTGAGAGAGGAAAGGTCCACTATTCTGCTGGGGGAGCCGTCATGTTTCCTGGTCACCACCATGAGGTGGCACCATGTCAATGGTTCTCCATACGGTACACGTTCAACTACACCGAGTGCTTCGTTGCGAAGGAGGTCCTCGTACACTTTCTTCTGCCAGAGGACGGGTATGGTTGCTGGGGTATGCGATGCCTTCGGTGTGGCAGTGGGGTCCACGTTTATTTCAATAGGTGGGCTGTCCATGCATGGCAATGCCCGATGAAGGCAGGTGTTGAAGGTTGATGAGGCGTACCTTTCAAGAAGCCAGGCCTATCCGCTGGTTGTTTTCTGGGGTGCAGGGGAATGGCAGCTCAGTAGGACGCAATGGTGGGGTTGTCCTCTGGGGACATGAGCACGTGCAGCCTCTAGAGGTCTGTGGTCTTTCGCAGCCATCATTCATGAACCCACTGGCGGTGGTCGTCGTTTCATTGAGGATGTTTGTCTCACTGGGGCTCTGTGTTCCCTCAGGAGAGGGGAAGTCCCTTGGCAGTGGGCCAAGGTTGAGCAACGATTCGTAGGATAGGTACATGTCTCTGACCGAGTTGCTCGCGTACACCATTGAACGACTGGACGTAGGTTTGCCATTTGGTAATGTTGCGGTAGGCTTGGCGTAGAAAGCACCTTCTAGTCCAATGGGAGAGCGGTTAGCTGATGCCAGACTCAAGCTGATGGGGTGCAGGTCATCACGGGAGAATTCAAAAGCGAGGAACTCTTCTAGGGACCACAGGTCGGATTGCACTTCGGTGTCTGCAATCGCTGATAGGGTTACCTGGTTACGATGGACTTGGCCGTCCGTGCTGTTGGCTGGGTTGTCAACAAAGATGGTGATGGGCACTCTTGGGTGGTCCCTGAGTAGGGCCCGCCTCCATTCACCTTTGGTGAAGATGTGATGTTCCAGTCTGGTGGGAGTGGGTCTGCTTGCTGCGCAGCTAGCGCTTTCATTGTGTCTGCGGCGGGAACGTTTCCGACGTCGTTGGTGTGTGTTTGCTCCCGAGTGGTGTACTGCTGTCACTTGGGATATCTGACTCGATCGCCTGGACATTGGCTGGTTGTGGGCGTTATTTCCGTCGCCGCGCTCTGTAGAAATTTATGCATACCTGGTGCGGCTTCGTGTCCCACCCGAGTGCTCCCTCTGTGGAGACTTTGAAGGTTCGTTGGTCACAGTATTTACACCCCTGAAAAAAAACTGTGAGAAGCAAATTTTTTAGGAATACAACTACGAATTGCTTTCCACATGATATTGGTGTTGGTGTTTTCATTTTCTTTGATTTGTTTTGCCATAAATTCCTTTTCAGCAAAGCGAGATTTTCGTTTCAGCTGTCAGCAATAGCTCTTGTAGATAGACCAAGCCAATGGATCTTTAGTTTGTTTGAACTTACGTTTTCAACCATCTCTTGTTGCCATTAGATCGCGAATTTTTAAAGGAGCATGACTATTCAAAATTTCGTTAAACAACAAGTTAAAAGTAAAGATTCCAAATTCGAGTGAGGCAAGGAAGTTGAAAATGGCATTACGAAGGCACGAGGTAAAAACCTTTAAGGGCACAGATTGTAGAGTAATGGGACGAAAGTTAGCAGGGTCATTAGCGTTTCCTTTTTTGGCGCATAAGGATTGTGCAGGCTTTCTTCCATTCGCTTGGGACGGATCCAGTTGACCAAGCTGTACGGATAATTTCAGATAAATAGGTGCGAGGAAACGGACATCTTTTAAAACAAATGATTGATAATTGATCTTAGGGACAAGGAGAACCGGAAGCCTTCATTTTTCTAATCAGGATCAGGTAAAGTTGGTATCCAGCTTGGAAGGTTGAAGACATAACAATAATAATAACTTTATTTAAGCCCTGCGATGGACTAGCGTCCCATCCAGGGGGGAGTAGAAATACTCCTAAGTCGCCTCATGCTATGGAAACCGGCGATAAGCTCCATCGTATTGGGTCACTTTGCTCGTAAAAGGACTTTATCTTTTTTACCTAAAGTCTCAAGGTTATTTAGCTGAGCACGAGCGCTCTACTAATTGGGGAGAATACAATAAGCGTGCAAGTTAACTGAACAAATCAAATCAAATGTTGGTTTTTCGATGAGAGGGGAAAAATCTCTCGGAGCAGAGTAATAGAACCAATTGCAAAGAATCCACATATGGCGGCGAATTCCAGGCCACATTGGTGGCAAGCGAGTTCTCTCACCACTGCGCCATCCCTGCTCCACATTAGGTCGTGTGTTTGTGATATCAATTAAGAGAATATCATCGATAAAGGAACCCCGGGCCAGATCACCAGCTTCGAGTTTACAACTCATGATTAATGAACTAAAGATTTCACCGAGCTCCTTTTGGTCGCCCGCAACAAGTTTCTACAAACGCTTGAGTTATATAACAATTTGTAGTCTAAGCTATAGACTCTTTGTTTCCTCTTGGCTGCTGAGGAGCCCAGTAGATGTTAGTAAGTTATTGGTCAGTCAGTGTTAATCTCTTGGTAGGATGGGAATCGAACTCCACAAGTGACTCACAAAGTTTAATGTATTTAAAATCTTACACGGGCTCTTGATCTTTAAACATCGTCTATTTTTCGCCTTGTCAGAGTTAAACCGCTTTCAAGATTGAACGGAATTACCCAATACTGTTGATGCTCCGGGCTTGTTATCCATTGCCTGATTTCATACGGTGGAAGCTGGGCACTAATTATCGGTTTTGCCGGACGGAAGTGAACTTCAGTTTGTAGATTGCTACTTGCACGAAAACTTGGAGAAAACATGTTATATGCAGCGGTCACTGGAGCTCGGGAAAACGAGAGAACAAGAATCATTTGCCAGACACAATTTTCACGAAAGAATATGCTCCTAACCTGGAAAAAAGTACTCCATATAACCATCCAGGGAATTAAAAAGGAAAACGGACTGTACAAAAATGGTTCTTTCATTAATTTTTGTATTTACATATATGATTCCCATTCCAGTCAGTGCGATAATAGACTCCCAGGCATGGTTCCGGATGATCTTCGCAATGCTTTTAAAAAGGTGTTGAAGAAATGCCAGAACAAGTTTGATTGTCTCGTTAACGAGATGTTACTCATTAAACAATTACAACCGTGTTTAAATGTACAATCAGACTCAATTCGTGCTAAGGTCTTTGTCTAACTTATGCAAATTAATGACTCTGAACTCTTAGTTAATACTCTTGAAATCACATATTTATTTTACTTTCCCTTGACAATGGTGCCAAGATGTCGCCGAAACGTCGGACTCTTTTATCGTTAGTTTTTGTTCGTATATGTGTATCTAAATCACTGTTGACTGGGATTCATATTTGATTATTAAATGCATGATTTGTTGGTAATTTACATATTTGCTAAATTTCAGAGCATTGTATTACTATTAACAGTTTAGAATAAACTGACTTACCAGACAGTTGCTGAAAGTGATCTAAAGCTTTTTTTCATAGTAGTTTCCTCTTTTAAAGTTTCTGTGTTGCTTTGTATGGTTTACATTTATATTACTTTCATCAACGTTGTTTAGAAATTATGTAAAACCATGATGAATCAAACTCTTTGTTTCCCTGAAAACCCAGGGGTGGTGGTAGCCTTACTTGCTGTTAATACCAGTCCTCAGGTTAAGCCATGGCAATCAGAGGTGCTTTGTTGAACATCAATGTATCTTTCAATTGTAGATCATTGTATTTAGTCTGACTCATCTTAACAACTCTTGAGTTTTATCTGCACAAAATATTTACTCTTGTTGTTGTTGTTGCTCTTGACATTCTGAAGTAGGCTGCCCTAGTTTGCAATTCTCTTGGTTTAAGTTGTTAGAATGATTGGCTATCAATGAGGAGTGCCATGTATCCTCAACATCAGATGTTGCAGTTTTGTTCTAGGTTATAGCTGGGGGATTTAGTTCTGTGAAGTCATGTTTGTAGGACAAATGTTAATACAATCCTGATTGACTTTTTTTTTTAATTTCTCTAGAGTTTTAAGAAAATTCAGATTTGATAAATTGATTCTACATTTAGACAGGCCATCTACTACTTGAGAGCCCATGGATGAAATATCTCGTTTCAGTTAGTCACTGTTTTCATCACTTGCATCTCAAACCACAACTTTTTTTCTTTGATTCACCTGTCTTGTTGATTTTTAATTTCTAAAATATTTGCTGATATGAGCAGCAGCCTTCAAGTTAGCTTTTGCTTCTTTCCTTTTCTTTAAATTTGGTCGATGCCACTTTTGAGCGGCTTCTGTGTACAGGTTAAAGCCAAGAGCAGCCTTTTACGTGTTATGAAGTAGTACAACCGATGACAACAGAGACCACACTTTCCGACAGCACATTCGCAAAAACCTTTCTTAGGAACATTGTCGATGAACAAGACAGTAGCAGTTCGTATGACTTCAGAACGAAAATTCGTTAATATGCTTGACTTGATAAAAAACTAACTACCATCCTTGAAAACCTTGTTGGTTTTCATTCGTCTTGAAGAAAACATTCGATGAGCTTTGCGAAATTGTCCTATCATTCCCTGTCGTCTAGTAGACTGATTTTTCCCGATAACGTCTATTGAAATCTTCGGAAAGAGGGAAGTATTGCATTTCTATCCAGCTGTTGGTAGTGGGATCTCCAATCGAAAGGGCTGTCGCCTTAAAGCTCTTCTTGACAGAGATTGTCGAGCAAAGCCGGGTCATCTTTAAATGGTAATTATTTTTGAAACAATCAGTGCACTTTTAGTCCCGAAGACTATTACCAAGTTCTCCCAAGTTTTTCGTGTTGAGAGATTCAAGACAATCATCATTTATGATTTTTTATGATTAATGCTGCAAAAACCATTTTGGGCGAATCTTCTGTCATATTTCCGCCATCTTTTTTCACTTCCGTCCGGCAAAACCGATAACTAGTGCCAGGCTCCCACCGTATGAAATCAGGCAATGAGGAGTTTGCGATAAGCTGGTGTTTAACTTACTTCCTGTTGGGCTTTGTCGAAAAGTGGGACGGAGATGTGGGGACGTGGGTACATGAGGACTAAAGAACGTGACGACGCTTTTTTACCATTTGTTCAACTTTTCATCATATTTCACAAAATCCTTGTCTTTTGATTGTATTTGCGTTGTACCCTGGTTTAACGTTCCTCGTTTGTACAATGTGAAAGAGAGGTATAGTGAGTTTATTACTCGTCTTCACTAAAATATGACATTCATCACACTACTATCAAGTTACAAAGTGGAGTTATTTAGGTGAAACAAAGGCTCAAATTCTATTTCATTAGGTCCTTATTTATTTGGCACAGGCAACATGAACGAAACGTTGGTATGACCATTTCTCAGGTCATCAGTTTTGCAGCTCGAGCCTTGAATTTCAATAATTGGACAACCCCAAGCAAAGATCTGAAAGTACGTTCATTTTCTGCTCCTGGCCTTTTCATTTTTATTATGCATTTCACTCGTAGTTGTCTTTGTGTTACGTGATATTCCTAAAAAATCCAACAACTTTTTCCTCGAAAATGCTCAAAACAACCATTAATCAGAAACCCATAAGGGTTGAAACGTGTAACGGCCCCTCGTGTGCTGGTAAACAAGCTTCTGAATATTCAATTTGCTAAGTACCATATTTGGAACAACAAGCGAGAAACATTCGCCCAATCAGTTCACAAGAACACCGTGACGCAATACCAGCAATGTTCTCGTGCGAAATCAACTGGAGCGAGGGGTTTCCAAATATGGTACTTAGCACTGAATATTCTGTTGTGCAGGAATTTTTTTCCAGGTGAAACCCCCTGCACGAAATTTTTTTTAAAACAAATATTGCCTTTTTTAACAGTGAAATCTTGATTCATTATCTATGTTTTTGTGATTTATAAATCATTCTACACTCACAACAGATCAAAGGATACAGGCCACGTTTTAATGCAAAATCTTTTCGAAAATGTACACACAGTGAGAGAGGAGGAAGCCACTAGGAGTGGCTTCCTTGTACATTTTTGCAGTCCCTGCCCTCTGGAATTCCTCTCCCACAGCCCATCATAATGATGCCATACTCCACTCACCAACACAGCCCCTCTGTAGTGCCCTCCACTCCAAAATGACAATACAAAAAGAAGGTACCTGTTTAGTAAAATTGAAATATTAATATGATTGTTAAAAGTTATTTAATTTTTATGGTGCTCTGTAATAACTTGAATGAACCTACGCTACATTTGACTAATAAAAAAAAAAAGAAAAGAAATGTAGGACTCACCTTTCGTGTGAGAGTTCCAGATAGTCTGGTAGCTGGCTGCATTCTGTCAAAGTGCCCTGACGGGCGAAGATGTCCGCTGACATTAAAAGGAATGGTGGGATACATTTTGCACCTCCCTGAAATGTCCTTCTGGTGTTTGTGCGCATCTCAGCACAGTAGGATTAAATGGTTTGCCTTTGATGAATACGAAAGGACATATGCATAGGTACGCTCTCAAAAACAGGCTAGAAATCGGCATAACATAATTAAAAATTACTATAATTATACATGTAATTGATTATAATAATGAAACTAAGCCATTTAATGATTTATTGAAGAAGGACTGGGGGACATAGCTTCCTTTAATATGTTGAACATTTAGTTTGGTCGATTAATACAAATTCTGCTTTTGAGCCAAGAAAACACTTCCCTGCTATGGTTGGTTATGACAGGTGCACGTACATTAAATTAAAAGAGATCCAATCCAGTGAAAAGATCCTGTAGTTTCATTGAAAGGCCAAAACACAAAACTACTTTATACTATACATTTACACAACACTATGTTCCAAGCACAACTCTTGGTACTCACAGAAGCTGGACACCAACGGGGTCTTGCACAAAGCAAGTACCATGGAAGTGAAAGGCGCCAGGCGGGACTGTGTGCATACGTTGTCCACACCGAGTTGGCTGAGAGTCTGTTTCAATCCACTGTGTCAGAGACTCTTGGAGAAACCTTGGTGGTGGAATTCCTGGATTACTAAAATATAAAGAAACCAGCAGCTCATGGTAAACAAACTTTATGTGACTTGTATTTATATCCAACCGTGAGGTTCTTGGATAACAAGTTAAAAAGTTGTGGAGGTAATAAAAACATTACTTGCATTACACATGTTTAACAATAAAAGGGATATGCAAGCAGGTACATGCAATTATACCGGCGTGCCCAACTGATGGATAATAGCATGCATATAGCTCAATAAAACAATGAAACCATTTACATCTACCTTAGAGTAATTGCTTTGGAAGAAATCTGCTTCACTCCAGATGGGCAATGAGGAGATGGACATGTGCTGGTAAAGGATGTCTCTAAGGCAGAGTAAAGCCTTGAAACAAATAGAACCTCTTCATTTCCCCAAAGATCTAGTTGGACTGACTGCGCAAGGTTAAATCGGCCAGGAAACAACTTCAGCCATTCACATTTGCCTTCCGCAAAGTTTGCATCATTGAACATTTCACAGATCTTAATGAGTGTAATAGCATACAATTCTGGCGATCTTAATAAATACTGGAAGACCTTATTACGTGTCTTCATCAAAGCATAGAATACTGTCAAGAAGTTATCTATAGGACAGGTGTTCACAAGGTTGACCAGCCCTTGATGCGGCACTGTGACTTTACCACCCCAGGGAGGAACTTGGAGTACAACATGTGCTTCTTTGATTTGTCCAGTCTGAGGCAGGGCCACATGAATTTCCTGATGTGATGCATGCTTCCTCCTTTGATTCGCAGATGAATAAAAATGTTTTTTTGATATTTTCAATCTTGCTTGCCTTTGAAATCTGCCATTAAATAGAGATCAAGCTGGGAGACGTACAGGTTTTCCAGTTCATTTGTTCTAATGAGCTTTGCCCAATCAAAATCAACATATGTTTTTGCCTTTTCGACTGCTCTGGCACTTGCATTTGTCTTCTTTGAAATGAATGTTTTGATTTTGGCATTGTAACGCCGTTTCAGCTCACTTACAACAGCATCCCTTAGATCTTCTCCGGTATATTTGGAAACATACTCATCTACAGATGCCAACATCTTGGCAAGAGTATCATTTGCATCTGTTACACTGGCATGAACAGAAACAGACTCATTTGATTTCTTATATTTTAATTCTAACTCTGGATTGCCACAAGACGAAACCAACTCATCTAATTTTTTTCAGGGGGCAGAACTCATCTCGCTTCCTTGTACAGGCGTCTACTACATGCTCTATTTTGAGACCAAACTTCTCTGTTATCTCTCCTAATGAAATAGCATCAGGATGAGAATAGTGGAAGTCCCCTTCACAAGAATAGTCTGGGACTGGTGGCTGAATACGTCCAACTACCATCCCACTCCACCCATTCAACAACACCTTCGAATTCTCAATTAATGCATGAAAGTCACAAATACTTCCATTCTTTGTTTCACATCCACTCCTGATTCCCTCAAATCCACTTTCAAAAACAAAATAATGATCATCAAAAAATTCTTTTACAAATTTTACAAGGAATTACTGGTCCAAGTTGAGAATGTCTCAAAAGAGATCAAAGAGATTTTCAACACCTATGAGGTTTTAGTGGAGCAGTGCAGGACGAAATTTGGTAGCACTGTTGCTGAGCAACAGTGCAAAAGGAAAAAGAAGAGGAATGCACAGAAGGAACTAAAAAGGAAAGCAAAAAAGGGCAAAAAAACAAGTACGTGTACCAACTTGCAGTGAGAAAGAACCAAACAAAGAGGAAGAAGAGAGATCAGTCATAGATGAGTGGTCTACCGAGGAAGAAATTGAAGACTAATACAATACAATACTAAGACTAAGTTGCACTCATTTCACAATTGGACTTCGTTCTGCACTTCCTTCTGCATGAATTTTTTTTTCTTTACCTTCTTCTTTGCGTGAAATTTTCTTCTTGGTATTTTCCCTTGCATGAATTTTTTTTTGGTTTTTTCCCCACCGTCTACACCCCCTTCCACCCCCCCCCCCCCCCATCACTTTTCTAATGTTCTACCATTTCTAAAATATGCGTCAACACGTCCCCGAGTCCCCACGTCCGCAAGTGCTCAATTGAATTTCTATGTCTCCAACTTCAAGTCCTCACGCCCCCCACGTTCCCTAGTCCCCCGTTTCTCCGTTTTCTCTCGCTTACTTTTAAAATCTCGGCTTGAATTTGATTGCTGAAGGCTTTGTGATACAGCGGTCTGGTTTTTACAACGCGGCCCTATTTTGTTACTCGACAAGAAAAATCGATTTTCGTTACTTCTTTTCACGTTTCGGATCTATTGTTAATCAGCTTTTCAAATGTACGAGGCAGTGATGATCAGCAACCATTAAATGGAGCAAGGTAATGTTAAACAGTCGAGGAAAGGAACTAAAAGGAACTTTATTTAAGTGTCTAGTCGTTCTAGCGCTGGAGCGCTAATTGGGGACACTGTAAACCGAAATTAACAATGAAAGTAAATCAAGTCAAATGTGTTGGTTTTTGAGGAGAGGGGAAACCGGAGTACCCGGAGAAAACCTCTCGGTGCAGAGAAGAGAACCAACAAACTCAACCCACGTATGACGCCGAGTCCGGGAATCCGGGCCACATTGGTGGAAGGCGAGTGCTCTCACCACTGCGCCATCCCTGCTCCGAGCACCTTCACCGAGCTACAAACAATAGTAGCGTGGGCATAAAGAATAGGTATAAACTGTGCCATCTTTTTCGCGAAGAAACCAAAAAATAAATACGTTATCCATGTTTTAAAAACAATGTTTCGAAATCATCCATATTTAACAACGACGCCTCAAGAACACTTTATTAATTGGCCTTAAACTTCGCACTAGTCTCAGAAGGTTTTACAAAGAGTTGTTAATTTTAGTTGTTAATTTTTAGAGTCTTGGGAGCTTTGTAGTTTAATTATTATAAGAACTTCGCCAATTTGACTCATATCCTGGGCAGTGATGCATAATTCATGAACCCGACAAAGATCTTGTAGTCTTGTCTTTTGATGTCGAGTTCTGATGTTTAACTGTTGTATTTGAATCCTTAGAATGAATCTATTTGTTTATTATCTGATTTTAAAGCAATATTGTGTTGCAAACGTATTTGCAGCTTATACCGATTGCCTTTCCGCAGTAGGACATGACTTTCAATTTCATCTTGAAATAACAATAATAGTAATAATCATGCATAATGACGGTGACGGTCGACTTGCATCCCAACAATCTCGTAAATTAATCAAGGCTTCAAATATATTAGTACTTTGTTTACGTCAAATCATTTTTTGTCAAACTCTTTAAGCAAGGGGAAACTGTCGGCTCAATGTTTATGCGCACTTTTTACGTAGGCGATCGTCATGAAATATAGAATTTTGGTCCTGGCAAGAAGACTGACATAGCGTTCTTTGATAAGTGCAGGGTAATTTTACTACAAAGATCACAACTACGCAACCAGCGGGAAGAAAATAGACAATGCCAAAGATAAAAACGGAATTATTATCTAAATTCAGCATTTTTGTCATTGGCTGCATGCATTCAGCCGACCGGGTTTTGTATTTGATCTCGTGGCTGTAGATCTTTCAATACAAGGCATGAAATGTAACTTTTTGCGGATTACGTCTTTTATGAGGTAAAATTATTTTAGTTTGTTCAGGAAGTAGTTATAGATGGTTATATTTACGAACTGTCTCACTTAAATACCCTAAGAAAACTAGTTAATATTTGTGTTTACTCATAGCTGTATGATAAGCCAGGTTCTAGCAGCAGTTCTCTCCGGAATAGTACACTTTTTTGAAAAGCGTGGAAACTAGTTCGAGCTTCCTTAAACTCTCGGCATAACTCATTATTTATAATAAGAGAGATTCAAGAGTCGCGTCTTTGGAAAATGGCAAGAGACGGTGTTAAATTTACGTTTTGGCAAAAATGGAAATTGCCTCATCTGTTGCCGCTAGCGGCTCCAGACAATTTTCATGCTTTTTTTTTTTTACCGTTCGCCATTTCACGCAAAAGCCAATGCAGAATTTCTCGATAATGTTCTGAAACATTGCCATCAAAATCTTGTCGTTGACACGACATGCGATTATTAGTCTAATCTTAAAAGTTAACTGTATTTTACGTGCGTTTTTAATGGTGAAAGGTAATAGTTTTAACTAGATGTGTTACTCGTGTGATGATTGAACGAGCAAAGAACTCAGTTTTATTCTACGACATTCAGCTTAAATACAAATAGTTAACATGTGCATAAATTTGTAGTGCAGGTGCAAGTAAAGATGCATGTGCTCGCGCGCGTGTAACAAATGGTTATTGGAAAACGCTTTTCACTAAGGGGCCGACCATATAACTTTTGAAGGGATGAGGGGGGGGGGGGGGGTGGAGAGGGATCGGTGGGTGATTTTCTGGTCAGCTAGAAATTTTTTTCCTAGAAACGTGGTGTGCAGGATATTTTTTCCCCTTCTCAGTGCACTGCAGGGTATATTTTTCCCTTCTCATTTTTACGCAGGATTTTTTTCTTTCTTCAAAAAGGGTCAGTCCAGGTTTTTCTAAAATGTATTTTACATTTACATTGGGGCTATTGCAGTAATAGTCCTAATTTGGAGCTGCAAAGCCTTAAGATTTAGTAAGCTATACAAAATTATTCTTGTATAGCTATGATTTGGGAAAGTCATTCTTTGCACTCATGTCATACGAAGTCATTATAATATTGTCACATTTTAGAGTGATGCACATCAAGAAAATGTGAAAATGTTTCACTGATTCTTGATCAAACGTATCCAAAAATAGCAAAAGGCAGTTCAGAAATGCTTAGTATGGTAAATGCTGCTAGAATAATCACTTACAATTTAGTGGACTGAAATCTCCAAACTTGACGTGAAAGCAGATTTGAAAATTTTCATGAGTGGATAATGGTTTGTATATAATGTAAAATATAGCTCTAATAATTAACAATTATTGGACGAGGTTGAGCAAAATATCGTGATTTGTCAGTGGCGAGCAGATCAACTATTTGCCGAAGCTGAAGGCTAAGGCAAATTATTGATCTGCGAGAAACTGACAAATCACGGTATTTTGCGAGAACCGAGGTCAATAATTGTTTTATCATTAGATCACCGAGTTTGTTTTTCGTTTTTGTTTCCGGGAATCCGTAAGCGCGCGCTGCCCTGCAGAGTCGAGTAATGGCACCAATCAATTGGTTTCCTTCTCAGCATAATTATATTTGTAGACTTCAAATTTTACTTACAGTCAAACGTTTAGTAACACCAGGCATCAACAAAGCAGAAGAATTTCACAGTTTTCAAAGCGTATCCCGACAAGTGAAGCTTTGGTGTAAAGCTCGCCATTCTTTTTTCTGGCTTCAGCATATAATCTCTTCAGTACATATACATTCGCCAACTTGTCCTTCGCTTCGATGACACGAGTGACTCTTCGTCTAACTTTCTTTCCTTGAGATACTCTCGAAATACGTTGAGTGCAACTTTTGTTCCTTTCTTAGTATTCTCACTGTTCTTTCGATCAACTAAAGATGTCCCATGAATCAGTTTCCCAGGCAAGGCTGGCGTTCATTCGAATTTTCTTTAAAAAGTAAGTAAGCAAAATGGATTATAATAAAAAATGAAACAAACCTCTCAAATAAACCCTGAAATCAGCACCGAATATGAAAAGGGCGTTGTGAGTTGACGGTTTGATCATGGCGGACACGATGGCGTACCTGTCGAAACAGAGACTAAAGAAAACACAATATTATATATGTGGCCATTGTTTTTAAAAATATATAACGTATTCCAAGGGATGAAGTTTTTTAGTGGTGAGTAACGTGAATAACCACTGATCATTGCATGGTCTAATGTCAATTAACCCAAATGAAACCGTCCGTTCGCGACTCTTTTAATAATCAAATCAAAGGATTTTTTCTTGTTGCGCTCGATTCCACGGCGTGTGACGTGTGATGCCCCGTGACACGACAGAACTAGCGCTCTTGCTCGTTAAGTATTTCGCAATTATTCCATCTTGTTCTCGATGAACAATTGTGGAAAAGTATAATAGACCACTTCGATCCCTGTCACACAAAAAATGAAGCTCAAACGACTTAAGAAGCACCACACAGACACAACGAAACTGTTACCTTGCGCAACGTTCGCTACGGGCACAAATGTTTTTTTTCAAAATGTTGCAAAAAAAAAAAAATTTATTGACAGTCTTGTTGTCTGATTTATCGAAAAATGATAAAGAATTAAGGTTCTACCCTCAACAGCTAAAAAAGATCAAGCAATTATTCTAAACACCATATGGCATAATTATACTGAATCAATATGGTTGTATTAAAAAAAAGAGACTCACTAGTCCGCCATTTTGTTAGCTTAGCAACATGTGAGTCAATTGTATACATCCATTTCAAATGGCTGAGCTGGAGATGTGTTAACAATTGGGAGTCTGAAGTATCAAACTCATACGATATACGATAACAGCTGCTACTATTTTTGAAAGAAAACTAGGACAAATTAGAGGCTGACTGAGGCTCCCTCAGAAGTCCAAGCAATAGCAATAAAAATTTCCCTTTCATTTCGAACAAAAACTGTAACAAATAAGAGGCTGACTGAGGCTCCTTAAGACGTCTAAGCAGTAGCAAATGAAAATGTCCATGCCTTTCTCTGGCACTAATTGTATCTGATCATTACAAATGGTTCAATATAGTCTTCTAGGGTATTGTCCTGCTGAGAAGACGGAGTGATGATTAAGCTGACGACCCTTTCAGAAGCAGCAGAGCTGGGCTGAATGAGGAGAGACTTCCTAACAAGTGAAGCCCAATGTGGGAGGGTGTGACGACGTGCTGCCCACAACGCCTCACTCAAGTCCACAATACCATCGGCAGCAGCAAGATAGACCGGAAGCTCTGCTGCCAGGTTAGCAATGGTGTTATCATCCACAAAAGGAACATTTTTGAATTCTTGGAGGGCTGCAGCATTAGGCTTCAACAGTTGAACTTGAACTGGACAACAAAGGCGTGCTACCTTGAATGCACGCACTATATTGCGGAACTGGAAGCTGAATTTCTCTTGAAAAAAGTTCGGTCCCAGCTGGATTCATGCTTTAGCCTGATCAATCAATCTAGCTTGGAGGGCAGCATCGCCATGGGCAATTTCTCTTGCAACAGCCAAGGTGCAAGGGTAGTGGCCTACCCCAACTGCTTGAGCAACAGCTGGAACATGTTCATAGCATGAAAATATCAAGGGGCCGTCACCTTCGAGGCTGTATGTTGACTTAACAAAATGAATACCTGCATCAACAATAGCAGCAAGCTCTAAGTGGAGATCTTGAAGGTCTTGAGGATTCTCAAAGATATTCAATAGATTTTGGCGGGTAGCAGGGGAAAGATTCACATTTTTTCTAGAAACGGCAACACATCACCAAAATAGTCGGACACCTGCTTGAGCACCTCCCACTTACTCCACCAACGTGTATTGCTGTGGGGCTTCACTGACTTTCCAGTTCTCTCCCTCCAAAGTAACTTCGCATTAAAACTATGAGCAAGCAAACTCACCCAGTATATAATGCTATAGTCGTGAGATCCAACATTATCAATTGTATGAGAGAAACATACAACATCCAGAATATTGGGATAAAAGAATAGCAGTTGCCATATGGCAGCCCCATTTACTGAAGGACCATTTCGCATTGCAGCAAGTGCGATGTCTGATCTGAAGTTGTGCTTTAACAGCAATATTGGACATCATTCTTTGGGCAAGTTCAACCCCCTTCATTGCCTTTGCAAGAATCTCAAGGCACACAAGGCGTTGTGTTGGCTTGAAATCCTCCTGGACATAATACACTACAATAGCAAGTGCTTCACCAAGTCGGGCAGTCCCATCGAATATATAACCGACACTTCTTTAACTTCCTGAAGCTCAGCCTTGACGTTTTCTGGTTCCCTTGCCAACACAGAAGGAATAATGTCTTTCATGTGTGTACTTGCAGTAAAACTATGGGCATACTTCTCGAAACAAAAGACTAGCATACTGTTGGTAAAGTAGCCCCACTCACTTCCAAGTGATCTGGTGACGTAATATGGAGGACTGGGAAGGAAAATTTTAACGTAGTATCCCACAACCGTGCTCGGCCCTAGGTTTTGTATCCAATTTTCCTGCAGTATTTCCATCGCCAAAACTCAACAGACCATGCCGTGTCTCCCACATTTCCTGTTACTGAATGAACATTCAAGTGGAAACCGCCGAGATTTAACCTCGCCCCTGCGGCCCTGTCATGTTGAATTCGGAAATAACATTCAAGGCCGCGCGCGCTTGTGGGATACGGCGTTAAAATTTTTCTCCCCAGTCCTCTGAATTACGTCACCAGATCACCCGGTTGCCTTTGCAGACATTGCTCAATACTTTGGCTTCTGGCCTTGTCCCTTTTAATATTGGCGATGCTATTCAAGTGTTTTCGGGACTGCACATTTTTCTTCTTTACAGCGACGATTTCGTGAAATGCATCGCATCGTAGCTGCCCTTTGACACAAGCGAAGTGATGATCTGGACATTCCTTGATTCGGTCTTGAACGGAAGTTTTGGTCATTGGATTTGACATCCTACTTGCCTTGTACTTTCCCGATGTTTTAGCAACTTTACGTTCTCTCGAAATGGAAGCCCTTTCAGGTTCCTTCATCTCTGCCCCATTTTCTCTAGCAATTTGAATAGGGTCTTCGCTTTCTTGCAAACCTTCCGCCCTTTTGCATTCAGTTATACAGGAAGCTGTTCTATATTTGGAATATTAACACAGTATACTCAACGAGACATCCATACATAAAAGATAAACCACAGGATATCCAAGTGAAAATCGTGCTTATAGAAGATTTTTCATTCATTGTTTGATTTGAAATGGCAAAATATATCAAAAATTGTCATTTTGGAAAAAAGTTTCTCAGAATTGAAAAGGTCGCTCAAAAGTTGTCGAACAGAATCTGTCTATGCCTATATATCAATAGCAAAGGATATTCGGAGTTTGATTAGCCAATCAGAGCGCGCGTTCAACGCCATTCATTGTTTTAGTGAATACAAATTTTGGTTCACTCAATCTCGGTCATCAGCTCATGTACCGTAAAGCTATGAGATTATGTGGAAACTAATGGCCCCAGTTAAACGTTTGATGAAATTTAATACAATAATTATTCTATTCTTGCATGTTGGATAAGAGTGCGCACGAAATAATTAGAAACGATGAAGGCTACGCCAAATACGACGCCACCAAACAATAATATCATTGGTCAAAAGAGAAAAAATCGTTCTATCTACACGTGCTGTACGCCTTTTAAGTCGGCGCCGTGGTAGATCTAAAAATCCATATTGTTAATCAATTACATAAAATTGCTGCCAATGAAAATGAACACACGGGGCTCAGTGGGGTCTCCTCTGAAAAATGGTTAAGTAGACTATCAGAAACCCTAATCATCATCAATGTAATAAAGGCAGAATAATTCTGCATATAATTATACTATTCCGCAAGACAAGCTATTTACTATTGCGCAATTTTATTTTGTCTTTGTTCTGAGCCATGTAAAGATACGATTAAAAACTGAATCGATGAAACGTTCGTTCAATTTTTTTGTTCAGCAGATCAGTCCCCGTATAAAATCACTCCAGGATGATCTCAGTAAAGCCTCTCTACATCATTGTTGCTTGCTTGTTTTATCAAACGTTGTTCAGAGCACTTTCCGAGCAAATTTGTAAAAGACAAGAATCCATCTTTGGTAAGATGCTGAAGGGCTTTGTCTACAGGAGAGTTAACGTTTCAAGTCCAACAGAGTGCCTTCAGGCCTGTAATGATGACCTCAGGTGTCATAGCTTTAACTACGTCTTCGCCCAAGACCTCTGTGAGCTGAACAATCGCACGAAAGAAGCAAGACCCGCGAATTTCGTCCCAAATGTGCACAGATATTACTTTAAAAGAAGCACAGAAGCAGGTTAGAACAAACTGGTAGCTTGAGTTGCAAGAGTTCTCAATAAGAACCACAGGCTCCGACGAGATTTTTTCGTGTTATGACCGCAAGAAAATTTAGTGTCCCCCCCTAAACTTAGCCGCGTGATCAAAATGGGAAAAAAAAAGGCTTTTCGAACCTCTCCATTTTCACAAAAGTGCTTGCCACTCAGG
>NC_090879.1:45674946-45692446 GCF_036669935.1 Montipora foliosa
CTCTAAAAAGGGTCAACAGTTGCGCACATTCTTTCTACACGACAATTATCTGAAGAGAATACTTGAAGGGAATCCCCATTTGTAATTAGGAATTAATTTAGCAGAAGTAACAATGTTTTCAACCGATCGCGAATTTGTGTGAAAGTCATTGTAAAAAAAGGGTTTATATTAGAAAAAGTGAGTTTTAGATTCACTTAACCTCGCTTTTAAATTTCCATGGAGTCGCAATCTTGAATACAGTTAACTCTCTTGTAAGCGGACACCATCGGGAATTGGAAAAAGTGTCGGTTAGTAGAACTGTCCGCTTACAAGAATTATTCCCATAACGTCAGGGCCGTAGCCAGTATGAGGCAAACCGAGGCACTTGCCTCAGTCATTTTTGCGTGATTTTAATAAAGCGTGATTCCAGTATTGCCTTTAAAATGTACTCATCATAAACTACGTACGAAAAGAATTTAACCATGGACATTGCCTCAGTCATAGTTTTTTCTGGCTACGGCCCTGAACGTGACACTACAAATACATAATGAATTGTTGTTCATGTCAAAGGAACGGACAGCTTGCTTTTCCGCGGACAAATGGAGATTTGACAATACTGACCCCACTGTTCTATTACCCTGTCAAAGATCATAGTTTTGTTTGTATCGCAAATTAAAGACAAATTTCATTGCCAAGAGTCAATTATTATACGTGGGATGTCCGCTTAAGAGAGAGCGTAAGCAAAAGAAAACTCCAATTTTAATTTCCAAAATACCCGCGTCCGTTTACGAGACAGTGTATGCTTACGGGAAGGTGTAAATACAGAGTTTAACTGGAAGGTAAAATAGGGAATTGAAAAAAGTGTTTGTATATATAAGTAGAGCTGTCCGTTTACGAGAGTGTTCGTTAGCGAAGAGTTGACTGTAATTATGACTCGTTCCAGCTAGCTGCCCATTTCACTGCCTCAAACAGCTCTTTCATGGTAACAATAATGCAACCGAGCGACTCTGAAATTTACTTATTGCTGACACAAACGCTTTTTTTGGCAAAATATTGGATAAACGTTATGAAATTTTAATCTTACCTTATCAATGTTATACCCTGGTAACTAAATTTCTGTAATTCTGATCATGCTGTCGATGGTTTTGCAATACTTTATTGTTACAGTAATGCAAATAAAGCTCACTGTTGTTGTTGTCGTTGTTCCATGACCGTTTATGTTACTTTCATAGATATCAATGAATGCATCTCTTCTCCTTGTGACCCTAATGCAACGTGCCAAAATAACGAGGGCTCATACGTCTGTTCTTGTAACTCTGGATACGCAGGAGATGGTACAAGATGCGAAGGTAAGTTTGCTTAGCTCTCTTATTCCTGATACCGAACGCACAATTTGTGACTCATAAACTTCGAAAAGATAGGTTTTAATCTCAGCTTCTTCCAATTTAAATGAAGCCCAGCCCTTTCCTTTTTGGCGGCGTTGTGGACTATTTCTTTCATACAACCCGGAAATCTGTCGGTTTTACTGTTTCGATTAATAAGTTGCTGCAAGTTTGGGTATTGCGCTCTTAATTCCTTCAGTTGGTCATCTCAAAACACTTTATGAATGTTTCTAGTCTATTATTGAGTGCATAGGATCATTTTATAGCGCTAGAAATCCCCATGATTCCCAACAAAAAAGACAAAAAACCCCGCATTTTTTAAATCGATGGGCAGCAACTGCTCTACATGCACCCACACAACTGACGGACAAACTACTCACCCATTCCCTTTCACTGGCGAAGCAAGACATTTCACTCACTCATTAAATCGACTGAAATTTAACAAACCCAACCCTCTTTACACGGTGAAATGTAATCCTTTCCATAAACAATACATGGAATACACCAAACCGTCCCCAATGACCTGGCGACTGAAACATAGTTTTAACAAACACCACAGAGAACAGTCGACAAACCAACCAACCTCTCTAAGCCTATATATACCACAGTCTCAATACACTTCCTCACCAATGATCACATCGTTACAAACCTTTCATTTATTCCACTCGAACTCGTTCGTACCACTATGAAAAAAAAGGAGAAACATACATTAACAAAAGAAACCCATTGAACCTGTAGGTCTTAGAAATATAGGAAATGTGATCTTTAATTTCCCTATATATTTCTTCACCATTACATTATACGATTTCCATTTTTACCGTTAATATTGTCGAATTCTATCTTTGTAGTGGTAGATAATTATATAGTCGTGGTAGATGATAGTTTTACCTCATTCGCGACCCTTCAACATGTTTACAGGTCCCTTATTTATTTATCTTGTCGCATGGGGCCTAGCTGCTCAATGCCACTAAGAAAAAATCCTAATTCCCCAAAAAAAGCACATCGCTTAATGAACTTTTCCCAGTTTCGAACTCATACTACTCTTAACTTCATTTCCTCTATCATAATGCCGATAGTATGCTATACTTCAAGCTCTCCTCGGTCTTACTGCTTGATTTCTCCAATGATTCTGCACCGCCTAGCTTTTAATTTTTATACTTGGAAATACCCTCGACTAAATCATCGCAAAAATTCTTTCGCTAGAGTCGGGCCAAAAATTTCGAACTCTACACCTGAAAATTTGAAAAAAACTTTCAAAGCACCCTTTTAAGAAACAAATACACGATATATTACCACTCGGTCTTCAAAGACGGGATAGTTATGTTGACATAGACACCCTTATTAATGAATTTAAACACGGAACAAGTTAATTCAATGTAACGTAATTTCTTGTTTATTTACACGTTAATTTATTTTTCGTATTATCACTCCAATTCTAATTTCTCGTATATATATTTATGTAAAATGTCTTGTATGAAAAAGTATTAATATTGTGACATGTATGTACACACTGCCTGCCTCGAGTAGCCTTTGCTAAATGCATGTAGGAAGTGTGTTGTTTTCGTTAAAGTTAAAGTTGAAGTTGAAGTTTGATAAGGGCAGTGTACTTGTGCACATATTATTTTTTGCGTCGAATTCCCAGTCATTTTCAAAGGCATCCCAGGCAGATAATCAGGCAAAAAAAAGATATTTTGGATATGTTCGGATTCAGCTTAGCCCTCGGGGTGTCAAGTCAAATTAAAACGCAGCGGCTTTCCTTTCGATTCTGAATTACTGACATAACCAAGTACAGTCAGCTCTTGTTTCACCAGATGAGAAATAGTGAACCAAATGCGTCCTTTAAACAAACGTCTGTCAATAGAATGTATCATACAATCGGTCATCTTTGTGGTATTGTAGCTATTCCTTCAAATAATGTAAGGATAGGTGAGAATAGACCTAATTTGTAGAGGACTATACCGTGAAGTCGTTCAAAGAGAGCCCGGGTGAACTCAAGCAAGGCCGCCTGAAAATCGGGTTAGGATGAATGGTAAGAAAATGTCACTTTAAAAACAACTTTGTGTCATATGTATCCCGCGTTGTCCTTTAAACCCGTCGTTTGCAGAAAGCAGGAAAAAAATGCACTAAACTGTGTGCAACACAATCAATTTTTTCATTAAACTAATAATATTATTTTTTGGCGATGCCGAGGCCGTTGCCGTAGCCGTAGTCGTCAGTTAAACTCTTTATTATTGGCAGCATATTGTCTAGTAAGATTGTGGAAGTTTTTACAAAATTAATTTAGTTGTTTTTTTTTTCGTAGTTGCTGTGAAATCATGTTCTGCGTACAGAGCTCGAACAGAAACAGCAGACGGAAACTACCTGATAGGTATCGGGGAATCTTTATTCTCGGTAAGTTTGTATATGTTGTAGGATTCCATGACGTCCGATCCGAAAATGATTCGACGAGACTGCCAAAACATAGCAAGGCCAAAGTTCGAGTCCAATGATATTTCTGGTTGATGTGCACCCGTTGTTTCATGCCAGTCAGAAAAGATCTGAGCCAGCAACCGAGCACTACCAGTACCTCCAAAATATAATTCTCCACTATGTTACACGTGACATTGTGATCGGTGGTATCGAAGGCCGTGCTGAGGTTCAACAAAACAAAAAGTGTGGTTTCCTGATTGTCCCTACATATGAGGATATCGTTGTGAACTCTCAGCAGCGCGGTGTCAGTCGAGCGATACTGTTGCTAAGAGGAATGGATCTGGGGAATTCTCATCATGGTGCCCAAGAAGCTGGGGAACAACACCTTTTCCACCGTTTTCATACAAAAGGCTGGTTACTCACTATTTGAGAACTATTGAAAAACAGCTCCAGATCCAACTTCTTGAGCAGTGAAGTAATGAGTGCGAGCTTCTGGTTCTCTGAATGGAACAACTCTCCAATGCAACGTTAATCTTTGGTGTGACCGGCTGGAACGAGTACAACAGCACACTTATTGACAAACCACATGGGATGAGATCCAGCTGACAACTGGCTTTGGACGCCGGTATAATAAGCTCACGCACGTTATCATTAGTAAAAGTCACTGCTTACGAGCCAGAAGGCCCATCAGACCGGCGCTTATCTCCGGTTTCCGTAGCATGAAGCGACAGGGATAAGGGAGATAAGAGATAAGATTTTATTGAACACTCCCCTGAGGGGCTTTTAAAAAATTAATAACTAGGAAAAAATTAATAACTAGTACTCTAATACCTAAGTGTCCCATAACATGTGTTTAAGTTTACGTTTAAAAACTCCATGATTTTACTTAATTTAAGATCTTTATCTAAACTATTCCATAAGCTGACAGCTCTATACTGGAAGGACCGCTGACCGGTGGCTGTTCTGAATAAAGGAACATTTAACTGAGGTGAATTTCGTGTCACGCAACAGGAAACTTGGCCTCTAGTAACTAACTTAGATCTAAGGTAATCAGGGGCGCAACCCGTCATGCATTTAAACGCAAAAACAGCGTCTCTTAAATATAATTGCTGTCTTACAGATAACCAGCGCAAGTTCCGCAGCACTGGAGTAATATGATCGAATTTTCTCTTTCCGCTAATTACTCTAGCAGCGACGTTCTGTACATGTTACAATTTAAGTAAATTTTTTTCAGATGTATTAGACCAGACTGTGGAACAGTAATAGAGTTTACTAAAGACCAGCGACTAGGAGTATTTATACTGCCCCCTGGATGGGATGCTAGTCCATCACAGGGTTACCCCCGGCATTACGCCGGTACCCATTTATACACCTGGGTGGAGAGAGGCACCGTGAGAGTAAAGTGTCTTGCCCAAGAACACAACACAATGTCCCCGGCCAGGCCCCGAACCCGGACCACTCGATCCGGAGTCGAGCGCACTAACCATGAGGCCACCGCGCCTCCCGTTATCACTAGTAATAGGGGCAAAATAGGTAAGCTTGACATACGTAGAAGGGATCGCCAATGTCCTCTCTGATAAGGGTAATTCTGCGGCAAAAGAACTCGCCAGAGTCATGAGCAAGCTATTCCGCACAGAGCTGGAAGTAATTGTCTGACCGTTCCTTGCAGAGAGAGTTGAGAACCTGAAAAGCTTCTTAGAATTCCCATCACATTATGTACTCTTGTAAAGAGATTTATGTGATTGTAAACTGCTTATTCTCAGTTTTCTCTCAAGTTTACGTCGCTTGCCTTCAGTAGCTTAAATTACGCACTAAACCATGAAACCCTGGACCACACAACTAGGACATTGTGCAGCAAAGGAGTATGCTCATCCAGGATGTCTCTGAAGATGTGATCATACTTAGCATCAACTTCATCTCCGCATTTTTGTCGCAAAAACGCGATGGCTTTCAATTAATTCAGTTAATTTCTGCCCTTTCATATCGGACAGGGAAGTATGTATACCTTAATATGATGTAATTTTTCCATGTCAGGCATATTGTGATATGACAAGTGATGACAAAGGTTGGACTCTCGCAGCACGATTCTCAAATGCTAATGCCAAAAACTGGATGCAAGACAATGGTTTATGGTGGTATGACTTGACAAGTGCTTTAGGAGATACTACTGATCCATCACACAATACCGACATGATCTCTGAGGCATTCTGGCTCGTTAACGGAACCGAATTCAAAATCACGCGCAGCGATGATCCCCTGCACACTCCACTGTTACAGACCACAGGCAACTGTCTGGGTGGACAGACATTCAGATCGAAAATAACAAGCTTTGGAGACTTTAGGAGCATTCTTTGGGGCAGTGAAGAATGTAGAGGACGGTGCACTGTGCAATATGGCGGTCAGTACCAAAGTACGCAGGGTTTTGGACAGGCAACCTGTGACGGTCCACTTCAAAATGCCACTAATGTTGGTTTCTGGTGTGACTGGAGTAATGGAGATGGAGCAGTGATGATGATTGGTGGAGGAGGTTCTTCGTGTTCACGTGCTGATCACGGGATTGGAATCACAGAGTCCAACGATCCAACTTTTGCGAGCGGTTCAATTTATATTTATGAATATGATTTCGGCAACAATGCCTACTACAGTTACCCCTTAACCTCCGGATACTCGTTGAATCTTTGGATTGGTTAAGTATCTTCTTTTCGTTTTCCTCGCTGCTTCATTTGCTTTGGACTTAATTCAGTGTGCTCAAAGGTTTATCCTGAACTGTGTTTTTAAAGATTTTCAATGTCTCACACTAAACCAACTCGAGCGTCCTTGAACATCTTTTTTCAGATTCCGATGAATGCATTACCTCCAGCCAAGTTTGTGATCCGCATGCCACCTGTCGGATCACTGATGTATCACCTGTTTGCTCCTGTAAGCCTGGGTTCCTTGGAGATGGAAAAACATGTATTGGTAAGAAATAGTCATGGGGTTAACATGGTCATCTCCAAGATATCACTTAAGACATTTACATTCTGTAATGTATTGTTTTCAATGTAAACGTTTAGAGATTGTTAATTTTTTTTTTCCTTGGGTGGAAATGTTCTTGGGCAAATCAAGTACCTCCCTGTTTTAAGGACGATAACCCGACTGCCTTTTTGTGGAGCTTAGAACTGCTGTGCCGGGAATCAGGACATTATTCCTTAGTCCCCTCCAAGACGCAGTAAAACTTTACATGATACACAACTCTCACCAACCTTGTTTGAAAGTTGTACTGTCTGTTACAATACAGCTGAGAATACGAGCCTTTTAGCAACAATTTCGCGGATCGAACTGCGAAAAATGGCCAATTTTTGCACGTGCTCCATCTGAGAGCTGGAACAGTACTTAAGGTGGCTGGAACCAGTTTCACTACTTTTAGAGACCTTCTTGTTAGATGGGTTATAACTACTATACTACATCACGTAACAGCAATGTTATGGTACCACGTCAAACACCAATTATTGCTTAACAAAATGCGCTCTTTATTTTGACGTAATGGGTTACCATGGCAACATGAAAGCTCTCCAAAAACACCCTATATTTCGTCTTTACTTGCTTATATCTCAAAAATGAACTCGGTGACCCCCATTTTTAATTGTAGAATAGTAATTAGCATCTTGAGATAGAACTATTAGCAAAGTTTAAAAAAATTCTTGGGAGCCAATTCAGAGCTACCTTAATTTTTCGAAAATTTAAGGTAGCTCTTAATTGGCTCCCAAGAATTTTTTTTAACTTTGCAGATAGTCCTATGTCAAATTGCTAATTACTATTCTACAATAAAAAATGGGGGTCACCGAGTTCATTTTTAAGATATAAGCAAGTAAAGACGAAATATAGGGTGTTTTTAGAGAGCTTTCATGTTGCCATGGTAACCTATTACGTCAAAATAGTGAGCGCATTTTGTTAAGTAACAATTGGCGTTTGATATGGTACCATAACATTTCTTTTACGTGATACAGTTTTGTAGTGACAACCCTTCTAATAAAAAGGTCCTTGAAAGTAGTGAAACTGGTTCCAGCCACCTTAAATGAATTTTTGCGACAGGAATCCATGCGTTTACAACTTTCTATTATTCATGTCAAACCCTAAATCGAACAAATCGTTATATGTAGTTCCTCTGGGCATTCGTATTAATACCAAAGCCCGCGGTAACCAACTCGCTTACCTTCACTCACTTTGTCCCATGACATATCCTCATGCGTTAAATATTACTTTCCATAGACATCGACGAGTGCATCTCTTCTCCTTGTGACGCTAATGCAACGTGCCAAAATAATCTTGGCTCTTACTTTTGTTCTTGTAATCCTGGATATGCAGCAAATGGAACAAGATGCGAAGGTAAGTTAGCTTGGGTTTGACGCCCATGACACCTGTCGTAACAGTGATGATTCATATGTTTGGCGGTCCTATAAGCCTGGATTCCTTGGAAATGAAAACAAAACATGCAATGTAAAAACTAGCATTTTCTTCCTCGACGTCAAGCTTCACTCGTGCAGTTAACATAATCGTCTTGAGGATTTCAAGATATTTGCGTTCTGTACAGTGTTCGTTTTCAACGTAAACTTTGATGGATTTTCAGATTTTGTTCCTCAGGTGGGAAATGGAGTTGAGCAAATCGGTTATCTGCTCGCTTTCGGGTGATAAACCTTTCCGCTTAGGTACAGAGTTAAAACGATTAAATTACGAGTTCACGAGAAAAGAGAGCGAATCCCTTGTATTTGGCTCTATCATGTTCCTGTTCAGTTTGTGTTCAAGTAGACCACGGGACCATCGGAAAACATAGCAAAACAGTCTTATGCACGACCTAAAAAGAAATTTCAACGAATTATCGCGGGGGCACAGGGATTCGTCCTTTCACTTTACATTCTCCAATCTAAATCGATCGCCGACTAGTGAGCGTATTTGGGTAAGCATCTGATTACAGAGCAGGAGATCGTATTTTCACTAATCAGTCAGGGGAGGGGCCAACATTCAGAATCTTTAAAAACCTTTAAAGGAAGTGATGCCTTTGTAATGACATCTCTCTTAACGACGGCATTAATAACCCTACAATACACGACACCTTAGTTGCGCCAGTACTGGAAAGACCACAATTATGAAAACTGATTCATCTTTAATTTTCCAGTCGCACCTCTCTCCCCCCTCCCCCCCCCTCCTTACCTTTCTTCCTGCATTTCTAAATGCACATTTTTTGTATTTTCGGACACAAGAAATGTTCAAGTTAAGAAGAGTGGTAAGAATGTGACCCTTCATAACCCTTAAAACAATGAGCTTGTATGCGATTACGTGCATTTATTGGATTAAGGTCATCGTAAAATCTACAGCAGCCTTCATGTTTGCTGTGTTGTGTCCTTCCTATAAGCAATAGCAAGTCTTAACACCAACTCACTTCTCGAGGGTGCGGATTAACACCATTAATTAAGGGTCTCTCTATTTTTATTGATCCAAGGACTTCCTAAGAATCCCGGCTTCTCCTAACAATGTGGTATTTTCTGTGGTAGTGCTATCTTAATATGAAACACCAAAATCTCCATCACTTCAACTAACGTTATTATTACGATTATGATTGACAATTTAACTATTATAAAATATTGCGATAAAACTGAGAAAATTAGAACCATCTCGGTTGAATGATAACTGAATTTCCGTTAAAAAAAGGACGACGTATCGACTAGCCTGCAGCACAGGCGGATTAGCAGGGCCCGCGCGATTCATGAGCTCTCTCGCGAAGCGCGAAAACGAGCGCGAATGAATCATGAATGAATTGCGCTGGCTTTGCTAATCCGCCTGTTCTGCAGGCTACGTTTCGTCGGATGTTCTCTTAACTATGTTCTCTTACCTTCTCTTAACGTCAAACTGAAAGTAAAAGAAATTGAGCTGACTCGAATATAAATGTAAATGAAGTAATTAGAGACTCAATGGGTTACGCCTGGAGCCCATGAGTAGGAGCGAAAAACAGGCTTGTATTCCTATCTGTTCACGGCGTTTTCACAGACCGATTCATCTTTTAGATTGATTTTCCCGCGAATGAGACTTCCGCAGTAGCCCGATAACCAATCACAACTTGGCGTCATAGAGTCACCGAACCGGAACTGCCTTTGTCGTTGTTGTTCTTGTTTTGTTTTGCGGAAAAGGAAGTCTAAAAATAGATCGGCCTGTCAAAATTGCGCTCCCAGTCATGGGTTCATAGGTACGTAATGTGATAAGGATACAGTCGTAAAACTGTAAGGAATGAATGCAGAATTATGATTACGATAATGAAAATGATGATAATGATGATGATTTTTGCTACGAATAAACTGAAATTTCAAGAACGCATCAATATTCATTTTTTTACTTATTTATTTATTTACAAAAATTGCACCATCCTTAAAAATCAAAAAGGATAGGAAGAAACAGAAAAAATTACATACAAAAGCAAGAAAAAAAAAAGAAGTGAAGGGTATGGAAGCACAACAGTGCGAGGCTCCAAATTAAGTGCATCCATTCAATAAATAAAATTGAGAGCTAACTAAAGACATTAATAAATTAGCTTCAATTAGGGATAAACTATCATGCCAAGAGATCTATATATTAGCTATGTATAAACTATATCCAGTACAGTTACTATGGATAAGATATATAAGACTGTGACGTATATATAAAATAGAAGTAATCTGATGATTTGAATAGCGAATAACACTAGTGCATCTAAATGACTATATTTACTAATGCAAGACATTGCGTAGGACAATAGGTTGTTCATAATGTGATCATAAAGGTGACGTAAAGCTGCATGGCTCAATTAGTTAGTAACAGCAGCAATTGTTTGTAAGCAGCTTATGTCAAGTGTTGAAGATATCAGTATCATAGTAATTAGTAATTGCATTATTATAGGTTAAGCGATTTACAGTTATTTAAGGAGGTTTCAATGAGACGTATTATCTAGATAGTCAGCGAGATTTATTTAGAGGCCCTGTGCTGCAGGCTTTCTTCTAACATCATTATATAAACAATACCTTGTGGAGACCAAATCTCAGTGGCATAACCTATGTATGGTCTTATGAAACTCAGATATAAAAGTTGCCTCAAATGACTTTAAGCTATGCCTACGAAGGAATCCTAACACTTATAACCTTTAGCTTAAGTAATATCTATGTGATTGTTCCATTTTGGTGTAAGAAGGGACTGCACCTGTTGCAGTAACCGACGCGTTCAGAGATGGACTACCTGTTTTGAACACCATGAATTTGCTAGTACCATACTCGTCGCGTGTGTGTTGCCTAACGCCCCAGACGGGGCTCCAGTTTATAGTTCGAGAGAGAGAGAGAGAGAGAGAGAGAGAGAGAGAGAGAGAGAGAGAGAGAGAGAGAGAGAGAGCACTTAAGTACCACAAAAGCCGCACTTTTCTCCTTGGCTCGTTGCTCGTGGCTGCCCCTGCCTCAGCCAACTTAGTTAGTTTACTAAGATGCGTCGGATTATGCTTGTGCTTCTTTGAGTTTGAGAGTGAAGCTAATTCTTCAAGAAAAACTGTTCCAGTTATCACACCAGAAATTTAACAACGACTTCCGACGATCATGGTGCTCGGACGGGATCATCGGACCTCAATAATTTTATGGGAAATTATCGCTGTTATTTGGCTGATTGCAAGACTGAGTGACGTGAAATCAAATTTAAAGGTTAGAGGAGTGTCTACTGATCATTGTAACTACATAAAGACTAAAGTTTGATCAAATCCTACCCGCCTGCTTGGATTAAGGCTTATTGTAAACAAGCCGTCGAAGGGCTACTTTGGGTCAATATTAACCAAATCTGCTAATTCGACGTCTACATTACAGTTAAACCGCCTGACCGAAAGCGGTCACATCAACCCAAACCCTAGACCTGAAAAGTGTCCATCTTCTAACCGAACATTTGCTAAAAACTACCGCAGTCTACGAAGTTCATTTTGCTCCGGTCACCCAAAAACGCAGACTGCAGACCGTGCAGACCAGGGGTAAAATATTGCGTTACCCTCACTATTATTGAGAGCTAACCGTAAACAGGCTAACCTGAATGTTATTTAGGCCTAATTAGGCTAACCGAATGTTATTTAGGCCTAATTCAGGCTGAATTTTCATTTTACAGACGGTCTGCACAGTCTGCAGTTTGCGTTTTTCACTTTCCCATTTTGCTCACAGTTAATGCATATCAAGGGTGCCAATGTACGGCCTAATCAATTCACTCAATCAATCTCAAGGAATATAGCTTCACGGAGGTGTTTTCTTTTTTCGGAACTTCCATTTTGCGGTTTGGACAGTGGAGAACTTGCGAGCGAATTCGAAAATGATGGAAATGATTTACTGGAATTGGGTCAAAATATTGCTTGTGGAGTCTATGCAAATCAGTATTATATTATAAATCCTCTTGGGGAATCACAAGCTCCAGCGAACAATGATTTGATTACAGAAAGGAATAAATACAGGATAGGAAGAAAGCAGGAGGAGGAATTCTAGCTAACCTATCTTCTGAATTTATATGCAAAAGAATCAAGCCTGTTAAAAGCTACAAAACCATCGAGGTTATTGTATTAGACATCCAGTTGAAAGCGAAAAGTATCATTATGATTGGCCTGTACAGACCTCCAAAAAGATTCACATTATCATACCGCCAACAGTTACAAGAAGAGTTAAATCACATTTGCAACTGGGCAAATCTACGAAGACAATCTATTGTAGTGCTTGGTGACCTGAATCTCGATCGTCTTCGACCAACTAGCAATGAAGGAAAACTACTTCTTGATCTACAAGAAACACATGAACTCGACTGTCTCATTTCTGAACCGATCAGGAGTTCAGAAAATTGAAGAGCGAGCCAGCGAGACACTTATAGACGTTATTCTAACTAACCTGCCTGATGGTTTTATCAAAAGAGGCGTTTTTGATCCAGGGCTAAGTGACCACGCCCCTGTCAATCCTCTTATGAAGGAAAGGGTGGTCAAATTTAAAACAAAAGTTGTGAATTTTAGGTCCTGTAAGAACTTGGATGAACAGGTGGTATTCAAGGAATGCGATCTAAGAAAGTAAGAGAATCCTTGGAAATGAAACTGAAGATTAACAACTCGATAACCACCAATCAACTACACATCGCAGAGAGTATGGGCGATTATTTTTCAACCATTGCTGATAACATTTGCTCTGTCAATGACGCTATGGACTCTACTGTTCGGTGATCGTGGAAGTATACAAGCAATCGTGAATTATAGAATGTCCGCTGGAGACGACCAATCCTTCAACTTCAAGGGAATACGAATATCTGGGACACTATTCCACCCAAAGCTTTCAAACTGGGCTCGACTGAGCTTGATGTACCCTGATGTGATCTTTATAACCGTTATATCGCGAGCTGCCATTGGACAAAGAATTGGAAGAGAGGTGAATAAGTGCCTGTTCATAAAAAAGAACGACCGATTGGACATGGAAAGTTAGCGTCCAGTAAGTGTACAGACCATCATTAACAAAGTCTTTGAAAAGCTTCTTGCTAATCAAATCACTGCACTGGGTTTAATGAAAGGTTGAGTGATTACCTTACGGCATGAAGGAAAAGGCCCAGCTGTGAAACCACCCTTCTTATGTTAACAGAGAAATGGAAGAAGGCACTTGATAATGGAGAAAGTGTTGGTATACTTTCTACTGACACGTCTAAAGCAATTGATTGCCAAAACCACCGTCTCTTACTTAGAAAACTGTGTAAAGTTGATGAGTTCATATTTTAAGGACCGTTTTAACAGACTGAAAATAATAGAAACCACCAGTTCCTGGAAATGCGTTAAAAGAGATCATCCGCCCTCAAGGATCCTCTTTTAGTCCTTTACTATGGAATTTATTCCAGAGTGACTTGACTTTTGTTATGCGCTCTAATGTTAGTATGTTCGCTGACGACCATCGATTATACGAAATCGATAAATAGGTTAGCATGATTCAAACTAAACGACAGGACAGCGCTAAAAAAGCAACCAATTGGTATGAGTCAAATTCACTTAAGGGAAATCATGGGAAATATGGATAGGGTAAATAAGCTGAAGGATCATAAGTTAAAGTTAAATGTTAATGGGACAGACATCACGTCCTATGATAGTATCACCTTGTTGGGAGTTGATATCGATAACGCTCTAAACTTCTCAACTCTTTATAGGTGCTATTCGACCTCACTTAACATATTGTAGTACAGTCTGGAACTTTGGCAAGGCTAGTGACTCCAGGAAATTAGAGAGGTTTCAAGAAAGGGTACTTAGGGCCATTTATTGTGATAGTAATTCAACGTATCCTGAACTGTTACAAAGGGCAAAATTACCCACTTTATATAATAGAAGGTTACAGGACATTGCAATTTTAATGTATAAGGTTAAAAACGGTTTATGTCCAGACTACATTTTTAGGTTGTTTATCATTAGTAGTAATCAGTACAATCTAAAGAAAGAACGATTTTATAATTCCTAGAGTTAACACCTCGGGTTATGGTAAGCATTCGGTCGGATACCAAGAACGAGTACTCTGGTCAAAGATTGGTAGGAAATTTAGGGAAACTTAAAACGGTAGATCCATTTAAAAGAGTGATCAGGACGGTAGACCTCGCCAAACGTATCTTACCTAACAACTGCATCAACTGCACTCTTTGTAATTCTTAATATTATAATTATTTTTAAGTTTGTTGGTGTGATTATAGAGAGATTATATGGGGGACTTTAGGGGTGTTATTAGTTTTTAACATTGTAGATAGATGTCCTTACTTAGCGGGAAACTGCTATTTTACCTGACACGTTAATAAAGTTATTTATTATTATTGTTATTATTATTATTATTATTATTATTATTATTATTATTATTATTATTATTATTATTATTATTGTTCACCTTCCTTCTCATGCACCCTGTGGTCCCACGGTGACGCAATATCCACACTGATTACCTTATTTTCCTTTTCTACAACAACAATGTCTGGTTTTCTGGCTGCGATGATATGGTCGCACTCGATGGACGTGTTCCACAAGATCTTACAACTTTCGTTTTCCACAACCCTATCTGGTTGATGCTCATACCATTTCTCACTTCTGTCTATACCATACTTACAACAGAGTTTCCAGTAGACCAATCTGGCAATATTGTCATGCCTTCTCTTTCTGCGCCAGTTTCTTACATTCATTATTTATTATTATTATTATTATTATTATTATTATTATTATATTTATTATTATTATTATTATTATTATTATTATTATTATCATCATTATATTTGATTCTCTCCAGTTGTTCCACTGGGTAATGTTTATTGTGTCTCAGCCACTCCCCTTAGCTTAGAGACACAACACTTTCCGTAACAGGTGAGCAGTTCCAAGGATGGCCGATAATTGTACACTTCCAAGGAAGTCAGGTACATCTAGCTTGCCAAACCAGGTCTTTCAACCTTTTGATATGCTTCCAAGGGCACCAATCACGATAGGTATTATTGTGACTTTTGAGGCTCCATGAATCCTTCTGATTTCAAATGCTAGTTCCTGGTACTTTTCAACCTTCTCTTCAGTTCTGGTGATGTTCTGGTCCGCTGGCACAGCTATGTCAATAAGTGTCCATTTCTGTGTGTCTTTATGCACTAGAGTAATATCTGGCCGATTATGCTTCAGCACTTTGTCTGTGTAGAAAGTCATGTCCCAGGCAATCCTCACTTCTCCATTTTCTGTGGTTGGCAAATATTGATGGTCATACCACTTGTCATTACACTCTATCCCACACTTCCTGCACATCTCCCAGTGAATCCGCAGGGCCACCTTGTCGTGTCGCTTCCTATACTCTCTCTGGGGAAGCTTCTAGCATCCACTGATAATGTGTCGTACTGTTTCAGTGGCATCTTTGTTCTTAAAGCTTGTTCCTGAACACCAAGAATCAAACCTTCTGTCTTCTTTTTTAAGAATCCATTCCTGAGCCATCTCCAAGACTCCTCTCCAGCTTCATCTGATATTTGTTGGACAAACGCACCATGTAGGGCTTTCTCCTTCCACTTTTTAACTTTCTCGTCTTTCCTCCTCCTCTCATAGTCCTACTGACTCTCTTCTTCAACAATCACTTTCTCCTTCAACGCAGCGTAACATCCACTCTATGCTCTCTCTTAGGAAGCCATGAAGGGATTTGCTCACCCTTGTTACATACTCCTCGATGCCGATCAGTCCTAGCCTCTTCCCCGCCGCCGTACAGCCTCGCAACATTACTCCTGTTGTGCATACAGCCATTCATTGCCAAGATCTTCCTAGTTATTCTATCCATGTTGGCTACGTCCTCCATTGTCCAGTCCACAATCCCTGCAATGTGGCGTACTACACCTACAGCCCAGGTATTGATGCCATCGATCAAATGCTCAAGTGCTCTCTCTTAGGTAGCCATGAAGGGATTTGCTCACCCTTGTTACACACTCCTCGATGCCGATCAGTCCTCTTCCCCCTTCCTTTCTCAGCAGGTACAGCCTCGCAACATTACTCCTGGTGTGCATACAGCCATTCATTGCCAAGATCTTCCTAGTTATTCTATCCATGTTGGCTACGTCCTCCATTGTCCAGTCCACAATCCCTGCAATGTGCCGTACTACACCTACAGCCCAGCTATTGATGCCATCGATCAAATCTCCTCCATTGAGTTTTGATCTCACAACTTCTTGACTCTATTATTATTATTATCATCATCATCATCATCATCATTATTATTATTATTATTATTAATAGTATTATTATTATTATTTTAAATCATGACAAACTGTAACCCCTAGGTCCTTGACAGACGGCACACTGTAAGCTATCTAAGTCATCTTGCAGAGCCATGCAGTCATTGATATCTTTGATAACTCTACGACATTTTGAATCGTCAGAAAACAAGGTCATGACATTTGCAATGGCAGCTGGTAGATCTTTTATGAACACTTGAAAAAGCAGTGGGCCACGTATACTCCCTTGAGGAACGCCAGACGATACAGGTAGACAACGAATGACCATGTACAAGGCAGCGTTGGTGTCGGTTGAGAAGATAACTGCCGGAACACTTCAGAAGCTGGTCACTAATACCATACTGGCAGAGTTTGTAGAGGAGACGAGGCTGAGATACACTGTTAAAGGTTTTCGCTAGATCTAAGTATACGATACCCGTTTGAAGTCCACTGTCTAGGTTTTGTACAATATCATGATAGAATGTCAATAACTATGTGACTATTGAACGTCCTTGAACAAACCCATGCTTGCTAACGTTTAGCAAAGCGTAAAAATGGTATTTCATATGATTGAACACACAACATTCTAAAAGATTTGAAATGACATTTAATAATGAGATACGTCTATAGCTTGTTACAAGATGGACCCTTTGCAGTAAAAAAGGGGTCTCAACAAAGCAGTACACAGACGAGTCGGACATACTGACCCACTAAGGCCACAACGTGTGATAGTCTTTATTAGTCTTTATCATTTTGTTGTTAACTGGATCATTCCTTTCACAGTTGATGTGAGGTCTTGTGCTGCGTTTAGGCATCGTTCAGAGACAGTCGATGGGAGATACCGCCTTGTTATTGGTCAATCATTACTCTCAGTAAGTTGAAAAATAATTGAATGGGCAAGTTGGAGGAAGCATCCCTTCGTATCATGTCTGCTCTCGCATGGGAGCCATTCAGAGCTTGTGAAATTTACAATTTTATTTTTTCCCAAGAGAATAACT
>NC_090879.1:45704946-45707446 GCF_036669935.1 Montipora foliosa
TGTTTTGCTTTGACGGTTTTTCGTCATAATGGAATTATTGTACTTGGCAAAGTACGATGCGGCGTCTTTATATTTTAATAAAGGTGAAGTACCAGTCGATTTTAATCCGGGTTATGATAAAGAATAAGCGAGTCAGAGATTTGCGAGACGACAGTGACGAAATCATTAGTTTAAAAGAAATGTTAAAAACGAACAAGCGGCAAAAAACACTTTCTTGATTCGCACAGTGCATTTATACCAAAGCAAACTGTTTGAAAACTCTAAATACTGTACTCTCTTAGTCATTCTGAATTTGCACGTGCTTTCAGTGTCGAAGACATGGTAAACAGTATTGGTGACTGTGTCACGTATACTGGAAAAAGCGATCAAATGGACATAATGATGGTCTCGTGTCAATAAAAATGAAAAAAATTCAGACATCGTTATGCAAAGTTTAACTTTAGTCGTGTTGTATGGAGTCTGAGTGCCATGGCTACATACGTGATCGTGAACCAAGTAAAGTCCCAGTGAAGAAGTTAAAACGTCTTTCACAGAAAAGCAGAAAACTACAGAGGTATGTACGGCGCCGTTTTAGGAAAGATATAGGAGACTATTGCAAGACCAAAGCTAAATACATACAAAACAAGTGTCAGGTTTGTGCAAAAAATGAGAAGAAAAGCAACTTTTAGAAGAAGAAAAGGTAGGTCTTTATTAAGATATAGGTATCTACTCAGACATGTTTACAATCCGAGGACAGATGAACATCGAAAAAAATGTCTCGGATATTTGAGTTAGTTTGGAAATGAGGTTATGAAAAGGGAGATATCTCTTCACAACACTCCTCCTAATGATATGCGAAGATTAAATAACACGGAATGCCAGCATGTTATTGGCTAGGCGTGCATAAAACACGTGTATGACACTACTGGATAGCTATACTTTGTGTATTGCATTTGCATTATACATAGCATTTACATTTATATGATATGGAAATACCTGGAACAAAGTGTTTTGTTCCCAAAGGGTTTGCACTGGGTACAACATTGTCAGCCGATTTGATCTATTGTTTTAACATTGTGACCCTCGTTAATTTCCCCTTAACAGGGGAGATATCGTTGACGTTATTTCTTATCAATAATGTCCAACCAGAGTCTCTTCGGCTGTCGAAACAAAGGGTTGTTTTGTTCCTGTGGTTGGCACATTTGAATAACAAAAACACTGTTTGTAAACAGTAATCTATTCAACGACACTCCCATTCATGCTCAATTGAACTAAGGAATGGGGTGAAATATCAATCAGTGCCCTTGCACCTATCCGTTACAACTTTACTAACCGACCTAGAATTCCGCCTAGCTTCCCGTTTCTAACTCCCAAGAAACAGAACCCCAAACCTTATCCCCAAAACTTATCCCACTCCTCATCCAAAAAGTAGGTTACAGATATGGTATCAAGATATTGTTTCGCGGAACAGGTTCAAGAATCCTGATGGGACCTCTCATCTGGATTTTCGGAAGGGAATGCGGACACAAAGCGCTTGAGCTCGTTCATGTTCTGCCAGGGATTAATCACATCCGTATCACTCTCGGAGACAGGCCGCGCAGATGCACCATCGGGGTTAAGGACTTTGGCTAACTGGAGATAAATCGCAGTATGTCGACGCGACCAGCCAACATGGTCTATTATATCGGAAAGCGCAGCTCCTTTGAAAGCCAACGTAATTGCACAGCCAGAACGCAAACCATAGAACGTTTCACTTTCGTCCGCACCCATATCCTTAAGGTACCCCTTTAGTCGGGCCTCGGCGGTGGAAGATCTCAATGGTAAATCTTGAATGCCTCCACTTGGTGCTCTTGAGCGAAATAAATAACTACGAGTTAAGTCGACTCTCATCTGGCGAGCTAGTTCAATGTACTGCTCAATACCCCGAATCGGGCAAATGGTGGTGATTCCTACGGATCCCAAAAACGTTCTCATCACCATCCCTCAACGTCTTGCCCCACACGTGGTTGAAGGGGAAACCAACATCAGTAGGGAAACGAAGTATCCCGGACACTTTAACCTAGCCGAGATCACCAGGGCGATCCCCACTAAAAGCATCGTTTTAAAACAGGCAGGGGCCCGTTTTTCGAAAGTCCCGAGAACATTTCGGGCCCGAAAAGCCATCTGTCAAATTGCCAACCGCTCGCTTTCGAAACCCGATATTTGAACATGTTTTTAAGGTAACAAATAGAAAAATAACTGTGCAGTTTGACAAATTAAATCTTCTCTGTTGTTGAGATACAAAGGGAATTGTGACAATCGAAAATGGCCTGTAAAGTTTCGGGACCTTCGAGAAAGGTGGGATGATAACCGCGTCAGTTTATCAACAAAAAACGGAGTTGCCCGTTTAGATGTTAGTCGAGCCTGAAGCTGCTCATCCTAGGCGTTAAAATAGACTTGGCCAAAAAGTAACTTACAATACTCGTCACATTTGTTTTAACATCCATCCCCGTTTCCCCCTTCCTCCAATGTTGATTTCCAC
>NC_090879.1:45712446-45724946 GCF_036669935.1 Montipora foliosa
AAACGAGTCCTGTATACCCGAATATGCTGTTGGGCAAAAATAATGGAGATTAGGAAAGACTATGCTAAAATAGTTACCCCACAAGGAAGCATTAAGATTATATGCTTGCACTTCGAGGAATGTGACACTCCATTATTCCAAAGAAATTTCGTTCACAGCTGCTTGCAAGCAAGCTAACAATACTTGTCAGTAGCATTTGATCAGTTTGCAAATAAATGAAGTAACAACACTTTGTTTTGACTGCATCTTTATTACTTGTATTCAGATTAAATTTGAAACATACAATGAATCTATACATTTGGTTACTTTAGTGGACGGTGTCTGTTACCCAAACCGCATTACTTAGTTAACCAGTCAAAAATCCACTTACTAGGCCTAAATACCAACCCATTTTATGACCCCAACCCTAACCTTCAGAAAAAAAACTTCAATTTCATATTGACAACCCTAAACTCAAACTGACGCAGTCCTTAGGGCTAAATTTACTATCGTGTCCATGATCTACACTTTCTGTTTGAAGCTAATCATTCAAAGGCACTTCTAAACCACATTGGTAAGAGGCGATTGCTCTCAACACTGCGCCATCCCTGCACCCCAGTTCAATACTTGAACTGATTTGAAAAAAACAAACTGGTTTGAAAGAAATAAGCCGGTTTGAGAAAATTTAAACCAAAAATCAAATTAAACCACAACATATATACATATATCATATTTTAAACCAACAGAAATTTACAAACCGGAAAAACAGATTCTGCCACCGGCAGTTTATTTCAAACTGAGCAAGAAGGCAGCGCACCTTAACCAAAGCGTATTTATAGCTATCCAGTAGTGTCATGCAAGTGTTTTATGCACGCCTAGCTAATAACATGCTGGTATTCCGTGCTATTTAATTTATGCCTATCATTAGGAGTGTTGTGAATAATATATAGATTTAGCGAAGCCTAAAAGCGGAGCTCCCGTTTCTAGCTCCAGTAAGCAATATATTGTATATGGAAATAATCATGCTTCTGCATAAAGTACAAATTTAATCGTCATTAGTGTACACAGTTTACAGTGATCAAACACCTCCGAGCTGACAGAAGTAAACAAACAAGCCTTGCAGACAATAACCGACAATTTTAATCAACAACTAAATCTTAACTTACATGCACAGGTTTTGACTGATAATCTTCACACCCTCGCTGTTCAGTTCAGAACTACAGCAAAAAGGACTAATTGAAAAGGCAAGCTAAAGAGTATTCATTCGCTTACTCGACTGCAATAGGCCATTTCCGAGTTCATGTCTACCTCCTCTTCAAAGCGAGTCTAAGTGCGAAGGTTTTGTGATGGTAATTAGTTCTACTTTACATAAGAATGACTACTAATTTTCATAACAAAAACTTCGCACTTAACATCGCTTTGAAGAGGAGCCAGGCAATAACTCGGAAATGGCCTATTTCACAGTCAAACAAAGCATCTCACGACAGGACATCCGTACAAGCATACAAATCGAAAAAGTCTCCACAGAAAGCATTTAAAGGATGAACTCAGTTCCAAAATAAGCAACCACAGCCAGCCACAAAACCTCGTGACAAACTAGACAAACAATTGTTATAACTCAATTGCTGTTGAAGATTTTGCGGAAAATCGCAGGTTCGAGATTATCAAACCATTTTGTAAGTCTAATCTGGCCAAAAAGAACCTAAACTGTCCCAAACATTGCAAGTGCATTTGTTGCAGATAAATGTACTGTAATTCAATATAGGTTCAATACCAAGATATCGGGACCTAAGCGATCTGTTAAGATCACCGATCGTTTCACATGTACCCCCGCAAATGTCATCTATTGCATAACCTGTACGTTATGCAATAAATTATACATTGGCGAGACAGGTAGACGACTTCGCGATGTTGAGAAGAATGACAAGGATGCATCTAAGCCAGTCGCTCGCCATTTTAGTCTCCCTAACCACTCCAAATAACACATGGCTATATGCGGCCTTTCCCTAAATCTAGGTACGACGGAAAGCCGCAAGAATCTGGAACAAAAATTCATCTTCCAAATCGGCACCCTTAATCCTCACGGTATTAACGAACGCTTTTCATTTAACTAATATATTCCTATTTTTCACGTTGCCATGTTACCACCAATAGCGTAGCTCGTACTCTACTATAAAAACTACACGTAACCCACAATTCCTCGATTCGCTCTGACGAAGGGCTAACGCTCGAAAATGTCAGCTTTTAGAGTCTCTGTACGGTGGCCAATTTACATTATCAACTCCGTTGATAAAACAAAGTTCTTGTACACTACTTCCCTACCGACGCAGCACCACAGTTTCTTTAGAAACTACTCCCTTCATCCTTTGTAAATTAACTAGTTGGGCGCAAGTATGGTCACATGACACTGGTCACATTGTCAAACATGAAGGGGTGGACGGACGGAAGGACAGTCGATGACGTCATAGCTAAAACTCAAATTTCTCGCATCAATGGGTTACCATATTGTCTTAACTATGGTGCGGCGCTGTAAACCCCGGGAGATTTGAAATAGGTACAGCATTGACTTAGCCGATTTGGTGTATGAATACGCAAATCTAAAAATAATCAGTTCTGAGAAACGGATCACTCAAAATGAGGTACCAGTTGTTCTCATCTAGTCTAGCATGAGCTCCAGGCCGCGTGGACCACACCTTACTGCGTCATCGTCGCCTCTTTAATTTATTCCATATCGGTTCATATCGAATTCCAAATGAGCCCGAGTTAACGCTTCTAAAGCGTCTAGTTTGCATATGACCTGTTTGATTTGTAACATCCAATGGACGTAATAAATACTCTACAATTTCCTGGGTAAGTTGCATGAAAAAACCCGATCTCAGGGTGAATCTGTTTTTACCTATCCTCATTTTACCTACAATACTCCTCACATTTGTTGGAACACCCACACCCGTTTCCCCCCCTTCCTCCAATGTTGATTTCCACAACTACTAGTAGTCGCCCGAAAGTTCTCACACAACATTGAATTGGGGGAAGGGGGATGCGGTATAAGCGACGATCTTGTAACACGATGATTCTGACCATTCGTTAAGTGTACCAACTAAATATGTCTAGTATTGTAGGTATCGGAGAGGCTGAACATTTACGCACGCATGCGCTGACGGAATGTTTGAAGACGAGACGAGAAAAATATGCAGTACCTCCAGACTTGGCGCTGGAGCATCGTACCAAACGAGTCATCCCGGGATTTCGGCCCGTGCGATCGCTTTTGGACGCAGTTGGCCCTTCGCTGCTTTCTGCTACCGACCTCACCTCCCGGTACGGCATTGAGGGAGGGATATGTCGGCCCCTAAACCATAAGAGACAAATCCCACGCCTACTCACAGCTCCAAACCGCCCTTGTCATTACAATTTAACGAAAGATTTCGATGGCTTATATATTCAAGAGAAAAGTCATTTTATCTGTCATATGGTAAGCACTGGAGCCACAAATTACAAAGTGCACGCATGCGCCCTGCCGAAGGTAACATACATGCATACATAAAACTTTATTTCATCTCGAATTTCAGAATAATATCTTCGAGACATTACAGCTGATATACATAATATATACAGATACATAACTAAATATAAAATAATATTTAAAGATATATTAATCAAAACGAAAAGAAGCAGTACAAAATCCGGCCCTGGATTAGTTTAAAACCAGTAAACTCAGTGGCACGGGAAAAATCAGGTAGCGCATTTCGCAACGTACTTAGTTAATACGTAAGAAAAAGAACTAAGACCATAACTGGTTGTTCTAGGTTTATTGAGGGACAGAATGTAAGTTCCACGAACATCATGCATAAGAAGAGAACGGGAGAGAAAAGGTATTTTTCATATATGCAGGACAAGCCTTTTCTTTCTTTAACTACTTTTATACAATAATACGAGGAAATTTTGAATGCGCTTATTGCATAGAGATGTAGAGTTTGACTTAAGTGGTACGTAAGAGGACAGGTAATCGCCAATATAAATCTCATTACTCTCTTATTTACATTATACCGTTTCTTTGACAAGAAATTACTAAAGGCCAGGCCGAATTTCCTATGATAAAAAGTCTACGTTAACAGCACGCACCTTGGCTACTCCTTAGTATCCGCCTGGAAATCTTCTTCTCGCTACTTTTTCCTCATTTGATGAGGACCAGTCTCCGCTTTCCTCCTTCATGCCCAAAAGGAATTCTGGGTAATTCGGCCGTTCCATGACAAGGGAAGACCCCCGATTCTCATTTCATAGATTTTCTTATGAGTGTGGAGCCACCCAGTCCTACCGGCAAAATACAGCATCGATTGAAGTTTTTAGCTTTCAAAACTTGCTCAAATTGTATCGGTAGGTCCTGGAATTCGTCCACAGAAAGGCCAGAGAGACGACTTCACTGGTGCTGTGAACCGCCATGTTTACAACAGAGCAATTTAGGCGTTCCAGTCTGCATAAAATCATCTCTCACCTCTGCCTCGAGAAGACCAGACACGCACGGTTCTTACGTTACGTTTATGCCCCTGTAGAATCAACCGAAATTTCAACTCCTTGTCAAAAGTTAACCAGCATCTTAATATTTTTAGTAGGCTACAATACTCGTCACATTTGTTGGAACACCCATCGCCGTTTCCCCCTTCTTGAATGGGGGAAGGGGGATGTGGTATAAGCTACGATCTTGTAGCACGATGATTCTGAACATTCGCTAAGTGTTCCAACTAAATATGTCTAGTATTGTAGGTTGAAATTGAAGAAACGTTTTTGGAGCGTAAATTAATCCAAACTGAGAAAAATTAGGATCAGGGTCAATTTAATAAAACTTTTATACGTGTAATTTACAAGTGTAGCTATTTTTCTCAGACTCTAAAACAATGGCTACACTTGTAAATTACACTTGTAAAAGTTTTATTAAATTGACCCCAGGTTAGGATTACTTTTGGTTATCATATATAGCTATGAATTATGACTTATATATAACAGTAAATAATGAAAAGAAGTGTGTGGGCTTGAGCATGTTCATCGTTGTAGTTCGGTGGCAAAAGCACAGGACTATCGACCTGGAGGGTCCGAGTTGAAGAACCGGTAAGTGTATAGCACAGTTCTTTGTTCTCTCTCCATAATATTGAAGATGAATGGATAAGTGTATGAATGCAGAGACCAAGAAGATGGTATAAAACCATTAAGCAGAGACGTTGAGATTCGTAAGACAGAAATGAAGGGAAGGTATAGGTGTCTTAAAACCTTTTTTTGATTTAAACTAGGTATAGTGCATATTCAGCCTAGGTAAAATGAGGATCACCAATTTAAGCTAGATAAAAACGGATTCAGTCTGAGACCGGATTTGACCTCCGACAGGTACAACGGGATTTTGCGCTGACAACTTGACCATTGTAATGTTTTCTTAGGAACACAATGTCTTTATAGAGTTGAGATGAATTAATGTGACGCAATGATCAATGTATACCGCAATTAGTAAAATAAAATTTAAACATTCGAACATGCATTTTTGCGAATACATGAATAAACTGGGAAGAAACGAATGGTATTGCGAGACTTACACATTTAAGGAACTCGTGGCATAGCCAATCGGATTACTCTGAACCGGGCACTCGAAATAAAACTGCGAAACAATGCTGCCTACACGCTCGAGCCGGGTCACATTGCATCCTTTGCATTTCATTCCGATTGTGTAAGGAACTCCAAACTGCGTTGAAATCGAGAATACGTGACTAACGATAGTAATAAACGTTGACCGTCATTAGGATTGCAGACGAGAGTTGCGATCGAACTAAATCACGATTTCAATACGTTAACGACTTTCACTACCAGAGTAGCACTTTCAAACAATATAACAACTCATCGATTATGGAACTCAGAAACGCCGGATCTAAAAGATTCAGGAACTCTACGAATCTCAGCAACGAAGGAGCTCTCAGTGAATCAGGAACTCAGCACCTGCGGAACTCAAAAACTAAGGAATTTAGTAACTCAGGAACTTGTTACTGTGGAACTTTGGAAGGCCCCGAGAGGGCTTCGTTGCAATGTATACACGAAAAATTAATTCAAGTCTTACCACATGCATCTCGATTTGAATAATCAGTTTTACATTGCACGAGTATAACAAGCATAATTCCACAAGCTTGTGATAAAGCTTGGAAGGAGCGCATTTCTCGTGCTGCAATCTCACGCGACAAATGTCTGCACAGTTGACACGCTACCAAATGATAGTCAAGCATTTGATACTTCCGGTCCCGTGAACGTCCTAGAGGATAAAAGACACTGGCGTATACTCATCTTGTTTTAAGACGTTGGCAAGGAGAGAACTCAGACGGCACAACTCACTTTAGCAAAATGAAATTTAAGAAAATTCTGCCTTTGGTTTTCATCGTAATTATCGCTTTTGCCCTTACTAGTTTAGGAAACCGCGTGGTTTGTAAGCAAAAAAAAGGTGGACCCGTGCAATGCTGTGATCAAAGAGAATTTGGCGGCTCGCCTATCTGTTGCCCAGGACAAAACAACAGTTGCCATATGGAAACTTTGAATACTGGGAATTGCTTCTGCGACGAGCACTGCGAAAGAGCTAGAGATTGTTGCCCAGACTTCAAATTGGTAAAAGTACTATGCGGCTTTGAAAGAGGTAAATATCACTGACGTGAGATAAGATAAGATAAAATTAGACAAGATAAGATACGGTAAGATAAAATCTTTATTTACACACTTGAAATCATCTGAGTACGGGCAACTGTAATTTTAAAAAAAGCAATAAACAGGTTTACATGATTGCCATGTGGGAATCTGCTGAAATAGCTTTGATTATAAGTCTTAGTCTTTTGAATTTCCCTCTTTCACTAAAACTCCCTTTTAAATAATTTGTACGTGGCTTCGGCAAGTCTAGTTTACCCTCTTTGTTCTCTCAGATTATATACCGCGCGGTGAGGAATAAAAAGACGCTGTAAGTACGCATTAACTAAGTAAGAAATCGAGATATTAATAGAGTGCGAGAGTGCACCTTACATTTGTCTGTCCACTCATTTCAAATTTCATTCTGTCTCCGTTATTTATGTTTTACTACCCTTGAACAATTTTTTTTAAAAAGTAAGAAAAGCAAAGGTAGGTTATATCAATATCCCCTTCTTTGGCTTACGTTTGTTTTTATAATGCTGAAAAACTTGAAGGAGATTGCTTAATTATGCTCAGTTTCTTTTTTCTATTTCTGCAGATGGACACAAGTGACGTTTTAATAAAATTGAGGAGAATTAACTTCCGATCTGTAAATTTATGGGTATAAATTATCAGCGTTGTGTACTGGATGTCCATCCTCTGCATTTAGCCCTACGTTTTGTCTTTTAGTTTTCTTAATATTGTTATCTTTCTTTTTTTGGTACAAATTAACTGAAATTTGAAACATTTCGAGATGGACTTTTTTCTGTATAATACAGTCAACTCTCTCTAAGACGGACACCATCGGGACCGGCCTCAGCTGTCCGTCTTAGAGAGGTGTCCAGCTTATAGAGAATTTTGAGATAATAATGCTGGACCTGTGCACAGTGAATGCCCGTCTGTTTAAAGTTTGTTTTTAAGTTATTTACTTGAACGAAACCTACCTGTTTTAGATTACAATACAATTTGGTTGTCACCTCCAAGTTATTTTTTGAATGGGACAATGACTGACAATGACTTATATTGCGCCTTTTCTATACAATATTCAAAAGCGCAACACAATAGTATATAAAACATATAACTAAATTTGCACCTCTAATATAAATCTTACAAATCTTTCAATAAACTTACAAACTATTTACATTTAAAAATCTAACATAGAATAATAACCGCTGTAGAAGAACTTCTAAAATACTAATGGATCAAAGAAAAACTGAAATGATTCCTTGTATAAAAATGTTTGAATTATAGTCTTAAAAGATTCTAAGTTCCTTGCTCCGTTCCAGTGCAGACCTATTGTATCACTTGTTCCATAACAGGGGAGCAGCTATTTGAAATGCTCTCAGTTACCCATTGCTTTCTTTGTTTTCGCAGAAGGAGTCTTACTAGCGCAGTAGCGGACATCTTTAGAAGGACAGAAAAAAAACAAGCGAAGTTTGACTGATACACATTGATTAACTTTGTTGTTGTCCGTATAATTCTTTTCACAGTGAATGCAACATCTTGTGCTGCGTATAGGAATCTTTCAGAGAGAATTGATGGGAAGTACATCCTTCGGCATGGTCAATCGGTTTTCTCGGTAAGTTTGAGGATAAATCAAAGGGCACTTTTAAGTTTGTAGGGAACCTACCTTTTTGTCATATCAGCTCACATACGGGAGCCATTCGCAGTCTGTAAAGCTACAATCCAGTCGTTTTGGTTTTGCCTTGAACAGAACTGTTTGGCCCGAATATTCGGCCAAATAGATGAACACGAATAGTTTACAAAGTTCACGATTTTTGGCAACGCTCATTATTTGGAAGCCTTTGTTCTTCAGTCGGCTTTTTCACCTGTGGATAAAGCACTTCTCACAGGATAAGTAGAGTTTTACTTATATTTTTTGTGTTTTCCATGCCAGGCATATTGCGATATGACAAGTGATGGCAAAGGTTGGACTCTCGCAGCACGTTTCTCAAACGCTGATGCCAAAAACTGGATGCAAGACAATGGCACATGGTGGTATGACTCGAGAACGGCTATTGGGAATACAACTGATCCATCAAGTAACATGGACATGATCTCTGAGGCATTCTGGCTTGTGAACGGCACTGAGTTCAAAATCACTCGCAGTGATGATCCTCAACACACTCCACTATTGCAGACCACAGGCAACTGTCTGAGTGGACAGACTTTCAGATCGAAAATAACAAGCTTTGGTGACTTTAGGAACGTTGCTTGGGGCAGTGACGAATGTAAAGGACAGTGCACAGTGCTATATGGCGGTCAGTACCAAAGTACACTGGGGTTTGAACAGGCAACCTGCAACGGTTTGCTTCAAAAAGCTAACCATGTTGGCTTCTTGTGTGGCTGGAAAAGTGGAGATGGAGCAGTGATGATGATTGGTGGAGGAGGAGATAGGTGTTTACGTGCTGATCACGGGATTGGAATCACAGAAGCGGACAATGCAACGTTTGCTACCGGATCAATTTATGATGTCAATTTGGAACATGATTTCGGCAACGAAGCCTCCGACTACCCCTTAACTTCCGGTTACTCGTTGAATTTGTGGATTGTTTAAACATTTTCTTTTCTTTTTTTACGTTTCTTTAAAGGTACAGCCAAAAGTTATTGTTTTTTTTTTGTAGATTTCAGTAGCAGCATTTTGTAGAGACAATCTGAAACGATATGCTCAGTCAAATGCCAACCATACTGCACGGCTTCTGGTGTGACTAGAGTGCCAGAGATGAAACTGTGATGATCCTTGGTGGAAGATGAGCTATCTTTTGACATACTGATCACGGGTTTGGCATCAAAGAAGCATTTGATCCTCCAGTGGAACTGATAATTTATTACATAATCTAATTTTAAAGTGCTATAAATGATCATGAGTTTTAGTTGTAATTTCCAATTGAACTAATTTGACCGGCTTATCGTCATCTGTGTTCTTTGCAATTGATAGCTGTAATTGTAGTTGTCTCATGTCAATTAATTACCCGTGCATCGTGTGTAATTGAGTGTGACCAATGATTATTATAAAAGAATTGCCACTTGTGTCAAAAATGGTCACATGTTTAAAAAAAGTCCTTTTGCTAATGAAGAGTACGTAATCTCTCTCTATAAATTACGAAGAAGAATAGTTCTGCTGGGTCTGCTTGCAGCTCTATTCCCATTGATCACTTCAAAACTGACACATTTTATATTATTATTGCTTGATTTCATTTTGAAGATACTCTTGATCCTAAATTATTTAAAGTGGCTCACTACAGTTTTCCGAGGAGAAATATCAAGATTTTGAAATTTGTGAAAGTAAAGTAACGAGATGTCTCTTCTGAAGTGTTAGTCACTGTAATTGATGTAAAATGTAATTTTACTTTACAAATAAAAGCAAATCTAGGGAAAATGCTAAATGTAGTGACCGTGCTCCTGGAGGGGAAGTGGAAACTAGAAATTTCAATTTTTCTCAAACTGGCCTTACGACCCCACCTTAAAATTCAAGAATTTGGATAGCGAGGAAAAAAATAATCATGTACAGAAATAAATAGTTAAATCTGTCAGACGGGTTTTCGGCAAATGGCAATCAATTTTCGTCTATTTTGATAATAACTGAAAAACTGTCTGATCGATCTTTTTTTTAGAAGTTGACCGTTTCGTCTTCATATTGCTTACTAATTCCCAAAATTTTAACCCTGGTCGTACCGCTAGGTTTTGAGAAAAAGGCCTTTCCAGTCCTCCCTCCAGGAGCTTGGTCACTAGATTTAGCATTTTCCCCTGATTTGCATTTATTTGTTAGCAAAAAATATAATTTAAAACAATTGCAGTGATTAACACTTTAGAAGAGACACCCTGTTGCTTTCATTGCACAGATTTCAAAATCTTGATCTTTTTATTGGCAAAACTGTAGTATGCCACCTTAAGGTGGCTCCATGGAGTATTTGCGAATACCCTCACTACACAGCACGAGTTGCAAAAGGAAACCTAGTTAATTCCTCTTGAAAGATTTAGAGATTTACCAGTATAATAAAGCTTATTTTTCTGGTGTCATTTTTTTGGATTATGGCCGTTACCATGGCAACATCACATCTAATGACAGGCCGATATATTTAATTTAATTACAGCTCTTAGTACGCATTTTGCTACGCCTTAATGCGTGTACACTACATGATACATAATGCAAAAACAAAGGCTAATAACCAAAAAAAAGGTAATGATAATAATAAAAATATGTATATATAACTAGAATAATGTGAATTAATGATGGGTAATATATGTATATAATAATATAATCTGTAAAGTATTAAGACTCAAGGATCAGTCAAACGCTTCTTTGAAAAGATATGTCTTAACTAGAGATATGAATTGTTTGACAGTTTCAGCATATTTTATCGAATCTGGTAGATTATTCCAAAGCTTAGGCGCAGCAATTGAAAATGCTCTATCACCGTATGTAGTTGTGGATGACTTAGGAACTATTAATAGCCTTTTGGTCGCAGAGCGCAAAGCGCGCTTCGGTTTATAAGATTCAAGTAAACTACTTAAATACGATGGTGCATAGCCGTTAATAATGTTAAAAGTAATAAGTAAAACCTTAAAAACTATTCTTTGATTAATAGGCAGCCAGTGCAATTGGCGTAGAACAGGAGTTATATGATCTCTACGTTTGGCTTTTCTTACTAGTCGGGCAGCTGAGTTTTGCAGGCGCTGCAACTTACTTAGTTGCTTCGCCGGTAAACCATACAAAACGCTATTACAATAATCAAGTTTAGATGTTACGAAAGCATGTACCAGGCGTTCTGTGCTCGGCTGATCAAGGTACTTTCTAATTCTACCAATGTTTCTAATTGCTAATGAAGCTGTGCAACAAAGATTATTCACATGACCAGACATAGTAAGATGTTTGTCAAAGATAACTCCAAGATTGCGTGCTTCTCCACTGATCGATATACAATGCTGATTCATATTAATTCCAGAAATAGGGGCGCAATTTGAAAAGCGAGAATAAAAATGAACAATCTCAGTCTTAGACGGATTGTTACTAAGCCTATTTTCTAGAAAGAAAGACTGAATGTCATTAATACTTAGTTCAAGACTGATTATAGCAGAATGGCTATGATCAGGATTGAATATATTCCTATTTTGCCCTAAATTCCTTAATATTTATACTTTCCTTCGGTGAATTTTTTTTGTATTCTTTGCCACATTATGCAAATGATACCGGCTGACATTTTGAAGTGGTTAAAAGTCAAGGTCATTCAGACGGTTTTCCCAATATTCTAAAATTTGTCATTTTCCTAAATATATTTGATATAGCAGTAAGCCTAAAAGCCTAAAGCCTAAAAGCAGAGCTCCCTTGTTATTACTGAGTTGCCAGTATGGCAATCCCAGTCGGAAAGTGGGTGGGATTTGTTCGTTTAATTTTTTTTAATTTTTTTTATTTTCCGTATCGGTAAAAGTCTTGCCTGTCACTCCCCTGTTAAGTGGTGTCTTTGTGCATAGAGCCTTCTGCGCTATTTTCTTAGGATCGAGAGGGTAGTGGGAAATGCATAGATTTCTCTGGTGGACACAGTAGAACGATTAACTTAACCGGCAATGGCGTCGAAAGTCATGTAACCGAATGGCGTTTTAGTGGGTCTTTGAACAAAATATACCCTTATGAAGCTCAATAATGGCAAGTCAATTGGATACTGAACGAGACAGGCGGTGAAATCTTAAAAGCGACGAGTAATAGACTTCGACAACAATCTGTCGCCCGTCGAGCCGAAATCAAAGTGAGCTGTATTTCTAATATTTTACCAAGTGTGCTGTTATGTAGAACACTGAAACCAAATGGAAAATTCTCTGGTAACCTATGGGTTCAACAAAGACAG
>NC_090879.1:45732446-45752446 GCF_036669935.1 Montipora foliosa
CTTGAGACTTGAGTACTGTGTTAAATTATTTTCGCAAAGGTACATCGTATTCAGTATCATTGCTTTCTTTGAATCAATTGACCTTAAAGTTAACCTTTTTGTTGCTTCACTTGAGTGGAAAAAGGTGTCAAACAGTCTAATTCTTTTCAATTGCAAATATGGAGCTTTCAGACCAAAAGTGTATTTTTGTTATCACTGAGAAAGTTAATCAGAGTTAGGGTGGGAAATCATCTCAAACCTGTTGAGAGGAGGAAACGTTATGTACATGAGTACATAGAAAAACCAAAGGAACCAAAAACGTCTTAGCCATGTCAAGCCTCATTGCCCAGTAAGTACAGACACTATATCGCGGTGGTGCAAGACTTTTCTTGAATTCTGTTGGTGTTGATGTGTCGAAATTTACAGCGCACAGCACTCGTTCTACGTCTACCTCTTTTTTGGCAGATATGAATGTTAGCGTTAAAGATATTATGATGTTAGCAGGGTGGTCTAAGGGGTCTACATTTAGACGTTATTATTGTAAGCCAGCTGAGAGTGCTTTCAAATTTGGCGACACCATCGTGCAGTTTGCAAACATTGACAGTTAACCGAGTCATTCTCTGTTGACGCTGTAAGTGTACGTAGGTGGTAAATGCCCGTAATCAGACTCCTTTTCGAGCAGTTTGTACAGAAGATTCAAACAGTAAGCACCAAAAGAAGTGAATTGTGCCTCCAACACCTCCCTGAATACTTATTGGTTCTTCGGCAATTCAGAGCAGACCACTGAGTTCGAGACGTCCTGAGCAATTGGCCATATTGTACAAGTTCGTATTTTTGTGAAATGTATTTACATTTTTCATGTACTGTATTCCTGATTCGGTGAGTGGTGGTTATAAATCAAACTTTTCTCCTTTTTCTTGATTTTCCGCCTTTAAAATGTTTGTTTGAGTTCCTTCATAATGGTGGTATTTTTCGACTTGACAGGACAATTCAAGGCAACATACACTGTTACTATTATAAAACTACCCGGTTTTTTTCGATTAAAAAAACATTAATATTCAAAGGAAGACCTTGTTGTTGCCTTGCCTTAACAAGGGAGTAATTGGCGCCGTGACGCAAACAAAATTCAATATCCTTATTCACTTGAAAGTGTGCCGCGACCTTTGTTAATTTTCAACGTTTTAATAAGGTGTCGATTTGAGGGTGGAATGTCACTCTCTTTTTACATATTGAAGGACCAAAGGCATGCAAAAGAAGGTAAATCACTTCAGAGCACCATTTTCGAGTCCAAGGCACTCTTCAAGTTTTCCGGAGTGCAGCTTTAATACGAGAGCTTCCTTAGTCTAATAAATACGATGGATATTTCCACTTACACAAAACTTCCGAATATTGTCTAGATCTTTAGTAAAGAAAATGAACCTGATACGGTGAATGGGCAGGTTTTGGCTGTACCAAGATAGAAATGTAAAATATTTTTCCATTTATATCTGCAGTCTCCAAAAACCGATGGTATGCACGATCACGAAGGTAAGTGCGATATTTTGCTTAAGCCAGCAAAGAGGAGAAAAAGTTCAGATTTTGATATTTGTATCATTTGTCAAGGCTCCGGTTATAAACCCGTTAGAAAAGCCTAGGTATCTTCAATAAAAGGTTTCCTGAGTGCAATGGAACTCTGCCGAGATGACGTTTTTGATCGCCTAGCCCCAAGTTTGGCCACTTTAACACACCGACAAATCATATAGCATTCATGTCGATATGAGACTTAAACAACTCGACAAAATCTCCGGAATGTGGTTGACCAAAATGGTGAACAAGCGAAAATGCCAGAGAGTACAGCACAAACGTGTGCGCCGCACATCATTCGATTACTCAAAATGTTTTTTTTTTTTTTTGCAAGAACAAAACGCGCGCACAAGAAGGACAAGAAACTTGTCAACATTGCAACCTTTGAGGCTTGCGAGAGCATAAAAAGGGAGGCAGAAGCAAAGAACGACGAGGATATGCTTCACACTCCACGAAGTGTCAACGACTTGATAGCAGCATTAAGCCTGTTATGGCTCGCGCACAAGCAAGTTCCTCGGGATAAGGAAGAAACTAAGCATGACGAAGCTTTTAATGATTTAATGATTTAATATCCATCATTACACCGAAAATCTGAAGCTGGGAATGCTGACGATATGAACAACCTTCTTAACATCTTTAAAGAGTCATTGCGCAGCGAAAGTGTCACCTGTGAAGGTTATACGAAACAGGAGCTTAAGTCAAGATTGGTGTTCTCGTGTTCTCAAGCTCAGTATCCCTCAAATTGATGCACTCTTGTACCATTCTTGTAGAATTTGTAGAAGGCCACCACTCTCATCGATAGCTGTGAAATTTGGCGTGTTTACTGGGGAAATATGGCCCCATTTTCCCCGAAAATCCCGTCTTTGTAGCTTTAGTTACGCCTACATGAAAGGCATTTCACTTCAAGCCATTTGAAACCCCTCGAAGGCGAAATTTTGTTTCGGTCGCGGAGTGGCTTTATTTAAGTTTTCCAGCCAAAACATAACACTAAATACATTGGAAAGGATAAAGAAAAGGATTTTGGTTCATTGGATGGAATCTCAAGCCTTGAAATCGCTGAAAAGGTAAGATTATTTTCTTATTGTCCGTGCAGTCACGTTCCTCCTCTTGCTACTAATATCGCGCAGAATTTTGTTATCCCTCAAACTATTCGCATTCGTTTTCGCTCCAAATATTACATATTTACCTCAATTACATGTCCACCGTATTATTTTATCCTCTGGGATGAATGCTTCGTCGAAAAATTGGTAATTTGGATGGTTTTTGGTCAACAGACGTTAATTATTCGTAAAATGATCTGTCTCGTTGCCGTAGCAACGGGTCGCAAATTTGACACATATCGAATGAGGGGCCCACCATTTAACTTTTGACGGGGAAGGGGGTGATTTCTGGTCAGCAAGTTTTTTTTTCCTAGCAACCATGGTGGGCAGGATATTTGTTTCCCTCCTTAATGCTCTGCAGGATATTTTTTTTCTCTCCTCATTTCTCTGCAGGATTTTTTTTTTCCTCAAAAAAGTGTCGTGTTTACATTTACAGAATGTATTTACATTTACATTGTGGTTATTGCAGTAATAGTTCTAATATGGAGCTGCAAAGCCTTAAAGTGTTGTAAGCTATTCAAAATCATTCTTGTATAGCTACATGTTTTCGGAATGTCATTCTTTAGAATCATTTAATATTACCTAATAACAGTATTCTCATGTTATAAAGTGATGCTCCACAGGTAGATTTGAAAACGTTTAGCTTCTTAATTTAAAAGAATAGCTAGAAATAGCAAAAAGCAGTTCAGAAATGCTCATAGCATGGTAATTACTGCTAGAATCATTAGTTACAATTTAAAAGTGGACTGAAATTGCCAAAACAAATGTGAAAGCAGAATTAAAGTTGGTTGATCATGGTCTAATTTGTTATATGTTGTCTTTTGTTATATAAGACAGTGCAAAAACGTTACATTTCAATAGAAAGTAATTGCATGAAAATGCTTCAGTTGAAAAGATTAAAAATGAACAAATTATTTTTCTTTGTCTAATAAAATTTGATTCTTCAAATAGAAAAATTTACGTCCATTACTGCTTGTGATAAACTAACGAGTTTGTATACAGTGCGAGCCAGCAAGCCAGAAATCCCTGATCCCAATAACTGCAAGCTACCTAAGGAACTGTAGGTTAACTGCAGTGCCAACTAGGCTGGCCAATATGTAATTTAGGCTAACCGTAATGGCTTGCATGACTCCTATGACTTGGAGCCATGTGAACCTAATAAAACTTGATTCTTAAAATAGAAAAATTTACCTCCATTACTGCTTGTGATAAGCTAACGAGTTTGGATACAGTGCGAGCCAGCAAGCAAGAATTCCCTTATCCCATTATAAGGGCAAACTGCAAGCTACCTAAGCTTACTGTAGGCCAACCGGTGTGATGTTTAGGCTAACCAGAGTGTTATTTAGGCCAATCAATGTGTTATTTTAATAGGCTAACCAGAGTGGCTCTCTGTCTTACAGATTATCCGGAATGGTTGCAGTTTTGATGGGATTTTGTAAAACCCCCCAGGAATGATGAAATAGCTTTGCAACATTTTTTTTTTCTTGCTTGCAGCAGTGCAAGAATTTTTTTCTATTTCATTTGTGCTGCATGCAATGCAGCAAATGGTCGGCCCCTTAGTATGTTACACATCGATCGCTAATCTAATTACGTGAAAAATCCGAAAATATTCGTGCCGGGTCAGTTTTCGGTTAAATGTAGGTCAAAGAAAGCAGATAAAATGAGGAAGATTTTTATTTAAAACAACAACAAAAAGTTTGTTTGTACCACAAAGGATACAAAAGAATACACGAAATAGGTAATAGACTTAAGAAAGTTACAATGCCCCCTAGAAAATAACTAAGAAGCTAATCTAGCTCATCTATCTATTTTTGTATCCAAAAATTCGTAATGAACGTTAAAGTGAGCAAATTCCAGTTTCCTTCCAAACTGTGTTTTCTGTAGAAACAAGTTGCAGTATTGCAATAGTGATCGGATAGTCCAGGTTCCCTTATGTTACACGATTTAAGTATTGAGTCGTTCGATTTCGTAATGACTAGATCAAGGGTGCGGCCATGTATGTGTGTATTCTCCACGACCTGTTGTTTTAAGCCAAAGGAATCTAATATGTCAATGAATTGTCGAGCATGTTGATTTTCTGAATCCTCAACATGAAGATTAAAATCGCCAGATATTGTAGTATGGCTAGTAGGCTCAGCTAGAATTTGTTCTAAGAGTGTTGAAAAATCTTGAAAAAAACCTTGAATAAGATGAGTCTGGTGGTCGGTAGATAATGAAAAACCTAATACACTTTAGAGATCTGAAGCGTATATCCATTACTTCAAAATCATCAGTTAGAACAGAGTCAATCCTTAGTGTATCCTTAAAAAGCAAACCCACTCTTCCTTCTCGTCCGTATATTCTTGGGAGAAATCTGTAATCATCAAACGTCGCGTAACTAGTCACGTGATGGACTTATACAGACTATTTACCACTTAAATGATAGAATCCTTCAAGTTCTAATTGTGCACAGCCAATTTCAGCGAAAATTGTCATAAAACTGTAGTTTTACACAGGAAACATGAGTCTAGCCTCGTTTTAATGTTGTTCGTGCGATGAAGGTAACTACGGCTCTGTATCTCATGAATAATACAGACATTACATAGTACCTGACAATAAAGAGGAGATCTTAATCTACAATTCACTGTGAAACCTTTTGTGTACTGTGGGTTGTGCAAATCTGATTTCCTCTGGTCCTAGCTCCTAGTCTATAATAGATTTCACTAAACTTTATTGATATTATCCCACATACTATTAGCTTAGAGAATAAGCCATCTTACCTTATCGGTGATTTTCACACCAATATCACCGATTCCCATTCCCATATAACTCAGAACAAATGAATTAATTAATCTAAGGCATCTGAAACTCTGATTGATAACATAAATAACGTAACTAGTATTAAAGTCGAAATCAACAGCAGCGTTCGTCCGAGCATCTCCCAATTTTTCAAATTACTTCAGTGTTGACCAATGTCAAACAAGAATGGTACGACAAATTGACTCCACGGATTCGGATTTTAGACATTAATTGAAGTGGAAGATATTGATTGGTCAGTAATCTCTAACATCAACATTGCCGGTTAACGATTCTCAGACTCGGACCAGTTATCCAGTCTTATTGCTTCCGTACATCGTAACTCGTTCCTGCTTAAAGTATGAAAATTATGAATCTCCACGCGTTACAATTACATGAGTAAAACATTAGTTTATTATATAGGTATTGATGAAATACCAGGATTTCTTCTTTTACTAAAAAATCGTATCTTCACTGCGCGCAGGGAACATATCATTTTTATCTTTCACATGTGAGGATATAGGTGTTGTCATGGTAACCAACACGATTAGTCAATAAAACGCGAGCTTTCTCTTCATTGTAAGATACTTTTGTGCTTTAATATAATTCTTCTCTGCTACATTAATACTTTTATTGCAAAATTTGACATTATCATGGTTTTTTTTTTTTTCATAACTTTCATATCTTGTTTCATGTTACCCAACATGCGTGTTTTTCCGGTTGGTGGCTACTTTTCTATCATTTCGAAAATGAATAAAACAAGTTGTTTTAAATCTAGACATTTCATTTCGTGCTGAAAGTATCTCTCACTCGTTTGCTTCGCTCACTCGTGAGAGATACTTGCAGCACTCGAAGATAAAATTGGTGGGGGAGCTTGCGTGACCTTGAGAGCTTTACCGTCGGGGGTATTCCCCCAGTAGGTCGAACCTTGGCGGGCAGGTCAAAGGGTAGAGGCCAGAATAAATGGTAGTCACTGGTCCTCCAGGTTGGGGGTTGGGCATGCGGCTAATCCCCGCACCCCGTAAAAATTATCTGATTACGGAATCCGAAAAGATGATTGACGAGCTCATCCGGGGGTGTCGTCGGGCGACGTGTGAGGTGCCCGAGGATAGCTTTCTAAGCTGGAATTCTGGTATCAGGCGTATGACAGATGTGGGGCAAAGCCGAAAGGATCCCCGCGACCTGATTAAGTCGCCTGGGGCTTCCCTCCTGACACCCAAAGCTACCCTGAGACTTGGGTGTTGGAAGGTGCGAACACTTTATCAGATAGGAAAGACTGCTAATGTCACCAGGGAATTTAGAAAGTACAATCTGGACATTCTTGGTCTGAGCGAAGTGCGATGGACTGGCTTTGGAGAACTGAAAACAGCAACAGGTGAGAGCATCTTGTACTGAGGAGCAGAAGAGGAGCATCATAGAGGAGTAGGACTCATTCTGAAGAGGGAAGTAAGGAGAACACTGTTGAAGTGGAACCCTGTCAATGAGAGAATCATGAGTGCACGCTTTCACTCACGCTTTGCAAAACTCACCATCATCCAGGTGTACGCGCGCACCAATGACGCAGAGGACGAATCCAAGGAAGAATTTTATGAGCAGCTGCAGTGAGAGGTAGAAGCAACACCCAGGCATGATGTACTAATTGTAATGGGGGACCTGAATGCCAAAATTGGAGAGGACAATGAAGGATGGGAGAAGGTGATGGGGCAACATGAACTTGGAAGAATGAACGAGAGCGGAGAGAGGTTGGCGACGTTCTGTGGCAACAACGATTTGGTGATCGGTGGCTCTCTATTCAAGCATAGAGACATTCATAAGATCACGTGGACCTCCCTGAATGCAAGGGATCAGAATGAAATCGACCATATCATCATCAATGGTAGATACAGAGGTTCACTGATGGACACTCGAGCAATGAGAGGGGCAGACGCCAACTCGGACCATCACATGGTTATGGGAAAGGTTAGGCTGAAGCTATGTAGTACAAAGAGGAAGAGTAAGGAGAGGATCATCTTCGACATCACAAAGCTTCAAGATCCCTGTGTCAAAGAAGCATTTCGGCTGGAATTGTGTAACCGATTCCAGGTGTTGGCGACAGATGACGTAGAAGACATTGAAGAGAGGTGGGGACAATTCAAGAAAGTCTACAATGAGAGTGCCAAGAAGGTGTTGGGAGAGAAGAGAAGAGTGAAGAATGATTGGATCAGTGGAGAGACCTACAGGAAGATTGAAGAGCGACGAAGGTTAAAGGAGAAGATAGGACGTACACGATCTGCCCGGGCAGACAAGCGGAGAAGGCTGAAAAATTTAGCAGAAGAAGCTGAAACGGCGGCCAGAAACAACTGTTGTGGTGACCTGTACCAGCTCATTAGAAAGATAGCTGGACAAAGAAGGAACATGACAACCATCAAAGATAAAGAAGGCAAGCGGCTTGTAAATGAAGACGAAGTCTTAGAAAGGTGGAGGGAGCACTTTGAGGGAGTTTTGAATGTACCACGACCTGACATACCACTGCCAGAAATAGATCAGGCACCTGAAGTCATCACAAGCATCGAGACTGGTGACATCTCAATTGCTGAGATCAAGAGAGTTATCCACCGTCTGAAGAATGGCAAGAGTCCGGGGATTGATGCCATCAGTGCTGAGATGCTCAAGTGCTCTGAGAACGATGCTGTGAAGCAACTCCACTTACTTTTCAACTCCATCTGGAAAGATCAATGTGTACCAGAGGACTGGAAGAAGTCACTCATAGTGAACGTGCCGAAGAAAGGAGACCTCACTGAGTGTGATAACTATCGCGGTATATCCCTGCTCTCCGTACCAAGCAAAATCGTATGCAGGGTGCTCATTGACAGAATGAAGAGCGGTGTGGACGAGATGATAAGGCATGAGCAGGCAGGGTTTCGATCTGGAAGGGGAGCTTCTGAGCAAATCTTTGCTCTACGGAGCATCCTGGAGCAGTGCCAGGAATGGCAAGCACCAGTGTTCATTAACTTCGTTGACTTCTCAAAGGCATTTGACTGCATCATCAGAGAGGGACTTTGAGACATTATGGGGCAGTATGGCATCCCTGAAATCTTTGTCAGGACTTTCAAGGCACAATACCATCAGAGCTCAAGCTGTGTTACAGAAGGCGGAAGGTATTCTAGCTGGTTTGAAGTGAAGAGCGGTGTGCGGCAGGGGTGTGTGATGTCTGGCTTCATCTTTGTCTTGATCATGGACTGGGTCATGCGGCACACAAACAACAGGAAACGCGGCCTGAGATGGAAGCTTACTTCAGTTCTAGAAGACCTGGATTATGCTGATGATGATGTTGCTCTGATCTCAAGCAGATTTGCTGATCTTCAGGAGAAGACTGATAGACTAGTAACCACCGCCGGCGTTGTCAGGCTCAAGATCAACCCGCGCAAAACAAAGACGCTTAGGATGAACCACAGATGCACAGACTGCATAAGGATAGAAGGAGAGGAGGTGGGAGATGTGGAATCCTTCGTGTACCTAGGTTCAGTACTTGACAAATTTGGTGGCACAGAAGCGGACATCAAGAGGCGACTAGCACTAGCTAGAATTGCCTTCACCAGACTTCAGAACATCCGGAGGTCAGGCAGATTCAGCCAGAAGACGAGGCTGCGCATCCTGAACTCAAATGTGCTGTCCGTGCTACTGTATGGAGCCGAAATGTGGAGAGTGACAACAGCTGATCTCAACAAACTGGATGTCTTTCACCGCACATGCCTGAGGAGAGTGCTGAGGAGATTCTGGCCTAACCATCTTAGCAACGAAGAGCTTTATGAAGCAACAGGGAGTACGCCGGTATCAGCCCTTGTACGAGTGAGAAGATGGCGATGGATAAGACACATATTGAGGACTAGTCCTAGTAACATCTCGAGGACTGCACTAACGTGGGCACCTGAAGGTAAAAGGAGACGAGGCCGGCCGAGAGAAACGTGGAGAAGAACTTTGGAAAACGAAAGGAACCAGCTGGGATGGCATTCGTGGGGAGCTGCGGTCGCATCGGCGGCAGACCGGGATGGATGGCGCAATCTTCTGGCCGGCCTTAAGCGTCCTCATGGGCCCGATGAGGATAAGTAAGTAAGTAATATTTATGTGCCGGGCGGGTATGATCGATAAGCGTTAACAAAGAGATTATTACCGGGGCTGGAAAGGTAAACATAAAGTTAAACGACTGGCGCTTATTAATGAAATTGAGGATGGTGGCTTAAAAGCACCACACTTGGAATCTATGATTTAAACCCAGACAATAGTATGTTGCAAGAAATTCGCGAGTACTGAGCCGAGAAGCTGGAAGACCATTTTGTCGTATTATTTGAAACCAGTTAAGTTGGAGACAAATTTCATCTTGTGCTGACGTAAAGAAACTGCCAATTAAGCTTCCAGGGTACTACGAGGAAGTCTAAACTACTTTGCACAATGTTCGGTTGCGAATAGGATGACTAGTTGTGACACCTTGCAAAACCGATGCACCGATGTTATCATTTGGAATAACAAGCATATCTGTGTTGATGGGAACGTAGACTTGCATATATTTCGATAGGTGATTTAAAATTTGGAAACAATGAACTGACACCTCTACCAACAAAATATCGCCAGCTTTTACACATAAATCAGTATTCAAATTTAAAGCTCTTTGACTTAGAGAACCGTACTCCCGTAATCAACTATACTTGAATGGCCAAAAAGTAGTGCTGAGTAAAGTTGTTTCTATGAACTGACAGCTCAATTGAAAGACGAAGCGGAATATGCTAATGTCGACTTTGATTGGAAGAACATTTATGGCCTCCCTTTTGCTTTTGCAATGGACACGAAGACTCGACAATTTCAGTATAAAATCCTAAATAGATATTTAGCAACGAATGCCTACCTAAAAAAGTTGGTATTAAACTATCTTCTGACTGCTCTTTTTGCGGAGATGCGGACGAATCTCTCGAACTCTTGTTTGCATCTTGCCTCTATGTTTTCACGTTCTGGAAGGATCTCTTGGATTGGCTTGGCGATCTTGATGTTAAAGTAGATTCACTTACTAAGGCGGATATAATTTTTGGTCGCTGGGAGCGGAAAGATGATTTCTTTTTTTAAATCACGTTTTGCTTATTGCTAAGCAATATCTCTATTACTGTAGATATAACGCTCTTGTACCATCTTTCCGAGTATGTATACGTACCGCCAGAATTAAAGGTATCTGTGAGTGGGAGTCTGCTATTTCAAAAAGTGCATGGTAAGACCAGGGCCGCTCATATTCATAAATGGGGCAAGTATTGTAAACAAGGACAATAACTTATTTGTAGAAGTGCTATATCTCTTGCGTCTTTTGTCAAGCTCGCTAAACTAAACTCAACTGTATGAACTCAATGCCTTGTTGTAAGCTTATGAAGTTGTAATGTAGTTTATTTTATTCATTTTGTATGTGTGATTTGTAACCTAGTCCTAGTGTTATGTTATTACCCAACGAGAAAACAAAAATTAATCGAATACAAAAAAATCAAATACTTTGCAGTTAGAGGAGAACTCACTAAGAGTACAAAGTCAAATCTTCACCTGAGAGTTGCACTTATGTCCAGAAATGCACGCAATCGCAAAAATAACAAAAATGACAACCGTGCAAAAAAAACATGCCGAAAATGACAGTTATAGCAAAAATAACGGAAATAACAAAACAAGGGAGCAACACTGGCAAATGTCACAATGCACGCAATCGCAAAACTAACAAATGTGACAACCGTGCAAAAAACATTCCAAAAATAACAATTTTATCGGCAAAGTCTCGTTAATTTTGCAGGCAGAAGAATCTTGTGGAAACGCTTTCTGGTCAGAAAATAGAATCAGGCTTTGAACAAGTTAACCTCTGCTTTACTCTGACACGTAGCGGATTTAGTCAGTGTGACAGGTGCTTCTTCTCTGAAAACGTTTAGTACAGCTTGATTTTTATTGAATTAAAAACTTTATTTTTTAGTGTTTTCGCTTTTAATATGGTAGAGGTAAAGCGACTTGGATTTGTCTTCTCCTTTTACAAGAGTGAATATTACTGGCTCTAGTAAACGAACTAAGTGGTACGGATTTAGGACAGAAGGGCGCGGATGATCCCTCGGACGCGTTTCCGTTCTTGCTTTCTTTTGATAAGATAACCATAATGCAATCAAACTCTAGAATGGCAGGAAAAAACCTACGTCCACGAAGTATAACGTACATCCGTTTTTTGCCCACAAAATAATGCAGAGAAGTGTTTTCCTTGTTGTCCGGTTTTATCCTCATCAAAATCGAAGAAAATTAATGGACGAAGATCAAGGAGGACTCAAAGCTCGTAATGCACATTTAGTATCAATACTTCGTGAAAGAAATAATTGATAACGAATGAGCCCGACAAATCTGCTCCCAACTGAGTGGCTTTATAGCTCAGTTAGTAGAGCATTGCACTGGCATCGCAGAGGTCATGGAATTCATGGAATTCTTCAGGTGTCTATAAGAGACAATTGCACACATTATCCAGATAAGTGCGTGGATCACTTCAGTTTGTCTTTTGTTTTTAATCGATAAGTCATAAAGGTGAACCCTTTCCTCCGTTCTCCTGCTGCGCATATAGTGCACGCTTTGAATCTCCTTTGCTTCGTTACATTATAAAATTATTCATAATGTTCTGTTTTCTTTGGGGGAAAATTTCTCCTATTCTACAAAGAAAAGAGGCACTGTTCTTTTTACAATACGGAATGCCACACGTTTTCTGAACAAACTGCTATACCAACAATTTCCCACGTAAAAAACACAAAACAAACAATCTCTGTCCTTCCACGTCACAGAAATTTCTTTTATCCCGTTGCACGAAAAACACAGGTCATGTCCACAAATATGGCACTTACCTTTGCTGATCAGCACGTCTCACAGCCCTTGTTCATTAACTCTGTGGGACATTAAAGATCCCACACACTATTCGAAAAGAGTAGGGGGCAGTCTTCCTGGTGTTGTGGTGTGTGTGACCTTTCCAGCATGTGGTCGGCTTGGCAGGATTCTGTGTGAATGAGACCACAATTTTGTATAACAGCCAGAAGTCAGGCTACTTAGCCAAGTGCTGGAGCCTCACTCAAAACTCAAAAAACGCACTCTTGTATACTCAAGCCAAACATTTTTTCCCGTTTCCTCAAACACCAACACTTGATATGGGTTGATTTGATTTCTGTATAGTGTCCCCAATTAGTGCCCCAGGGTTAAATACAGTTGAAACAAAGTCTCATCATTATTATTATTAGTAGTAGTAGTACCTACTACAACTACCACTACCACTACCACTACTACCACCGCCACTACCACCACTCCTCCTCCTCCTCCTCCTCTTCCTCCTCCTACTACTACCACTACCACTACCACTACCACTACTAGCAGCAGCAACAGTGCCATAATGGTAACAGTTACCGTGTTCCTAAGATATTTTGTCATTGTTCCCCTGTTCCACAGATGAAAAGTAGCCATGTTCTCTTCTTCCCCAAAACCTCTGGAAGATCCCCATATGCGGGTACTTTCAGGAATCTCCTTAAGTTTCTATTGTCGTGTAGCTTACCAGGAAGTTCATTAAAAACCCGTGACATTTTCTGATCATAACTTCCCTCATTCTCCAAAAAGGTCAGTTGTTTCATTAGCTTCGCTCATGAATAATCCAACTCGTGGAATTTTTTAGTGCATAACTTTAGAGACTTCTCAGTATGTATCATAGTACCGAGCTTTTAATTTGCAAGTAAAAAGGTTAAAGCCGTTCCTAGATATTTCTGGCAATTGACAGCTTTATTTGCTTTGCCTTTCCATTTCCTTTTTGAAGTAACAACATTAGCTCATTGATTTCCGCGTAAGAGGGCAAAACTTAGTCGAACCTCACGAGAATAGGTTTCATTTTTCCATTCACTGCTTATAGTGCAAAAAGAGTCCTTCCCATTTCTGTAGAGGATAACAAAATGTGCTCTTATTCAAAGGAAGCGAGAAAAATATGGGGCAGAGGAAGAAATAAGGAAGTGTTGCAACCGCGATCAATTAAATTGAATAGTAAATACAAATCGATCCTGGGCCTTTTGAGGTCAAGTTCACATATAATGGACCGGATATCTTTGATTGGATTCCTTTTACCACCAGAGTCTGTTTGGTTGACTGTTCCATTACTGGCATGTTTACGCACTAGTAATTGTAATTGTGTAAATTTCGGAGCCCCAGCGTGAACACGTGCTTCCGGGCTTGGAATTAAAAGAAATGGCATCAGACCTGAAGAGCATTCATCGTCTCGTACGTGCGCTTTTCTTCTTGCATAACAAACAAATTTCAACTCAATCTTTCACCTTAGAATATTTTCTTTATTCTCCTTGCCTTAGAGTCGTAAAAGAACTCAAACATTGCCTGTTTTGTTAATTTCCGTTTTCACTCCTGTTTTCGTGAGGCAACTTCTGACTGAGTCATAAAGTTTCCTTTCGGGAGTCTCAGGAGATAACACCATATAGAAGACTTTGGACTTAGCTCGGAATTAGAAGTAGTGTCCCGCATAAGGCGTTGAAACATTTCATTTAATCACTGCAAATTTAAAGCTATAAAGTCACTTGATCCTGATGAAAATTGACCTCAGCTTTGAGGACTTTGTTTTGTTTACAATCATATGACCACCCCTGTTTAAGTCCCTTTAGCTTTTCTAACGGGAGATTTTTTGAACCGTTTCAAGCTACGTTCATTACTGACACGACAGACATTGCAAGGTTGCCACTTAATAAAGCCATTTTTTTACCATCATCGTGAAGCGTGATCTGTGACGTTTTCATCTCGTACGTGATGTACCATACATTAGGAAAACCAAATCACTTAACCGTACCTTAACCACAAGAAGTTCACATTAGTTTCATACTTTCAGGATTAGGGATGTGGCGGCCGAACACTCTCTATTCGACAAAAACAAAAAAAACAAAAAACACTGGAGAAATTTTTGAAACTTTTAGAAAGAAAATTATATCAGTTGTGATAACACGAGATCTTTTTATCGGCAGGAATGGAAAAACAAATCTTCAACCCTGGATCGGTTTGGTTCACAAAAATAGTTTCACGTTATCATGGATTAAAGGATGGTAGTGTCATTAAATGCAAGGCTGCCAGACGTCAAGCTGGTTCCGTGTTCCTAAGCTGATTTTATCCGTCTCTAAAAATGCTTGTGAAAAGCCTATAGTTTTGAATTTTACAGAAAACCACAAGCCACAAGGTTGTTCGAAAGACAACTGAAAGGCGGTCTTTAGGATGCCTGTCTACGCAAATTTCCTGAGATCTTTTATTATGATAAACTCAACATTTCAATTATCATTCGTCATTGAATCGCACTATATTTTCTTCTAGGATGAAAAGTGCTTTTGAAGTGTAACTTCGCATTAAAATATTATAATCTTTTCCCATTGATTAGTCAGTATCTTAACGAAAAGTGGACCTGAAAATTAATAACAAGATGATCATTTCTAACAGACCAGTCCACGCACCATGGGTGTGTCGAGGGTTCACAATCCATTCAACAGCGAGACAGTCAAATCTGAATAGGATAGCCTGTTTACTCAAGGTGCTGCATTCAACAGCATCAAAATCTAGAAAGAAAAGGAAGGTTGTGTCCTTTGATCATTAGTCACCTTTTGTAGCGAACAAGAACACACGTCTTGTCTAACTTCAAGCTACGAAAATCGAAGAGCCAATTTGTGGACGTAAAAATGCGATTGGAGATTTAGCATTTCATTTGCCTCCATCAGTAAACTGTCACTAAGCTCAACTATGCAACAACTGTGCAGCTTTCTTCGTATTTTACGAAGACGTTCGATAGTGTTAAGACATTTTTAGAGTTCGTGAACAAGTTTTAAACGGCTGCTTAATTTTGTTTGTGTGTGTGAAATCATGTTAATGTACCCTAGTAATAGACCAAATCATGGTTAATGTGGTAATCAATCGGCTTTTATTGTCAAGACGAGAACGCAAGGAAGATTTAGCACTTTACTTCAGAGCATTAGATGAGTTTTGAGCCGGCCCGTGTAGCTTTGTGCCTACGTCCTGGTTTCCAGGGGAATGGCAGCCGCCACAGTCTCACTTAAATTCAGACTGGTAAGATTCTTAGTTACCCTACCCCTGATTTTTTTAAACTTTTCACTCAGTCCAAAAAGTGGCAAAAAATATAGGATATATACCTACAGACTTGACAAGATGAGTAATTCAAGGTGAAAGTAACAGCATTTAGCCGACATAATTGGAACGACTTTGATAGGAAACCCTTATTCTTTTGCAGTTTGTTAGTGAGAGCATTGAGAGAAGAATTTTGGTCCTCCAACAGCCTTGAGAGTGCAACTAAAGACACCTGGATAATTTATATTTAAAAAAAAGTTTGTTATAGAATGAAAACAATTCTCCTACTTAGATCTCGGCAATGTAGTTCATGCATTCTAATGTCCTGTCCGTCTAATTGGGTCCAGAATTATGCGCAAATTGAGGAGATAATTATAATGAGTACACTTGGCTCAACATCTTTAGCGCGGGTTTCTGACTCACCGACGAAAATTAAAGACTGACGAACGGCGGCAATGTGGCACTGATAATTTCATGGCAACACGGTACGAACACGACCATCCAATGATCATAGTGAAAGGCTTACAACATTGCCGGAATAGCACAGAGGCAAACCGTCATTGACAAAATCATCAGTGTTGCAGCAAAAGTGGTACATGTAATCATAACATCGATTGCAAAGATCTCGACTATTTTATGAGGAAAATATTCGCGTGATTTAATCAGTTCAAAAACTGGTGACCTCAGTGGTAAAAGAAATGTTGTGTAGTAAACAAATAAAAAGCCGCCTTTTTGAGCTTGCAGAGATGACCCGGTCGAGACCCGGTTGCCGAGATGGTTTGAAGCCCTTAATTTCAAATTATCGCTACTGGTAAAACTTAAGGCCGATGGAGAGAAAGACTGAGCGAGAGTGGTAAAACATTTATCGCACAGAAAGTACGCATCGGAAATTATTATTTTAAATGCCAGGAAATGGACTCGGCAAGGAATGTCTGAGATGAATTAAATTACTCTCCAATTTCAAAGACATTTGCGTGAATTATTCTTTAGGACTGACAATTCCACATTTTAAAAGTGCTTGATGTAAAGAGATCGTCTGCCCCTAAGTTCAAACTCACATGATAATCCAAGGGTTGCATTTCAAGCCAGGATTTATTTTGCAGAGAGACATAGCTAATCATTTTTAATCACGTTTACAGCTTAAGAAGTGTTAAGATTTTCGCGCACATTCTGCAAACCGCAAAATCCACGTTGTTGTCAACACCCTATGCTGAGAAACCACCCCTTCTCACCATAAAGGCACGCTAACCTTGGACTACTAGTTAATCTCGTTAAAAACGATTCTGCAAATCCTACAAAGGGATAATTACAGGAGAAGTAAACATTTGTCGCTAAAACACAGGCTTTAAAATATCGAGTCAGTTTCCAAGGCCCCACGATATGGCGGCCTATAAGATACGCACGACAGAAAAATCTCCTTAAAAAGCCTCATTTCTGTCTTACGCAATTCCAAAGCTTTTAATAGCTTTATTCCTCTTTCATAATTTTCTTACTTTACCACTTCGCCAATCTTAGAACAGTGCCTTCTTCCATATCAATGGTATAGAGTCAATCATTAGTTTCACATAACTCACGAGATTTTCGTAAGCCTACCACTTAAGCCAATTCCCTTTAAATTTTTTCTACTAAAAAACTTATTTGGAAGCTTGGCATAATTAACATGCATGATATCAACATCAAAATAGTGCAATAAAGAAATGGGGTCACCGTGCGTGTTTACGCGTCAGCAGGCTCTTAAAATGGGGTATTTTTACTGGTTGCGCGTAAAAAATTCGAATCACCTTCATACAGAATTAAGTCATGGTTACTTGAAAGACACAAAATTTTATTTTGAAAATAAAGCTTCTTTTATTCACATAAGAAGTATTGTTTCATTTACGCCGTTTTTGACTGCCTGGTTGAGGGAATAGGGCACTTTTTAGGACACTTCCGTGGTTAGCTTGAAGTCCTCGCCTTGGCCAAAATACACCCAGTACGGAACTGCTTTCCAAAAAAATTCATGTTCTACTATCAAACTTTTTTTCTTCTTCACTGAATGTGCTCTTTATGAGACTGTTCTCAGAAAATACCTGAAAAAACATCGAGGGGCACCGTGCTCGTTTGAGAGAAAGAGAGCATTTATTTCGCTATCGGGCTTAGTTTGAGGGAAATCATTCACGTTTTGTACGCGCACATGCTCGTGCGCGCGCGCTAATGACACCAATTTCTGTATTTTAGTTTTAAATTGTCTACTAAAAATCTTAAATGAGTCAAATTTGGGATTTGCAACTACAATCCTAGACAAAAACTGTTGAGACATCAGAAATAACACACAAAAAGCGGTGACCAACATCAGATATAAACGCATCATTTGAAATTATCTTTTTCTTGGCGTTTCGTATGCTTCTGCATACATCTTCGGAAGTGACGGGTAATACAATAAATAAACAAACAATAAATAAATAAATAAACAGGATCACTAACTTATACAACTTATTCCAAAATGGCCGCTATTTCAGTATAAAAGGAAAGGAACTTTAGTTAAGTGTCTAGTCGTTCTAGCGCTGGCGCACTAATTGGGGACACTGTAAACTGAAATTAACGATGAAAGCAGATCAAGTCAAACGTGCAGGGATGGCGCAGTGGTGAGAGCACTCGCTTCCCACCAATGTGGCCCGGGTTCGATTCCGATTCCCTGACTCGTCGTCATATGTGGGTTGAGTTTGTTGGTTGGTTTGTTGGTGTATTAACTATTAAGTAACAATAGAGGTGACAAAAACTGATAAAGACCACAGCTGTCCCCTGCTAAGATTGTATAGGGCTGCCTGTTGGGACTGCAATGATTTTTATATCGGAAAAACAAAAATACGATTGCATAACAGAAAAACTGAGCATTTTAAGGACGTTTGCGCTAATTGTTTGTGCGCATCGTTACTGCGCAGGTAATGTGACTGTAATATGTCACGCATTACCTCCAGCATTAGTGGAGTTGAGGTTTTAAAACCTTTGCAAAAACCGTGGACGATACGTCTTGCACAGCGTTGGAGTCAAAATTGATTTTAAAATATTCATGAAAGTCAAGTAGGCTACTGCACGACTGATATTCGCGTTGTCTTTTCAGTCGTGCACTAGTCTACTTGACTTTCATAAATATTTTTCAAGCATTAGTGAAAATAACATGCGACGAAAAACGCCGGGGAAAGAATTCCAGGCCGGCCAAAGAATGGCACATTTATTTCCGAATCATCATGAAACGTGAAAGAGAAGTGAGTGGGAGGGTGGAAAAGCTCTGGAAAAGGTAGCTGATCGATTAGTGGCTGAAAGTTTGGAAAACTCGAGGACGAACCGTTGCGTAAGACTATTTAGACTTCAGTCATAACGTTAAAGAAGATGAGAAAACAACGGATTAATCAGCCAAAACATTCCCTCTGCACGTACTTTCATCTCTTTAGCCTGGAGATCGTCATTAAAGCTCCTTCTTTAGCTCATTCTCCATGCGAGTAAAATGGTTAGGAGGTACTGTCTCAAAAAGATTCATTTTCGCTTAACATTTTGGGCAGAAGCGGGAAACATATTAAAATCTACTTTTTTCAGCCCTGATCAAGAATATTGCTGTCTCTACCGCGAAAGCTTCGGAATTAAGCCATTAAAAGGGTACGCTTGTACAACATGGAAACGATACTGGAGTTTGAATTGATTTGTATAACTGTGGTTGGCAACCAGAAATGTCAGCAGAACTGTTGTAAAATGTTACATAGTCAGCTGGAGTTGACTATAATGAAAGTATTTAAACAGTTACTGTTTGAATAAACGATCACTGTAATTCCAACTGGCACATTTCGTCATGCCTGGCAACTTCTTTAACAATAGACACCTTAAGATACCCCGATTTTCACGCACGGGTACGGCTAGCGCCATTTTGAACTCATTAAATGATCACGTGACCACGTCCTTCCCGTAAAAGCTACACGTTTTCCCGGGGTAATCAGTGGTCTACACGTGAGTTCGCGCCCGGTAAAAATGGAGAAACGGGTAAGTTTTTATGGTCTTTATCTTTGCTTATTAGACCAGAATAGTATCCAGATTCTTGGATAAACAATTGCTTTTCTGATTTGAAGCGTTTTGGGATTACAAAAAAGTTTTGTTGAGGCACAATGGTGGAGAAATTTTTGCTTGTCAAAAGGTCGTGCTGCTTACCAAAACATGCGATGACTTTAAAATAGACTTAAAATACAACAGGTCATGAACCACGATTAAAAAAACCTTAATTCAAATTACATACTTTATGTTGACTTGAAAGGATACTTCTTGATTAAAACGGTTTGATAGAAGTAAACGAGGCTTCTTCCATTTTTGAGGCTAAGGCATATTTGTAGCATATTGTAAGAAAGACAAAGAAAGTCAATTAAATCTGCTGAAAAATGTTTTCGGCTTATTTCAGACGATGTTCAGATGGCATATGAAACACGATATAAAACATAA
>NC_090879.1:45764946-45802446 GCF_036669935.1 Montipora foliosa
CCCAACTCTTGAGGTTGTTGACCATTGTTTCTGCAAAGTCAAAATTCACTCTCCTAGACGAGGTTATTTATCACCATGCTGGTAATTCCATCGTTTTGGAAATAGAAGCTGCTTTATTATTCATCAGCGTCACCAATTCATGCCGATTTTGGAGCTCATTTTGTTGAAACTCCAGCTCGCTTCCAGCAGACCTGTTTATGTTCGTGAGTTATGCGTGCGCTACGGGCCTATTTGCCACCACGGTCTGACAATCACTTAATCACTCACTCACTCTTACAAACCCGGTGACATAGTGTGTAGTGCACTTATAAAGTGCACTTATAAAGTGCACTACCGCAAAAACAGGATGATTTACACAAGGGAATCAGAAGGGTTCCTTCGGACTTACACGTTCTCAAATGAGAAAGAACACTAACAACGTTTGACACAGGTGGATGTAGCACATAGGTCGAGTCCCAATCTTGAGTAAACGCGTCAACCGCCTCGGTCCTGGTACGGTAAAAACTAGAATAAGAGCGGGCTAATTTAGCATAATAGCTGTAAGGAAACCTAAGAACTGTGCGAGGCCCCAATCTTGCACTATAACATCGTGAATACTTCATCATTAAACGTATAATCACCAAAGTCGAAAAGTCTACTCAAGCAAACAGCGATAAGATTATACATACCCCAAAAATCTACTTAATATAAAGAGAAAAACTAAATCCGAAGCAGACGGGAAAGAAACTGCGGTTCAGGCACTTAGCTGCCCTAATGAAGAATATTCAACGTTTGTGTTGTCTGTAAACCATGCTGGACTACCACAGAGGCGAGAGAAACTTGGTATAAACAGCCATACAGTCCGGCGTTCCTAAAATAGAATCAGTGTGGCTTTTGAACTGAGAGATTCTGCGCTCAGAAAGAGACATAACACTCTGAACCTTCATAAGTATCCAGTACATTACCCAACCAAAGTGATAACTTGTGTCGGTTCCCACTGGCACGCTTCCTCATAAACAACAAAACAACGCTAAAGCAAGGTAGTGTAAACTGACAAACTACTGATGTTGGCTTCGTTTTTGTTAGCTCTGATCCCGCTCCAAAGCCATCATCGAGAAAACATTCAATGCATGGGAAAACCATGTCGTCTCCACTAAGTCGATAAAGGCTAGTTAAGAGTAACTTAAAAAATAAATCATGATACAGAGCAGAGGATAAGCCGAAAGGCAAAATTACTAACTGAAAATACTTAACTTTTCGGTCCCCAAAAACGCAGGAGAAAGCTTGGAATTTTCTATGGTCAGGGAAAATTTCCATGTCACAGTAGATATAATCAGACTTGAGGTAAAAAAACTGACAAATAAAAAACCTTTGAAACGATCTTCAGGGCTGTGGAAATATCTTCACACTAGTAGTATTTGCTTAAGAGACAAAAATTAACGTGCCTCAAATCAAGTATAAATCTTTTCTTCCCGAAACTTGCACAGAAACTGAAAAGGGGATTAATCATCTCAGGTGGACAAAAAAGCGGTTCAATTCATCGCTACGGTTAAATACTCAGAAATAACGTCAAAAACAAGTTCTCCGAGTCTTTCGCAGGGCTGAATTATTGTTAGCATGGACTCGCCTTTAGTGGATGCCAGGCGGTGCCTGAGTGCATGCATACCATAGAAAGGAATCTTGTAATCATCACGTCTGATACTGAAGATAAATCCCAGGGCACATAATTTAACCCATTCATCATAACATTTCGACAAAATGCTGGTAACCATGAGCTTACTGGGATGGCTCTTCAATATAGCCTCCGGGAGAACAGTCAAGAGAAGTACTAAAAGCAAAATTGGACAGCACTACACCTTCCAATGGACTTGGACATCCGGCTATAGTCATCGACCGGTATTAGACTTGGGAGACAGAAGGACACCAAGTTTGCGTTCTCCAGAGATTCGTTGACCTAAAAGAAAAACTTATAACCAAGCAAGGGGTCTTGGCTTCTTCTATCGTGTCAGATAGCTTCACATTAAATCGAGAGTGGTCCTCATTTGCATTTATCTTGAATCGAAGTGACTCGTCGAATATCAGCTTCTAAATTTCTCTCAGATATGTGCCGGCAGACTCAGTGTTGCCTCGATTGAAGACGGACAACGATCTCTGCGCTTCATCAAAACTGAAAAACTTCATTAACCTAAGAAACTGTGGACTCAACTATTCTCACAACTGCAGAATTCGGAAAAAGGGAAAGACAGTTCGGGTGATTTCGAAAATTGCGGGTAAACGGTGTTGACCTAGAATGACTAATCACATGCTACACCTACTTGCTTAAATGAGGAGGAGGCAGTGTGGCCCAGTGGTTAGGGCGCTTGCCTTGAGATTCGGAGATCCCGGGTTCAAGACGCGCTCTGACCACTCGTCGAATTTCATCCTGGTAGTCCCTGGTTCAACTTCCCAGCCGCACTTGTAAATAGCCAACTGGTTTGCCTCCAGCCGGTTGGGATTCTTAACAGTTGTTGTTGTTGTTCTGTTCTGTCGTTTCGTTGTGTTTCATTGGCCCTGAAAAGCTCCTATGGGGAGCGGTCAATTAAGTATGTATTGTATTGTATGTAAATACACCAGTCACTGTAGTCCCTCTCTAGCACCTACTGCAACCCAGGCTCTGTCCCTCTAGTGACGCAGAAATATTCAATTTCAGGCTTTCTCGGTCCTCTCAATCGCGAGAAATTCTATAAGGCTCAAGTACTTGCAGATGTTGAAGCATTTGTCTGCAAGCCATATAATAAGGGAACTAAAGAAGTTCATATCAGTAAGTAGGGCGCAACAGTTAACTGTGTTTTGAAAGACCGTGACAATGAAGAAAGGAAGAGGGACTCTTGCCAGTAGATCACCTGAAGACTCCATTGAACAGAATTCGTTCTCGTCAAATAAGATTACCCACTGGCCAGTTACATGACTCCAGTCATGTAGTAGCTCTCATAACCTACTATTGTTTGGTATTGTAAGCAGCTTCTATTGTTTTAAGTCTAAGTCACTGTTTCAATTGTTTAATCTTTTGCTTTTAGCTTGGGTATAGGGCCAATCAAATTATACGTTACAGCTGTTGCATTATTCCTACTGACTAGTACACCATATCTCATGAGCTTTGTTAGTTTAACAATTAGTTTGTTTAATTTATTCGCCACAATTCATGGAATGACAGGGGAGAGGAACAGAACTTTTGTACCAATTGACACCTAACCCCTCTCCATGCCCTACTCTTCTCGAATAGTGTCTGGGTTCTTTAACGTCCCACAGAATTTATACCCAAGGGTTATGAGATGGGACCTCTGGCTTATAGTCATTATCTGAGAACACTTGAAGTCTAACCATTCGCAATGTCCTTTCAAAGGCAGCACTTTTTTCTCAGTTATTTAAAGACCTTAAGTGTTGGTCCGGCCGGAGTTGAACTCAGGACCTCCCGCGTGACAGCCCAGACTTTGGTGTCTGTGACAAACCAACCAGCTCCATGACAATAGCTAAGCTAATCCCTCACACGTTATTAACATGACCTTGAACAAAGCCAAGTGACTGTGTCCCAGAGAAACGTCTATCTCCAAGTCCACGCTGTAGAGGGTAAGGAACATGATGATACATTATGCCTCGCACATGCGTGAGATCATTCGCTTGTTTGCGCGGTCGCATTCTTGCCTCGAACCCTGGCCTGGCCCTTTTCTTTCCTTTTCTTCCTGGTATTTCGTCGGCAAGAGTAGAAGCTCCCACCACCAAAAATGTGGGAATCATGGTACGAGTGCTGAATCGTGATATCCATGCAGTTCGGATAGACAGTAAGCAAGTCTTCATTTTTCTTTAACTCCGACCAGACACGTGCAAATCGAGAGAACAATGCTGATTGCACGGCTCCTGCGAGCCGCTTAGACCGGGAAATGATAAGTTTGATAATTTCGAAATCTATTTCAAGACATTTGAATACTGTGGTAAGGTTTTGAAAAGGCCAATTCGTCATTCACGTACAGTGTATTTTAGTAACCGTCCACTAATTCACATGCTGTTAATGAGGCAGCCTCACATTTGTCTCTGATGGTTGTTCCTTTAAGGGGCATTTTCTGTGACACAATACATTGACGTATGGGCTGATTAAGTAAATTTATCGTGTATAGATCACTTTCGTAAATGGCGACCCCTTTTACATTCTTTTGTCTTTATGTTAATTAGACCTACTGCCCTCATTTTGAAACAAAAATTCTCTTGAAATTTGCTCGTCGTAGCGAGGCTAGAAAGGCTTATTAGCATTAAAACAAAAGAATATTTTATTTGACCGCCATTATGAAAGAGGCCTATAAGGAGAGGGAGGAGGAGGACCATCATGCTTAGATATGCCAGTTAGGATATCTTTGGTTTCATTCGTGAGACAAATCCCAAGACAGAGGTCATCCAACTACAAGCACCCAGCGAGCAAACTAAGTTAAAAGCCTTTGAGAGATATTTCTAGGCTCCTTGTTATGTTTAAAGACTGTCTAAAGAGATGTTTTTATCACGTAGAAGATCTGTTCAGATATCGATCGTAGCTGAAAATTGAAGTGTCCGAGAATTTTAGGGAATGATGTCTTCATTTTATAAACTGTTGCTAGCTGGGCGTTACCTTCTAAAAACTTCCCAGTGAACCACTTGCCTTTAAGTGCCAAATATTGCAATAATATCCTTTCCGAAAACTTAAGAGACTACTTTTCCAGCTGTTCCCTTAGGTTTTAGTAAAGAAATCTATAGCTGTCTGGCAACCTAAAACCGAAATTCTCAAAAATTTGAATTTCCCGAACACACATTTAACCGGAGATTATCGTTGGGTGCCCCTGCAACAAGTCAGACAAATGAAGCCATGCAAATCTTTGGGTCATGAGTATCAGGGAAATTTAAATGTAGTCCTGATTGGCTGCGTTTTTTTCTAATTCTATAGTAAGCTTTCCTCGTGAAACTAGTTAACAAGTGGCCTACAATGAGCATCGATATGAAGTGTCTTAAGTCTAGCATACTCTAATTCCTAGTTGCTTTTCCACCCTTATTCAGAGATACCTCAGAGAAAAATCAAGATGTAGGATTTCCTTCTAGCGAAAAAGAAAATTATAAACAAATGAATGAAGACTAACAACCAAGGGCTCCCTGTTTCATTTTGAACAATTATTTAACGAGGGCTCAGAGTCGCTTGATATGACTCAGAATGAAGATAGCTGACATGAAAATAATGTGTATTACAAGGAGGCGGCTAGCAACGAATTGCTATAATGCTGTCATTAAAAAAAAACTGATTGTTGATCAGTTCCTGTTCTTTTAACGAAAGCTACCAGTGATCAAAACGGCGATGTACTTTTGTGCGTGTTGCTTGTGTTTAGATTCTTCTAGGATTCTTTTCGACTAGCGTTGGCTATTTGCGGGCGGAACTGCTCTGTATATTTTTAAGTGTGAAATGATTTCTTCTTCTCTTATGGGCTTGCGTCGTAAGCGTAAACCAGCCCCTACTAGGCCCCCAAAAAATAAAGCCAAGTCAAATGCAAATTTGGCCCACCAAGCTGACTTTCCTGTCATATTCCCCTCGCATTTAGACCCTCCAAATACCACGAAATACCGTCATTCCAAACAGGTTTCGACTGCATGAGATGGTTTTGACTGCGGCAGCATGGGAAGTTCTGGAAAGGTAAAACCCCCACCAAAACCCCTGGCAAAACCCTGAATTTTTTGTCTTTCAACCTCGTTACCAGGGCTTTTCAATCTGGGCGGAGAAACGCCCTGATAATGTGCTTCACACATGCAAACGTTGCATAATCAGTCTCTCCTACTTCAGTGTTTTTCTATACTTATCCAACATCCCAAATTATCCTGTAGAACCCACATCTTTTGTGCCTTAATAATTTAATCAGGCTTTCAAACGTATCTCTTGATTGGCCTTCAGGTGCTAGCGTTATACCAAGTATAACCCAGATCAATAGATAAGTAGAGATTCTACCTTTTAGCCGAGTTGCGTTCCGTGCTTTTGATAAGACAGTGATCAGTCTATGCGCCTAATCATTGAGTGACACTGATTTGTTGCTGATAACTATGTCGGGGTGAACGTTTTAGAAGGCTAATCTCAGCAGTGAAAACCCAGTACTTGAAAATTGGGACATATGGCTTCACAGGTCATGAATGTTTTTCAGTATAGGAATGTGCTTCAGGGTTCTTTTATAAGGACATTATTTTCTTATAAGTGGTCACACGTAAAATACGAAAGCCTTTATTTGACTCTCAGAATAAAAATCCCAATGCTAAGGTCATTGGCTGTTTCCCGGAAAGAAATTCGAGATTATCCGGACCTATAAACGTATTTTTCCTTCTAATACCAGGCAGATTACATTTCTTGAACAAGACGATCGAAAAGCTGCATGATTATTACTTTAAAAGCACACTGATCTCCTTTCTTGAACAAAAGTGTTTGCATCAACTAAAAGTTCAGAACCAGGGGGCTACCTATTCGTGTGCCTGTTTGAGGCTTAAACTCTCTTTCACTACACTGACGTGAAACCTTCCTTAAAACCTAGACATCAAGATTAGCGGGATAAGCTTTTCATGTTGAATACTTGGCGATTTTCTTGGAACTGCTATATCCCAATTTAAAAAATAAAATGCCCTCTTTTCTTGACGTTGGGGCTCTCCATTCTTTCAATCCCCTCCATCCTTTGCTCCAAATGACCAAACAAAGACGTCGTTTTGAATGTAACGTAAAGCTAAAATTAAAGTGACACTGCCAGTTTACAAGGTGCCATTACGAATCGAGTAAAGGTTAAATTCCACGAAGAAAAAATAAAAACGTTTGTCCCTTCATATCCTAATAACTTCGTAATATTTAACCATTGGTCAACGGGGAAATATCGGCGAAATACACTCCGAGATGAACTTAAGTGTGATTATTCCGGAGGACGACACTAACCAAGCTCGAGTAGCTTATCATTCTCTAGTGAAGTGGTTATCTTGCAAAGAGACCGTATTTTGTTTCATTTGGTTTGTTTAGAGCATAGGAATACAGACGCCTCATACAGTTATTTGTATCGTCATTTAGGTTATCTAAACTATGACACAAGTGCCTTTACGTTTTGGCTTCAGGAATTTGCAACCTAAGCAATATTACCCTTTCTCGTCAAACGCAGCTGTCAAGTGTTTCCTTTAAAAAAAAAACACACACACAAACCGCGAGAATGGGAAAAGGGAAACCACCTTCAGGAAATCCGGCATTTCTCGCCTTTATGTCTGTTCAACTTCAAGTCATCAATCTCTCATTTCAAAAATAGAAAAAATGAAATAGAAACGTGAGCTGATGCAATCATTTAAAGCTTGAAAGAAGAGGGTCGTGTCTGAGTTGGCAAAAATACGACTTGGCTCGCATTCTGCATGAAGTATCTTTTAAAGCTGAGAATGCCTGTGAATGTTTATGAATTCTTAAAGTTACTGATAATAAAGACGATTACGATTTGTTTTGCAAAAATTATCCACATGAATTAGTAAATGAAAAAAAATTTCACTGTACCGGCATTCACCAGAAATCAGAACTTGGAAAAAGCAAGCATATCATTTTTTGCTAAATGTTACAGCAGGTGTGACTAAGCTACTGAGGAGAATATAGTGCTATACGGCTTCTCTCTGAGCTTTTTTTAGCATTTTAGGTGAAAACATGCCTAAACGAGTGAGTTCAGAAAACATCTTCAAATGGGACATGAACTTTCTCTCTTCAATCAACCTGTTTACATTTTTTTTGCTGATGTTTGGCGAACAGTGTCCTCGGTAAATATCATGCTGTCTCCACGCCACAGGTGTCCTTTTCACGATTAACAGTTTAAAACAACTTGAAAGAAGAAATGTGATCAGCTACTATTGCTTGGCATTTAGATTAGCAAATGGCAAATCTTCTTAAAAGGTCTTGACAAAAGACAGGCTTTTCCCATTGCGGTGCCAAAATTGCCAAAGGTTATTCTCCTTATTTCTTTCACTAGACAAAGCGGGTATTGTATGTATCGGCAGCACACGAAGAGGTTATACGCGATACCAGGTGCCACCAAAACTATGCTGGTGTGTCAAGCAAATAACATGTTTTAAAATGGGCCATGCCACTTTTCAAAGCCACATAGTTGGTTTTAATTTGCCCATTAGTTTTAACCGAACTCAGTGAGGAGACCAAATGGAACGATTCGAATGGCGTTCTTGGATGACTCCAGGTTGGGGGTTGTGTTTAAACATGAACTTTATTTTAAGTGTCAAGTGCATTTAGGGCTAAGGCACTAACTGGGGACACTGTATTTACACTTTTATATTTCTTAACGCAGGTGAAAGCATTAGATAATAATGTATTTGCCACCATTAAAAGTCGCTGTATTTTTTATTTCTCTGTTATAATATGGTCTCTTTTAGGGGTAAAAAAAAAAGCCTGGGCCACACCCAGATGGTCTTCTTTAGGGGTTTAATGTAAAATTTCCGACAAGCATCCCTCCATCTTTTATATGGGAGTCCCCCCCCCCCCCACCCCCGGGATCTCAATATATTCTCTCGCAATCTCGTGCATTCTTAAAGTAAATATTCCTGAGGGAAAAACATATCCACCTCCTATTGCCTGACAAGGTTTCCTTAAAGCCGTTATGCAAACAGAGTTTCGCTGATGCAAAACCTCTTTCAACTGGAAAATTTCATTTGTTTTGCCATGATAGTAAATAAAGGCTATGGATGGTCAAAATCAGTATCGAGAAGAAAACAGCAGACTAAAGAAGCCATTATCTTCTTGAGATCTCTCACTTCTACGAACAAAGTGAGGCTAAAAATACTGTCAGTGTATGCTACCTTTTGAATTAAACTTTTTAAATAACAGGTTCTTAAAGACTGACGAAATTCATTCTCCATGTGCCATTACAGCGATCTCCATATCCAAGTGTCAACGCTCACTTCCTAGATTCATGAGATACACTTACATTGCATGAGTAAATCTACCTACGTATGCTAATGACATAGTGTTCCTGATACAAAGTTTCAAAACTTAGCCGCTAACCAGCTTGTAGAAAATTCAATTGCTCTACTTGCAGTAACCGACCTAAAATTGTACAATTATTATAAAACATTTGTACTTCACTGAGATCCGTTTCACAGTTTCATCAATTGTAATAAAATTCACGAGGAAGAGAAAAGCTTCGATCCAGAACGCAAGCGTGAATCACAACTGAGCATTCTTATGACGTTGCTGGCAAATCTAACCTTCCTCACATAACAAAGAATTAACCATTGTTTTCAACAATTCACTTTTTGTTTTCGCAACGAAGACAATTTTTGGATGATGTAATGAGAGAAAAATCAATAAAGCCTTTTCTGACTCACGCTAATTCTTCTCAGAAAAACTCTCGATAAACAACGAACCGATTGTTTAGAAAAAAAAACTTGTTTTTAAAAACGGAAGTAATTTATTGATCACAAGATAAGAAGAAGTCGAAGTTAATTGGGAGACATATTTTGTGACCACAGGAAGCGACTGTGACGACTGTGGAAGAGAAGCTATCCAAATGTTTGCAAAGTATTCAGTTTATCATGATGCACCAGCCGATCATTACGTTAAGTTACAATTTGATTGTTAATAAACTAACGTTTAAAGTAAAATTAACTACAGTTCTCCAGTGTGATCTCAATATTTGGCGATTCATTAATTTCGTCGAAAATTTAGGTTTCCCATCGTGTCAAATTAGGTTTCCTGTCTGCATCTATAAACAGATACCTTATCATGACATGGAAGGGTGTATCTTCCTTTTAGAAACCAACTGTTAAATCGTTCTCAGAGTGTCTTTTCTTGTCTTTCTGGATCAGCAAACAGTTATCACAGTCGCCACACCCTATATTCCTTTTTTGCCTTTAGACCAATGGCACTGTCAATTTGGAGGAAAAGTTCTGAAGGGGTAGTTTGGTCAGGTTTGATCATTGCTTGACTAAGAAAAAGAATATCCTGAATTAATGCACTGCTGAAGGGGTTTTCGCAAAAATGTGTTAACAGAAGATGATAAACAGCATAACTTTTTCATTTTGCCACAACAAGAATACACCATGGGTGGTAAATATCTGATACCAACCACCGAATCGAAATCTTTTTTCGCTCAACCAGCAGTCAAAGAGCATTCACAGACGTAATTAGCAGCTTTGGGAAAGTGGCTGAAACACGTGATTCGCTCTTCGCGTCTCAACAGGAGCAGGTCGGTGCGGTGGAGGAAGCATTCGACTATCACCAACGAGTCACCCTACACCCATATCCAAAGACACGTGATTTTCGACCTGTTTCGCGCGGACGTTTGTCTAGAGTATATCTGGTTTCTTATCCTTTAAAGGATCGTTTCTTTACAAGTGATCACCGGAGCCATTTAATGCGAATTTATTTTTCACAAGCCCTTTGTTAAAGAAATACCATTCTCTGGAGACGTTCTTCCACGTTTGTGATATTGGAAACGTAAAAATCTCCTCTTCCGGATGAGTTATCACATGGCTGTCCGGCTAATTCACATGTCCGTCCACACTACGCTTCAGGCGGAAGTTTTCCTAATTGAGGAAATCGCAGTTTAACAAGCTAACATCGACAGATTTCTGAAATCACAGGAAATGGTTGTAAAATTAGTTTATATAACCTAAATGAAAAACTAGCGACAGTTGCTCTCCTGTGAATTAGTGTGACTTCTTATTATTTACAATATCTGGAACCAGGCTAAGATCACGCAGAATGTAAATATATATATATTATAAAGGTCCGGAAATGAGATATCACTCTTTCTTCTGTACATGTATTTCTTTTTCTCATTCCCTCGTTCTATTGTATCCTAGCCACCAAAATACATAACTTCTTCGTTCTTTTACTGGCACATTTTTTGGTATCCCCACGGACCGAGTCATCAAACAACTTGCAAAGTGCAAAGTGCCTTCCCCTCGGTTGTGCCTTCATCGCATAAACGTCGTCAATCGCAAAGACAGCCGTCATTGTCACAGTCATCAATTTATTTTTCTTTATGATTCATTTAGTTGCTGTTGGTTTCAAGCGTGGAAAAAGTCCTGAGTTTCTTAAAGTGCCAAAACACCTCGTCTAGACGAACAACGTAAATCTTTCCACAATGGTTCAGTGAAGGAAAGAAATAAAGAATATTGACTTTAAGTGTCACCTTCAAATCTTAGAGAAACTACTGAGAAAATAGCCCTTTGCAGAACGCACCTTCAAAGTGATACGTTCTTTTAGGTTGCATGCCAAAACGTGTTCCAAGGCGAAATGTGATGGACATCACGGAACACGAACAACATTTTAAGTGATCTGTTTGTACACCCAAACAGCCTTCAAAACAATTTTCTAGACTTGTGGGCAGTTTCAATACGAACTTAGGGACAGGGGAAATCTACAGCGAAAGCGTAAGCGTTTCACTGTGAGGTCGAGTCAAGGATCAGTTCTTTCTATGCTATCACCCTCGCTCAGGTATTAGATGTTTACAAACTAAAATACAAAACCGCAAAAGGAGCTTGAGTCGCCAAAACATGACAACAATCACACGTGAATGAAATGACCGGGAATTATCTCGCAACTCAACATATCACTGCCGCCCTAAATCAATCTCTCCTATTATTAAACAAAGGAATCGGTAACAATGGTGACTCTTTGCAAAAGATCACTTAATTGCGTGCAGCTGTTTTCTCTCAGCTGTTCACTAAATGGGATGGACTTCATTAACTCAGAAGTACACAGATCGTCAACCACAAACACGTCAACCAGAACTTAAAATTTAGTCATACAAGAGATTACCTTTTCTTACCGCACTACTTTTATAATTGTTCATACAAAACTCATCATTATTACGCGTGATTGACCTCCATCTTTCCAATTATTTTCTTGGGATATTTTCATTGCATGTTATAAACGACGCGCACGATCTTTTGGCCTTTCGCCGAAGTACTACAAGATTCGTTAACCACAACATTTGTTATTTTTTTCAGTTACATGGCTTTGGCTGGAGCTGGTCCAAAGCAATCTTGAAACGTTTCTTGTCATCAACAACGGCGATTTGACCTGATTGCAATCAAGGACTTTCCCTGCCTATCCATCACTTGTTTTTTATGCATTGATGTAGTTTAAGACCCTCCATGACCTCCGAAAGAGTTCAGTACCAAATTCCTTCACGAACAGATAGTGTTAAATGCAAATAAACGTTCTGTTAACATTGAAACAAATAAACATAAGCGTGAATCATTTAAGTTTTCCACACCCACGCCAACACGCGGGGTCTCTGAAGTAATTATGCAATCATGTCACTCATATCTTGAAAATCCTGAATCTCTAAAACAATGACGTTTCTTCCCCGCAACAGAGAACTACAAAAAAAAAAACGACAATTAATCGTACATTCCGGAACGTCTAACCAATGTTTCAATGTATCTAAATCATACACAAAGCACTTAACTTGTTGGGATCCTAGAAAAATTTAGGAAAAGGTTCTCTCTCGGTGGCAACACAAACCCTGGAAACATTGTTTGCTGCCACTATTATTATGTAAATAACTGCTTTAAGCTCAAACATACATTTATTTCGACGTTCTTCCGGGAGCTGTTTGTAAACGGTAGTGGAACAAAATTTTATCAAACGTCCTCCTTTGTCTTTGACAATACAGCGGTTGTTCATCTGAACAATGCCTTGATTGAATTAGTGACTCACATGTCACTCAACTTTGTAAAACAAGACCTTTATTTTTTCGCTTTGGCCAAGTTCAACTTGCAATTGCGTAACAGTCTGTTTATTTTATCGAAGCAGCGATTGTGCTCCGTATCACATTGCAGCTACAACTGTAGCCCCGAGTGCTTTCTGTGCTGTTTCCTTGCAACGACATGCATCTCCAAACTGTGCCTGTGTCTTTCGCATTCTTCGCATAAAAAAACCTTCACTAAGAATAAGTTGATAACATAATAAACGAAGAGAAATCAGATCAGTCCCCTAAATCAAGGATAGGAAAGAAGGGGGGAGGGGTGGAGGTTTATTCGTTATTTCAGTTTTTTGTCCAATGTTGTAGACAACAACAACATCGATCAGCATTCCCATATGGTTATAAGAAACAAATACAATAAATCATGTACGGAAAACAAATAGAACTAATCAATAATTTCGCAAGAGTCTCAACAACTATGGTCTCAAGCTTAAAAAATGGCCTACTCGTGAACAAATAAAGGAATCTTAGTGAATCTTGAATGTATGCAGACTAAGCCGTCCACTTCTTCAACAATTAGATTACTGTAAGTTGCATTCAGATTCTTGGTCAGGAAGGCGGTGTGAAAATGGACCTTCAAAAACAACTGTAAAGTTTACTCGGTATTCATGAACAGAAAAAGCAAGTAAGAAAATGATATGACAAAGTTGCCATTTCAGTTTTGCAATAATCTGGGGAATCTTCTACTCTCTCTTTTGTTGATCAAACTTACATTTTCGTCCACTAAAAAGCCACCGCCTTTTTCCCGTAGTGTTTTTTCTCTTTGCGATCCGGAACTTGAGAGTCTTATAAAATCCTTCCAGGAGCTGCTTTCCTTCAAGGTATGGCTTACGAACCCTAGGCCTCCCTCGATCTACCTCGACGATCTTTTTATTAATTTTGTAATGCTTTTAGATTTTTATACTTTGCAACTGCCAACAACAAACGGTTGAAATTCCTTTTTGCCTAAACCTCTCAATGGAAGATAAATCAATACGTCATAAAAAAAAGTTGCTTTTATGCTTAAAACCATGATATCGTTTTCCCGGGTTGACTGAGGGCAATTTTAACTTAGGAATTTTTGTGGCATCTGCTTTGCGGTTCTGCTCAGGGAATTTCTGATATAAGTAACGAGATTAAAAGTTATTTGCATGTTAATCAGGTTTACGTATCCGTTTCGTTCTCCAATTGAAACAAAACGCTCGGGCTTTCTCCCGATTTCCTTCTTGGGGTAATAACATAATCTCAAATTAAAAAGAGGAGAAACTTAAAGAATTTAGGGGAAAAGCACGAGCACATCCAACGTTTCAAGAGAGCGTATCCGTTTAATTTGTGAAATATGAACAGAGCAGGTGTAGTCAAGTGTTTACCCGCGCCATAGCAGGAGGTCCTGCTCAGGCAGAACAAAGACGTCGCACCAAACACAACCATTTTACAGAAAATCAATCCGGAAACGTTATCTGTTCAGAGCCTGCGAATTACGAAAAATAAAGCAAATTTCTAAGTATATTTTTCTCAAGGCAGGGGTAAGTTTTGGCTCCACGTCTTCTTTATTCAGTTTAGAATTTTGTCTTCACCAAAATGTATGTCTCTACGAATTTTGATGTCTACAAGAAGTGGTACCAGGCCCGAATCTGTATTACCTAAAACAAAGCAAGTGTTCAGCCGGTACAACTCATTCCCCAACTGATGCAGGGCGTGACACGTAAAATCCACATTTACATCTTGGCAATTGCTCGTTTCTTGCCTCTTCGAGGACAAAATCGTCTAGACAAAACTTGTAAAGGAATTTGAGCTTTGTTACGAATTATACCAACTACCATCAAGGACTGTCGAATAGACCATATTACCTTAAAGCAAGTCCCTGAAAGACTATCTGCACAGGAAAGGTCAAGAATTTACTTTTAGCACTCAGGGTAGAGTATTAAAGAAACTTTCGAAAGTTTACAATGCATGTATAGACTACTTTAGATGACATCTCGAATTATTTAAATGACAACGCAAAAACTGACGCTGTCAGCAGATGAGGGTTCTGTTTTTTAACCGCGTTTACACCTCGATTAAGCTCTTCCTGTTTTGTAGCTTTCTAAGTGGAAGGTTTTGAACCTTTTTCAAATTTAGTACGTAAGTGTTATTACCTTTGGAAGACAGTGTAACGTTAGCCCCTAATAACGTCATCTCTTGATCAGTGAAACAAATGATAGTGAAGCACTGGCAATATTCTTTTCTTGTACGTGATGGGTAATATCATTACAAAACAAAAATAGCTCTTTGAGTGCACTTTAACCTCAAGAAGTTGACATGCGTTTAGTCGGAATAGCAGGGGTCTGGATATTTCCACGTTCCTGAACCACTACATGTGATTTGGCTTACTTCATTTCCAGAAGCTGGACAAAGTTCGCAGATCGTTCAAAGCACTTTTATTTGAACGGTGACAGATCCAATGAAAACAATTTCTTTTTAATCCATTGGTTAAAATTCGTTAGCAGACGATTCGATCATCAAAACCAACTTGCGGCAGTTACTTCGCCGATTGCACTCCTGCCAAAATGATTTACATTTCTGTCAACTTGCGCGTTACAAGCCTTGGGCTAAGTCGATTTCATAGACAACAAACAGCAAGGTTGTTTTAGTGGGCGATGGAAAGGCCGGCTTCAGGAAGTCCGGAATTTTTCGCCCTTGTGTCCTTGAAAAATCCAAGCAGCCAAAATGGCACACTTGAGATCGATGATGATTGATTGTCAAGGACATTCAGAAGTTATTTTTTATTCAATTTTGCAGTTATAAGAACACTACGGAAAACGAAAACAAAAAAAATATTTTTGGCCTCAATTCCCCTTTTTTGTTGCCACTGAGATTTGGGGAGTGTCCATTGTAAGAAATTTGTTACGATACTGCAAACCCAATTTTTGATCGTTACATAATAATATTTCGTTTTACTCGAACCAGCCCTTCAATATGCACTTGGATCAATCATCCTGACTAGGAATAGCTTTTCAACAAATAATTGCGCACCATTCCTGCCTGCCGTCGCCAATATTGACGTTGGACTACGATGCACGTTTGAATATATCATCATACCGGTGACGCTTTACGTGCCGGCAACTTTGGCACAAAAAGCTTGTTCAGTACCCTTTCAAACGTATCTTCGAAATAGGTCAATATTAGGCGTGTTAAAGTATATATTTTGGAATAGTTTTTTTTTTGCCCCGGAGTAAACTACCGAAAATTACCAAAGGTTAAGTGTTCGCACAATAAAACTTCAAGTCTTTGAGAAAACAATTTTAATTAAATACTATAACGACTAAATGTTTTAAAACATTTTCCCAGTCGATGATGCCCAAACTATGAAGAAATGTTGAACATAGTGATTTCCAAAATTAGGAAGTTCAATTGACAAACAACAGCGATACTAAACTTTGAATACAGTTATTGTATTATCTATGCCAAGAGCAACTGAAATGGAAAGAGGGAAGCGTTTCACTGCCCAACCTCGTTCCCAGGGTCTCTTGTCGACAATGGAGACCCTGAGAACGAGTTTGTTCACTGCCGAGGAAAAGTTTGCGTAGACAAACTCTAAAACATATCTTTTTTTTCTGGAAAGTTGGTGTACTGCAGCCGACGGTACTGATCACATAAATCAGGCTATTGCGGCGTCTCAATCTTTCACATTTTACTGAAATCAGGCAGCTAAGTGTTCCTTCCGCATTTCTGACCATTCTTCCACCCGACCGAACCAAGGGGAGATAATTTACTGTAGTGGCAATGTCAACTTCATGTGAAGAAAGGTTTAAGTTTGAAAACTTCAAAAAGCCTTCCATTATAAGACTGAGAACTCAGGTCAATGCATCTTTACTTTTATTTAGTTTATTGGCCTCTGCGTTTTGTTTTTGCCGGAAATGGTGAACTCCAACTTGCCGCAGAGGTAGTTTTCCTGCATAAAACGCCCAAAATATGTAGAGCATTTCTTAAGATTTGTCAACTCATAATTTTAAAAGGCTGCGGACACGTGAGATAGCATTCTTGGCAAGGCTTGAAGAGTTTACAAGGCTCCTACGCAGTCGAGCTGGTTTTAGCCAACTGTCAGTATTTCCTTACAAAAATATGTACCCATGCAAACACAGCTTATAAGGAAAATGGTTACGTTAAAGGCACGTTCCATCAATAAGCTAAATCTTGACGAAATTGTAAGTCGACAATCATCCTGAGCAATACTTCCTTTCTTAATGACTTAACAAGGTCTTGTTAATAGTATTACTCAGTGGTTCGTCTTCCTTAGAGCTTTTAAAAATCTTTTACGCGTGCTGTCATCTGTGCATATCATTTTTTACCCTGCCAGGGCCCGGATGTACTTGCGGTGACCTTTAACATGAGATTACCAGTGACAGAATTTTTTGATGGGAAAACATATGGAAGAATACCCACCAGTTTCTCCCTAGCTTGATGGACCAGAAAATGAAGTTAAATGGCAACCTATGGACGTTTGTAAAATTTGTTGCAAGGGTAGAAGATATTAACTCATCAATCCATCTGAGCTGTTTTCGATTTTACAGTTGACTGCAATAATGAAGTGGATCAATGCGAGTGTCCAATAAAGAAATAGCACTCACATTCCTCAAAGAAAAAGCATGGTAACGTGACTTCAAAAAGGCTCTTAAATAATGTCCAGATACTTACACAATTACGCATAAATTTTACAATCAAAACTGTTATGTTCGAGAAAAAAGAAGCGAAAAAGGCTATTTTTTCCCAAATGTCAACGAGGCATGTCATTCACTTTAGACATCTCACATGCGACTCTTCAGCAACGCATGAAAAAATATCAGATGCTAGTGATTCAATGCATATAAACGAAATTAAAAACGCGAAGTCCATCCATATGACATTCAGAACTTTCATGATTGCTGGCACTTTCAATAAGTATATACTCTCGACAAGAGTATTTTTCATGAACCACTGAATCTGCCACTCTTATCATTACAAAAACCCTAAAATCATATCATTATTAAAGAGAATTCCGTGGATCAAGTTATTTTTAAATTTTATTTTAATGGGCATAACTGATACTTCTTGAAATCGAAGAGGCAAAGAAACTTATCAGGGCAAGCTCGGATACTTGAAGGAAATGTGGTCAATGATGCCGGCCTACTGTGTGAGAAAGAAAGAAGGATAAGTTCGCACACATCTCGCACAAAATTAGACGATCAATTGCAGTCGGTTTTTGATAAGCTGAGTCTCTTAATCTGCGGCAAGTACATATTTTGTGCACGTGTTTTTAAGGCATGCAGATTGCATAATTTGTTCACCGTTACTGTCAACATTTTCAACCAACATATTCGACAGTCAGAATATCTTTCAAATGGCTTAAACTTTAGGGCTTGTGTTCTCTGTGTAGTGTTCTTGGAATAATCTGGTAATGAAACACTGGTGTTTTAAACGCTGATGGCTTCAGCTTTTAAAGACTGGTGCTTCCAGCGGACAACGAAAAAAAAAATTAATGTCTGCTATTTCAGGTTTTCTGTCATTCTAGGCACAGTTTCCTTTTCCGACTCTTTCGGGTCTAGCTTGATCATTATCTTGTGTTTTAAAAGGCCCAGCCCTCTAATAGGATTGCAGCTTAATAAATTTACTCTGCTCGCGTGGAACAAGTAAACTGGAGATGACTGGAATCCGGAATGGTTTCCATAACCCACAAGACAGTTCAGTTTTGATTCTTGCGAAACAACAAAACAAAGACCCATGGCTCTGTCTGTACAATTCACACTATTCAAGTTCTGGCACGCCTAAAATAATACGCGCGAACGCTTCCATTTTTTCACGACGAAAAATGTTTGAGTAAATTCATTTTCAGGAATTTAATTGAAATTCTTGAGGTGGAGAAACCGGATTTCTTTCGTTTTTTATGTGATTATCAATGTCATCTTGTGGTTATCCCTCTTCGCGTTAAACCTATAATTCTTTAAAACTGCTACAGCCTGGATTCTCAGACCACAAAAAACACTCTCGCAATCCAAGCATCAAATTTTGAACTCAAATTAATATCTTCAAATCACTCGTTAAGAATCTTCAGGAAAAAAGATAAGGGAGAGGTCGAAGGTCCCAGATTGATGTCTATAATTGGTAACAGATGGAGTTTACTATAATAACACTACCAAGATAAAACCAGAAAATCGCTTTCCTTCTGATGGGCAAACACGTTCCAGATTTTAACTCATGCGGCTGGCTACTGAAAGTCAAATCTGAGTAAACACAGTGAAGAATCTACCTATCCCAAGTAACTCATCCGGAGAAAACGTAATGTCAATATTTAGAACGAGAGGGAAGACAGACATATTACCTTAGGCGTGTTAATGAAAAATTAGCTTAGATCGCTGTTCCTTTGTTAAGATTGATGTTCGAACAAGTCCAGCTTCCGGTGTGGAAAGAGATTATCACTAGGAGTCAAGAGAGTATTTAACTGTCTCAAAACAAATTTTCGAGGAGAAAACTTTCCCGGACGCGAAAACCTTTCACAGAGAATAAAGAGCCTTTTGATTTAGTCTGTAGGAGTCATGTGACTGCAAAAGACCGTCGATTGCTTACAGAACAAGACAAAACACAAAGTACGGTTCAGTGATTAAGTCACGGGGTTGATAAGAAACAGTCGCATTTAATATTTCATTGCATTTAACGAGCGATTTCAATGTCTGGCACTAACGTTTTGGGGGGATGATTTCACGAGGTCAAACTTTTGTGCCACATTACAGAACGCGCCTGATCATTGGAAAAAGTAGATCCTGACAAGTGTTGACATGTCTCTTTGTGTACTTTGACTTGAATGAGCCAATCGTTTTCACCAAAGATAACAATCTGAATGTAAGCTGCTTTTATGAGCTGTCAACTTGGAAAGAGAGAAGTGGTGCCCAATTTTGGGTTCAAAGCAGTTTATGCGCGGCTTGCCGGCCTAAACAACTCACGAATGGCTGTACGTCGCACATCACTACAACAATTTATCTTTACAAAATCTTTATTTCGAAAACCACCCAAAATAAATTTACACCCAGATATCAACTACGGCAACGCTCCACCATGTATAGGTATAATAAACGAATTTTAAACTCTGCGGGAATCCTTCGTACTGAGCAATCCCTTATGTAAACTGTACAGTGACAAAAAAAAAATCGAAGTCTATGCATCGCGCATGAAAATACTAAGACAACTAATAATAATTTGATAAAAGAAGAAATGTTCGCTTTCATCAATTCTTGACGGCATCGTAAATCCGTCACATAAAAATATCAACAAAAACAGCAAGATTGCCCCTTTTGATTTTTTTTTTTTTTGTACAATCACGAACGAGTTAATTCTCCCTCGAAGCTGTCATCCTCGGAGCTCACATCCATGCAATGTTCGCTGTTTCTGTTCCATCGAGGTATTGATCGAACTCTTCTCGGTTGAAATCCTCTTCGGGTATTAATTCTGTGATGTGAGCGAACGGGAAAAGTTGGTTTGCACTGGCATCGCTGTGTTGCAGATGACTTGCGTTAACGCTGCCAGTAATCGAAGGGTTCAATGTCAATGCTTGTAAATTTCCGTTTGGAAAACAAAGCGGGCTGACAGGCGCCGAATTCGAGGCGGATACACCGACATACGGAGCTGCTGAGGGCGAGTGCGCCTTTGCTTGAAGATTTAAAAGCGCGTTTTGAAGGTCTTGCCAAGTGGTTGGAAAGTTGAACGCGCTTCCAAACTCGCTGGAACCAGGACTTGATTCAGGTGTAGGGAGACTTATCTCGGACAAATTTGGCAAGGCAGGCGGGCTTCCGAGATGGGACAGCCTTACTTCTCCACTAGAAAACCCTGTCTGTTTTGACAGCGGCCCAAAATCCATAGAATTTCCACCTGGGGAGTTAAACGGGATTTGGCTGCAATCAGGTCCTGAATTCAAACGCGTTGCGTCTTTGTGCTCTCGCACCAATGCACAGACTCCAGGAGACGTAGATGTCATTTTTTTGCAAACTCTCTTCGGATGTTTTCTCCTTCTCGGCCGGTATTTGTAATCAGGGTGATCTTTGATGTGCTGTTGTCGCAGGCGTTCAGCCTCCTCGACGTATGGTCTTTTCTGCGAACTGTTCAACGCTCTCCAAGCTTGTCCTAAGATTTTACTGAGCTCTGCGTTGTGAAGTTCTGGATTTGCATCCGCAAGTCGCCTCCGCTCCACTTGGGCCCAAACCATAAAAGCGTTCATGGGTCTCTTAATTCTATCAGAATCGCTGTCCATGTTAAGCTCTTTCTTTTGACCACGTTCTTGCTCCGTCGACCCGAGTAACTTAACATACCTTTGGTTCTGTTCAGGCTGAACTGAGTGACAAGGGATGGAATTATTAAACCCCAAGGGGCTTACTACTCGCATTGAAGCCAGAGGTGCAGGGATTCTCTTATTTCGCACTGTCCTGCGATCGGATAGCAGCATTCGGTCAAAATCGTGCATGATTCTGGACTTTGTGCTCTTTCACGTCTGTGATCGCCTCGTATTGGAATAAATTTCCTCTGATAAAGTTTTCACTGCCGAAACTCCCCGCTGATATGCTGACTCTAGATATGCATGAACACGTGTGATCGATGTGACAGAAAGCGAGTTGGAAATATGCTATTTTATATCACGTGGGGAAAGCGGAGACGAGTTTATGCCGTAATTTAATTGGCCAATCACAGTTTTAGTTTCGACAGGTGTCAATTTTTTGGAAGCGACAGCAATTAATCCGGTGCCAGTCTGTCTAGTAGCCCTTGACAGGATTTGTGGATGTATATTTCACGGGTATTTTACTAAATATCGGGTTACTTTGGGTCAAGATTGATCGGAGAAATCAGGAAATGTGACGTCCTGGCTCCATTCTATGCCTGCCATTTAAAGCGCCAACTTTGTAACATCACGTCGTCAAGTGTCCTAAATAAAGCGAAACTGAGAAGATAAAAGTTGTTTCCGTCCGACTTAACCGCCTCAATGCCCAGCCTTTCTTTTGTGCTAGACAACTGCTTTTCATTCCCTTAAATATTTAACTAAAAACAATTCAAATTCCATTCTCAAAATTTTCTGAACGAGACACATCACATGGACGTTCCATCATGGGGCTTCTTATGCCCGTCACGCTATGCACCTTACGAAGCGAGAAATCTGAGAATTCAAAAGGCTAAGAGACCCATTCAGGTCGCAATGTAATCGATGTACTAAATGGTACTGAACATTAAGAACGATCTTTCTAGGACGTGACGAGCTTTTCATCTTTTAGTATAGTTTTCTTCTTCAGGAACGTAACGATTCGGCAGATTACAGGTCATCTAGAGTTTCGTGAATCCACCTTCACTAAGTCAACATAAATGTCAAACACGTTTATGCAGTAGCGAAATTGGACGTGATCACAATATTGACTTAAGCATTAGACATTGCAAGTCGTGGACTGAATTTTTTTTAAATTTAAAACTCGGGCGCTTTTCTGTGTCGAAAGAGAACGGTGTGAAAACTGGAAATAGGTCTGGATTTCTTATCGCCTACACAAGAAGCAAAATTAGAAAATGAGCTTTGATCTCGTTAAAGAACTGCAAAAGAGATTTAAGTTCCAAAAAGGTCAGACTTGACGGTTTCATAACGCACAACGCAGCCACGCCAGCGACCAGAGAGTTCTTTCTTTGACCAGACCAAACTACTGGCGCAAAATATGTGGTATAGTGTATTTGAGTCTGCTTTTACACCCTCTCTCACAAGCTATCGATGGTGCAAAAGCGTGTGTTGACTGGCTTACATGTCATCAATTTGGTCCAGTGAAGGTCATGTTCATCGAATTCATTTCGGGTCAATGCTACAATGTAGATAAAGATGGCTCTACTGGAATGTGGGGCCTACTCAAAACCGGAACCGAAGTTTTTTTTAAGGGTTCCTTTGCAAGACCTTTATCGTTTTCTAACGGGATGTGCAAGGCCTGGACGATTTCCCACCAAACTTCGCATTCAAGGCTCTTTCAGAGCATTTCCAGAAGATCGTGAGGTATCTCACGCCAACCGAGAATCGAAATAGCAATTTTTTGCGCTCGGGCAAAGAAAACATTGGCGGTGTGCAAGACTGTTTACATTTTTTTACCCTTAGAAATGCGATAAACGCACAATAATCTGATATGAAACCGTTATATAGTGCGCTAAAATATCAAACGATGAGCCGCAATATTAAGATAAGCAGGGCAAAAGCTGATTTACGAGAGGTTCACAAAGAAAACCGAATGCTTTGGCCGGCAAAAAATGAAGAGTGCGAAGTTCAACCCTTTTCTCATGACAGAATTTTGATAGGAGTAAAAAATAATAGTGAATAATAATTCCCCTTTTTTATGGCTTTATTCGAAAACCACAGACGTTCTGCTCCACAAATGTTACAAATCGTGGAACTTAAAGTACGGGAGAGTCTCTAATAATTGCTTCCATATCACACTTGCCACATCCTCATAGCTTTTTTAGTTCATGACCCGTCTTTTCAAACTATACGAAAGGGTGTTGACATCACCAAATCCGCCCCAAAATATTCACAGAGTCTGTTATGGCGCCAAGCAACAATCACATCCTAAGCATGTTTGGGAACCTTTTCAGCAAGGCGCGTTCGCAGCAGATATACTATGTTTCAACTTAATTTAAAACAAAGTTATCAGTAGTTGCAACGCCAGAGACTGACTGGCGCCCACTAGGTAAAACCAAGGCCCAAATACAAGGCGTAGATTTGGTGTAATATTTACTTATTCCCTAACATAACTTATCTGCCAGTTCCGGTTACATGAAAAGCACTCAAAATTGGGAAAATAAAGCTGACAGCTTGGCCAGACCCTCTCATCTGTATACGATTAGCCTAGGTTTTGTTTTTCTTCCTCAAAAGTAAATCATTTCGATAGCCAAATGGAAAAAAAGGCCCTTTGTTTTATGATTTGCTTCGTGCGTGTAATTGAAGACACGTGCCGTACACGCGCGCGATAAAACAAAGCAAGAAAATCGGTCGTGTATAGATAGCAGAAGCCTTTTCCTTTCAAAGACAACGAGAGCAAAACACGCCCGCTCGCTTTGGTACTTTCCCTTTCTCCTTTTCAGTTTTGTTCGCTGTTTTGTTTTGACATGGATAAACAGAAATGGACCAAACCCTTTAGCTTTCCAAGCATTCCTGTCAGTTATCGTTTATCTGGAACTTTCCGTTTCCTCAAACATTGAACACTGTCATCTCACCCCGGATGTCTCGAAACTCCTATTTTGGAATATTTCCGGTAGTCCGGCTGTCTAAGTAAAGAGTGACATGTGTTATGCTCGCAAATAGAGAGAAAGAGAGAGCTCGGATATTTGCGAATTCAATGTACACAAATACACTTAAACTGACTGATTGTCTCTACAAGTGATCTCGAGTCGAAATAAATTGCGTTAAAAATTCCAAAAATAGTAAATAGTACACCTAGTAGGTTTACTACTTGAAAGTCAAAAAACAGTGAGGACTAAATTCAAAGTAAAAAGACGATGAAAGAAGAACCAAATCGATCGCAAAGGAAACTGCCACAAACGCTAAACCACATTCTTAGTTGATTCACTAATAAAGACTAATGAAAAGAAGTCGTACACTTGAACAGAATGGTATTTCGCTGGTTGAGAGAAAATTATTGAAAGGAATGTGAAGTCTGGGACTAACCCGCCAAATGGTAAAATGAAGCCACGCCCTTTTTGCCTTGCCACGGCTCTCGCGCGGAAGAGCCTTATGCGACCACAAAGAGTCAAAATTGCAAACAAAGTAAGCCTTGGTCGAGCACAGGTGACTTGGCAATCAGGTAAACAAACATCCTTAGTTGATGGCAAAGAACTTAAAAGCGGTGCTTGAGGCCTAAGCGGCTAATATTTCCTTCACCCGTAACCTTTTCGCGATTAGTTTATTGTATTACACTAACGAGATTATTTATGTCGTATTTTTTGGCGTCTTGTTGTAGCACTAACTAAAGCTTCTGTTTAAGGTACTGTAGCGCATTTCTTTAACTTGCTTACAAAGGTACCGTCATGCCCAGACACAATATGTCACAAACATATTCTCGGACTTGTGTGAGTTTTCGAATAAAACATCAGTTAAAACGTTTTTTTTTTTTTTTTTTTATATATAATTTTTTGTCTATTTCCCACAAACTTTAGCACATTGGCATGAAAATAGCCCTGTCTGTTATGCAGAAAAAAATGTTTTAGCTGTTTAGTTACCACAAGTTTCTTTGTCTTCAAATCCGTTCTGTTTCAACCCTTTAACGTTCAAATATATTTTGGGATCGAAGATATTCCTATTTTGTGCAAAGCATTTCCGATCTCTGCGGCAAAAAGAAATCAGATGGTCCGATAATTTTTTCTCCAGGAATTCGTTCTACTGATACACCTTACAATTTCCGCTGCGCCTGGTAGCTTAACCTTGGTGCATTTCCGCGCCTGAAGACGGCTAAAAGTCTAAACACTGCAGTTTAGCATTTCTCTAATCTTTATAGGTGATCCTGCTGGGTATTTCATGCCCAGTCATGATTGATAAGCAAGCTTAGGACATGGCAGCAGGAGAGAAACAGTAACCACTTGAGATAAGTAAGATATACCCTTGTTTTTATGAGTATACTCATTTTTTTGGCTGCCGCTCAATCGTGACCAAAGTTACTTACATTTTGCTCTTTTAGATCCTCAGTTCAAAATGTTCTTGAGTTACACGCTTATTCAGAAAATCCATGTTTATATTGAACACTAAGTGTGTACCTTACAACTGATGCTGAGGCGACAGACACACCTTTTGTGCCCGTCTAAACACGAAACAATGCATCCTCCAATTTTGGGTGCATTTGTGCTATTCGTATACATCTGCTTAGACAAGGAAAAATTGAAGGACTCCTTAACTAGTTCTTAACATTTGCCCTTTATTTAACAAGTTCACTTAAATCTCAGTTATTAGAGATCTCGTCATTCTCCAACAGTACGTTTACGTGCACGTGAAGTCAACAAATAACTGATTTCATTTTGTTTCTCCACATTGTACTATTTTGACGTCCATCCCCAATCTCATAGCTTTATGTAGATGTCATGCCATGATTCACCAATACATGCAGTCTCCAGTTAGTGTAAACATGTAAAGAGGATTAAAACGTAAGTATTTTTTCCAGTTGTGAAGTACCGTGGATCGGTAGAAGCACGCAAAGGTGGGTTTAGATGCCACAGCAGAAAATTGTTTTTTGCACAGGAGGAACCAACTGATCGATGGGTAGCACATAAATCTCAAAGAACGAATTAGGCTGTACACTCTCTGATAGGAGACACCATTACATGTACCCATGCAGGACCATGAAAGCGTACGATATTTGAGCCAAAGAAGTAAGACATCGTGGTTTTCTTCGGACTAAGAGTCGGTCAATGTGATAGTGAAATACATGTAGGTGGTGAAGACGAAAAGAGGTCGAGCTAACACCTACGTACTAAATGACGTTTTGCAGCACGAATTTGAAACAGCAAATAGTTTTCTTGAGCATAACGTTTACATTTGATACCCACTTTCTTTCCACAACCGTGATGACTAAAGTACCATCAACATGATTTTTGTTCCCTGTATGCATACTCACTACACAGCCCCTGCAAAAGAGCAAAAAAAAAAAAACAACACCTTACTAACTAAAGAAGTACCTTCCTAGATGACATGCACAAGCAAATTCTCCTGGAAGAAAAGAAGGACTATAATAGGCAAGCTGTTTCACTTTGAATTCTCTTAAAATATTGTTTTCATTAAACTCTTCCTCAGATATAAAAAAATACGTCACCGTTTTATATGTTTGTCGCATGCGGTTCAGTATGTAAGTACCACTAAATCGTCATATCAGGAACCCCATTCTTTGTGAATCTGTTATCTTACGATGATTCTCAGACGAACACAACTGAGCTACAAAGTTTAACACACTCAAAACATGGTTATTTTTCCTTTCATGTTTTTCCTTCTTTTTTTTTTTTCTTCGTTTAAACTTCATTATCACAGTCTAACCCTGCGATATGGATTTCCTTCGATCTTCGGCCCATGGAGTACTTAAGTTCCGGCTGAAAGCATTGGACTACCAATTTTTTTGATTCCTTGGAAAAGTGGGCTTCGATTATATGTGTAACTCTAAGAACAAAGTGTCCCTGTCTAAAAACAGACAAAGTAAAGTAATTTGACAGGGAATAGTTCAAAGAAAGCGAAATATAGGTGTGAGAATATGCGATGATATGTACATCCAATCATCTGCAGTCTTTTGGTAAATGCAAAGCAAAAAGGGAAAGTATACTCGATCATAAAAACGATATAACTTGCACGAATTATCATATCGGCAAACAGAGGGCTAGCAAAGTAAAGACCATGTATTGCTGTACTGTTTCAATTAAATGTAATCTAATGTAAATGAAATGGTTTACAGCCAATGGATTTAAGTGGATTACGTGCGGATCAACTAATTCTGCACAATATTGGATTTGCACCATTGCGGCATCTGGGACGAAATTGTTCAAATCATTCCACAGACTCAAACTGGTTGGAATCATTTGATTGATTAAACTGTGACTCGGATAAAATTTAACAAGGCTAAACGAATAAACTTCAACCATACCATGAGAGTGAAACCGTTTGAAGACAGCATAAGTTGTGCATGATTAACATGTTAACTATGGGTACACTCGCTACTAGGGTAGTGAGGAAATGTTAGCAGCTGTTCAAGATGAACGACGACCTATAATGGATTTAATGCAAATCAGTCTCTTCTTCATCCCGTACACTTTCTAACATCTGATTATTTAACCTTGCTAGACAATTTCCACGAATTTAGCATGGCAAGGAAGAAAATCTCAATAACGCTTTATCACAGAGACGTAAAAATGCCAGTCGAAATTGAAAACTAATTCAGTGAAATCAAAATAAAAAACCAATGTTTGATTTCAGCTGATTTGAGATAAATTGATTTGACTTTTATAGTGTCCTCAGTTTGAGCCCCGCGGCTTGAAAACTTGACTCTTACATAAAGTTCATTATTCATTATTATGTCAGACATTACAGACTAATGCTTGACTCACGACCTGGAAACAACTGTTAAGAGCACGACAAAGACAAAGGTGATATACTCGGTCGACTTAGTGTGATCACAGCTTTGGAAAGAACTCCAAGTGGTGACAAAGGGATCGGCAGGACTTGTGCAAGAATGCATGGTGTGCATAAATTTACTACTATTTAAGGCTGGCTAACATAATTGGAAGAGTCTTTTGATAAAATCGTCGAGCTCTGTTGTTGTAGAATTGAATAGTGAACTGTCCGGTCTTGAATTTAACACATGAAATAATATTTTGTAATGCGAACCTTCGAGACAAAACAAATACCATCCAGTCGAAATTTTAAATTAAATGAGGCATTTTTGCAATTTTTAACACAACCACCAGCTTCTAGGACAATCTCTACAGGTTCCAAAGGTCTATAAACTGTCCAGATAAGTTGAACGATCATTCCGTTATTTCATCTCTGATACGCATTTCATCTGCGTCCTTTGATTTCATTGGGTGTAAAATTGGTTTAAACCCAAAGGGTAAAATTTGAGTAGGTTCGTAACTCAGCTGTTTACGTTAAACCAGGTATTACTGTGATACATGTGTGAAATGACGGGTTTTGGAGGCTCATGCACGTCGTTCTACCAATGACTTGTGCCACTGGTTGTTCAAAAGCTTATTCTCACTTGGCCAGCGTCCAAACAGCGCTGAAGGCTTACATTTAGTTCAACAGATACCGCAGGGTTCAGTTCCAATTTATATTTCGGTATCTTAATTACGCAAAGACTGTGATAGTACGTCCTTGTCAACAAAGCTGGAAAATCATGAGAAAATTACACAATAAACCTTTAAGAGCGGCAACAACTAGTCTAGCAAGGCTTTCTTTTGTGGTTTCCTCCATGACATTGACTGGACCAGAATTAAAAGGGCTCATCAAAAATTGCAATTCTATAATTTTGTACTCAGTAAACAGCGAGGGAAGCAAACGTACTACCTCTTTTGAAGAAGGTAAAACAAACACCATACACAAGAGCTGCATCTAAGGATTTTCAAAATGCCTCTGATAATATTGATCCATGATACTCGAGTGTTAATGAGGAGAAAATCGTAACTATACTATGACTATGCAACTCTGTCATGAGAAACTTCTGTGTTTACAGTCTTTTCATAGCTAAAAGTACTCAAGAATTAAGATCCATCCAGCACCACCACCACCACCACCACCACCACCACTACTACTACTACTACTACTACTACTACTACTACTACTACTACTACTAATAATAATAATAATAATAATAATAATAGTAAATAATAATAATTAATAATAATAATAATAATAATAATAACAATAACAACAATCTCAAGTGGATTTGGAAATTGAATAAACCAACCGGGAATGTCTTCCCATCTTACCACATGGAACTCTATCAGCGGGTGTACTTGCTGGGAACAGGAAAGAGCGTGAGAAAAGTGCTGGGCACTTGAGGGCAGGCCTGATGGTTACGGCATGATCAGACGGTACAAGGCATCCTAGGCCACAGGCAGAGACCCGACGTTCTGCATTATTTCCTGTATGAGCACTGACTTAGCCACAATACTACTACTACTACTACTACTACTACTACTACTACTACTACTACTACTACTACTACTACTACTACTACTACTACTACTACTACTACTACTACTACTACTACTAATAATAATAATAATAATAATAGTAATAATAATCTCAAGGTTACTGATCCTGAGATCGATGTTTGCAAGCCGTTATGCTCGTCACTTTAAATAAATCAATAACTTCTAAAATCGTTAGCTCTACCGTCTACCTTTCAAAAGGCTCAAATTGCAAAATAAATAGGCTCGAATAAATAGGAATTCTGAGTTTTCACAGAGTGGTCCAAACAAGGGAAACTCGCAAAACCATGCATCAATAATACGGCGGGTTAAAGTTCGCTAGCAATACTTCGAATATATCAGATATTCAGACAGGAAACTGATGAAAGCTACCTTCGTGTGAGGGAACCCGAGATAAACGTTTCCTTAAAGATAATGAAGCGAAATTTCCTGTCTTCATAACCCAATATTCTCAAGGCGTTAAAACCGTTACAACAAAAATATTTTAAAACTATTAAATAGTCACGGTACGCGTGGGAGCGTCTGGGTCGTGATAAGTTATGCTTGTGAGGTATTAAATACCTTGCTCCCATGTGCTCACCTTAACGTTCTTTTAATATCCATTTCTCGAGGGCAATTTTAAAAAGTCTGCTTGGAAGTCTAGCCCTTCGCCAGCCATTCAGCAGCTAAAATAATCATGAGACTGGCTTAACATCACGTTTATTCGAAAACTGATCGTCAAAAATGATATACCGTTTTCAGAGTAAAACGCAGACTGCAGACTGCGGACTAGGGGTAAAATGAAGACTGAGGTTATAACGTAACTGTTGAAAAAGCCCAAACCCCTTAGAATGCTAACCTTAGGCCTAATTAGGCCTAAAACAATATTTAGGCTTAACTGTTAGCATTTCTAATGGGTTTGGGCTTTTTCAACAGTTACATTATAACCTCAGTCTGCATTTTACCCCCGGTCCGCAGTCTGCAGTCTGCGTTTTACACTGACTGGTTTTCTTAAACTGAAGTCACGGCAACAGTTTCCAGACACTTCCAGCATAAACATTCAAATGCAAAGTTTTGATGTTTGCCCTGAAGCTCAATAGTCTACGCGATATTCTCTGTTTAGGATTTCAGTCAGACATTTTCACGGCTTTTGTGGTTGTGAGGAAAAAGGAAGTTGTAAGCCCTAAATGCTGTGCATTTCCCTACGTGGACTCTTATCGTCGCATGCAGCGATATAAAACACTTCCAATTATCTTTTTAAGTCGCAAACAATTGGCTGGATCGAGTGTCAATAATCTATGTGTTTCAGCTAACATATTGTGCAACTTCTGAAGGTATAGGAATGTTTCGAAAGTTAAAAGAAGTGAATTTCAATGAGCTTCTCCCTCAGATTAAAAAACCGTTGGGTACGTACCAGCGTCGTTAACGTTGAGAACGGAACTGGAGACCCTGGCTAAATTTTTCCTTTCTAATTCAATGCTTTGAAAAAGCGAATGAAATATAATCACTTCGCTTGAGTTTAAAATTTAACTGAGAACTTCTCCCAACAACTTGACCTTATTTTAGTCGGAGAATTTGCATATGACAACAGTGATGCTGCTAATAAAATTTACGTCGTGGAAGGAGACAGAATTCATGAAGTCGAATGGAATTAACGCAAACCAAAAGTTTGGAAACCATTGATTTATAAGAACGCAATGATTTTAAGAATGGTTAAGATCGCTAAGGGTACAGTAAGAAAATCACGAAAGAGAAATAGAGCTATTAAAAGCTTCGGAATTGGATATGACAAAAGTAAGGGTTTTTTAGAGATTTTTCTCTATGCATATCTCTCATAAGCGGCAATATCGTCTGGTTTAAGGAGACTGAAGATAGGAAAGAGTGAGCTCATCGAGACTGAAATTCAAGACTTGATGTTGTAAAATCTTTGCTTTAGCGACTAATGTTTCCTTCTCCTGTAATTACCCCTTTGCGGGAACTGCAAAATCGTTTTAACAAGATTAATTAGTAGACCAAGGTTACCGTCATTGCCTGAATGTGAGAACGCAGTGCTTTCTCGGTACAAGGTGTTGATAACAAGATGCATTTTGTGGCTTATACTAACGTGCACGAAATTTCAGACATGGTTTAACGCTGATAAACCATTATTTCGCTCTACACTCTACAAGCCAAATTCTGTCACGGATTCGAAATTCAGCCCGTGGAGTAATCAGGAATGGACAAGGGGCGGGCGATCCGTGGAAATAAAAAAACACCTTGAAAATATGGATTGTCAGTCTAATTAACAAGAAATCACTCAAACAGATCCGTTCGTTCACCAGAAATTGACTTCCCCGCTGTTATGTCCACTCTTCGTTTCAGACATTCCCTACCGAGTCCATTTCCCGCCGGGCAGACTATTTCAAAACCGTGCTTTCTGTGACGTTAATGATTCAGTTTTACCACCCTGCCACTAACGGAAATTGGAAGGTAATCGTTTCAAATCATCTCAATGATCATTTTTGCAAGCCCAAAAGGCCATCCTTTGATGATTTAATTATTTATGAAAACACTGTATCAGATCATTAGTCGCGATACAATATTTACGTTTTGAAAGAGTCGAGACTTTTGCAATTTACGTTATGACCAGCAATCTAAATTTTAATGCATGCGTTTAGTCAGTGATGGCATCATCTTGCTCGACTCCTCATTATGTACATTCCACCTTTCAATCTAAAGAGTTAGGACTCACGCATTTAATTTTTTGACAGCTTCGTCTAAGCATTTATCGGACATTACCGTACTTTGTTGCTATAAAATTGGTGCCCTATTGTCTCGCGGTAGGAAATAATCTTGACCACATTTTCTCACTCAACGAGACTTCACTGCTGTCAAAGTGTTTAGAACCCCGCGCTAAACGGATGGGTCGTCATATGAAAGTGAAAACGGCATCGAGGAGCCAACTTCAACTCATTATCTCCTCAACTTACATAAATTTCTGCGGGGACCTAGGACCCAGTGAGACCAGCAAAATTCATGAATTACGTTGGCGGTAACTGAACACTTCACAGTCGTAGTTGTTTTATTCCCCAAACAGACTGTTTTTGACAATAAAATTATTCCGGTGCAAGTAATGTGCAGGACTTGGAGTACCAAAATTCCTCTCGCACTGCCCCCGCGCAAGAGCCGAATACTGCTCTACCGTCCCAGTCTCATCTTGTCAAAAAGAAACATCCGCTTTCCGCCTTGAACATTTCTCCCGTGAAAAGGCCCTAGTTTCAGACTATATTTTCATGCGGTTTTACTGTTACATTCACCATGAGTTATTCATCGTGTGGAGCGTCCTTTAGTTTTTTCCTTTTTTGGAAATGAAAAAAATCATTAATACCTTTTGGTGAGCATAATAAGCCAGTGCAGATGTTATATCCTTCTTGAACTTTATTGGATTTGATTTTTTTAACCTTATCACACTGAACACACCAAAAGGAAATCCAAGCCTTACAAATGGAATTTAGAGGTCAATTAATGCGCAGCCATGGTTATCCACATACCACGTAGCGACACGCGACATTATGGTTTGGGGCTTTCAAAAACACAGCACGAGAAAAGATGGAATCAAGGAGGCCCTGGATTTTGAACTTTGCACCTTTGCATTTTTATGTGACTGACTACATCCCTCTCAAGTTGTCATATACGTGTTATGATTTGCAGGTAAACAATTTTCCACTCCATGCACGCAGTGAGATAACAAATATGGCCAATTGTTTAGCTCATGCATATGAACTTGTTAAATAATCGAGCACAAAAAACCGTCAACGTAAAAAAGCGAACTGAGTGACTTTAGAGCCCACAGAATGTAAATGATTGCACTAAAATAAATTGATCACACCCAGTGAGTTACTTTTGCCCACCAAATTCAAACTGAAAATAATTAACTGAAGAGTGAGTTTGATGTTTACAGTCTGTTTTGCAAAATATTAAAAACGTGCAATGGAATACAAAAATTTAATTGACGTAGCGACATTAGCAACATTAGGAAGTCCTCGAGAATGTTTTCTCCTATCGGCACCGATGCCTCGAGTCTGGCGCCTGTTGGCGCCCACAGAGCGAAAAGAATTGTCGTGGGAAAAGGACAAATTCTCAGAGTAAGAGCTAAAATTTGCCTATCAGAATTTTCCCTCGGCTGGAAGCTATAAACGATGTTACAGTATGATAACATAAAGAATTATGAAAACGTTGCTGCTTCGCTTTTAAATCTTCAAGGCGGCAAAACAATCCATGCCCCTTCCTTCCCCTCTCCGTCCTGGTCTCGGCGGTTTTCAATGTGGGAGGTCCAGTGGGTTCCACTCCGCCAGCCGGATAACTATTAATTCTTAGCTGAAACGAAATCGCTGTCGCACTGTTCAGGAAAACTAGGGCGTGGGGTTCCCGTTTCTCTGGCACACTTTTACAAGTGGGGCCCTCTGTGAATCCTATTTCAAAACGATTGCGCCATAACAGAAGACCCCATAAACTTTGAGTAGTTACATGTAATACGTAATACTGCGCTACATAAAAGTTTCAGATTTATCAAAATGATCATCATTCAAAATCTTTTTCATGTTGACATTACCCATTCGGTCTATTACTAAACTCAAGTAGGCTCACATGTCCACTTCTCTGAGTCATATGATTCGGCACCCAAGATTTTGACAGTTGTTTAAAAATTAGACCAGACGTGTGTTGTTATTCGCTATGAACGCTGACTAATGATCGCATTAGCCAAAGGCTCTCAGAATTCAAACTATATTCTAAAAAAAGCTGAAATATCAACGAATAGATGATACAAACCATTTGCGCAAGTACCTCTTTAAAGGAACCAAAAGTAAATTAGCAATGGTCTTCGCCCGGCCCAAAAATGGGAAAGAGGTCTCTGAATATTAAAGCTTGTCAACTGAGAAACCCAAATCAGATGCACAATTCATAAGGGGTAAGATCTTCAACTAATTGGTGACACAAGTAAGTTTCAGTCGAGATTTCGATGCCGTTAACTCCAGCTAGAGTAAACAGGATTATCCGATTCGGGTTCCACTGTCAGTCCTGTTCGCCCGATTATAAACCCCCGAAACCCACAGTGTACGTATGATCTGGCAGTTACTGCTACTAACTTCTCAATATGTTAAAACAGGGAGCAATGTTGGTGCAGAAGCTGTAGAACACTCAGTCGCCCCTCACCAATGTGGCCTGGGTTCGATTCTCAGACTCGGCGGTTGGATCTCCCAAGATCCGGCGCTTCTTCTTTGTCACTTTTAAGGGGGTGAGGCCCTTGCGGAAAAAAATGGCGTACGTGGGTTGAGTTTGTTGGTTCTTTACTCTGCTCCGTGGGCTTTTTCCACTCCCCTCCCCTCAAAAACTACTTTTGATTTAATTCGGTTTGAGTTAATTTGAGTTCATGTCCATGTATCCATCCATGTACAGTGTCAGCAAATAGGGCTGTGCCCTAGCGCTAAAGAACTTGACACCTAAATAAATTTCATCGTCATCATCATTATTATTATTATTATTATTATTATTATTATTATTATTATTATTATTATTATTATTATTAACGCTTTACAGCCAATCGCTATATATTCCATGATGCGCAGCTAAATGACAAGAATCAAACACTGACAAATTGCCTCTGGTGTGGTTTCTATTAATCAAAACTTTTAGTAGACATGATCTTTCCACATTTCTGAAAACATCCGGATTGTCCGGTTGACAAAATCTTCTTGTTTTAAAAGGCCACTTCGACGATTCGAAGATTTTGTGGTGGTAATTAGTTTTACTTTACATATGAATGAAAACTAATTTTTATAAGAAAAAACTTCGCACTTAGACTCGCTTTGAAGAGGACACAGACACGAACTCGGAAATGGCCCATTGTCAAGTATATAATAGTTTCAATTACCAAGAGGGTGATCAATAAATAAATAGTATTGATAAAGGTGATGTTACGGGTAAATACCAGTTCCTAATGGACTTTCAAACACTATCCCATCCTGGAGGTAAATACAGAGCGATTGAACCACGAAAGATAAATTTTGACTTTGGACCATCAACATGACCTCAGGAAATTTGCGTGGATAGTTCAAGGTGAGAAACGCCGGATTTCCTGAAGACAGCCTTTCAGTTGCCCTTGGAACAACCTTGCGGTTTTTTTTTTATTTTTCATGATAAAGCAAAACTTCAGGGTTTTAACTGGTAATTTGACTGACGTATGAAATCAGCTTAGGTGCAAGACTTCAGCTCGAAGTAAGCAGTCTTGGAATTAATGAAAGTGCCCTCTTTGAAGATAATCCGACTCTTTTTGTGAACCAAACAGAGAACACCGTTGGAAAACGTTCCTCACTTTCTTTTGACAAAAAGATCCCGAGTAATCGCATTTGAAAAGAAGGCTTCCTTTGAAAAATCAGAGCAATTAATTCAAGCTGTTTCTAGAGAAAGGGAAGTCCATCACAAGCACCTAGCAAAAACGTGGAGATATCCAGACACCTAGTTCCGAAAATACTATACTTACTTAAACTTCTTGGGGTTAAAGTGTCGTTGAAGAGATAATTAGTTTGGTTTCTTTTATATTTGGCACATCACGTACGAAAACTATGATTGACGATGATGATAAGAGTTCATAACCATGATATGGTATTATGAAGTGACAACCTTGCACTGCCTGTCCTTTCAGCAAAAAGCGATATTTGAAACGGTTCAAAGATGCTGCAGCGACACCAACTGCGGTGGCCAGAAGACCGTAAAAAAACAAACCACTCAGTCGACAAGTCGGGTCACGTCGACTCTCAACGGGATCAAATCATTTATCCCTTTGAATTGAGAGTGATTCAAAAAGTGTTTTCAACGCCTTAGGTTGGGTACTACTTCCAGTGTCCAACCTAAATCCAAAGTCTTCTCCAAGTTCTAATCTCCTTTCCTTCGCAGAAGAAAGTTATAAAGCAGCAAGAAATTCTCACGAAAACAGGAGTAAATCCGAGAATTTTCAAATCAGGCAATGACTCACATATTTAACGACTCTAAGACAAGAAGAATAAAGTTCATTTATCTTGCAAATAAAACTTGCTCTCAGCGATCTCTTAATCATGCAAACATTCTAGAGAGGGAAAGATTAGGGAGAAGTTTGTTTTGTCATGCTATGAGAAAAGTATACAAGACAATGAATGCTCTTCATATCTTGTGCCATACATTTTAATCCCCAGCCCGGAAGCAGGAGTTCGTGCAATAACTACGTAAACATGCCAGCGATGGAACAGTATCGATGACGTGACATTTTCTGCCTTAAAAAGGAATCCAATCAAAGAAATCCGGTCCATTCTATGTAAACTTGACCTGTGAAGCTACTTTTAGCTCTGGATGGATTTGCGTTCACTTTTCAATTGATTGCGGTTGCAGAACTTCCTTATTTCTTCCTCGGAGTCATAATTTGCCCCCTTCCTCATAATAAGATTACGTTGTTATCCTCTAGAGAACTGAGAAAAAACCAAATTTTCACCCCTTGCGGTGCATAGAAAAATAAAACGGATTCTCATGTGGTTTCGAAAGCGTGTTTTTCCTTTTTGCGAGTTCCTGAGATAATGTTCTTACTTGAAGAAGAAGAAGATCAAAATGCAAACCCAAGCGACCTTACTTAGGGTGCGTTCGATCAGAGTTAATAACACTAGTTCGATTGACCCTATTCCGGAATAATACATGGAGTGATGATTTAAAACGGTATGTCTAGCGTTTTGAAGCAACAAAGACAATAAAGATATGTATAACATAGCAATTTAGCAGGTATTTGACAATTTTGATGCAAATCTCCGTAAAAACGAAGGATTTCTATCTTCTGCATTCCATGTATTCTTATTCCATATTCCTATTCCAGTCAATCGAACTTAAGCAGAACATTACATTTCGTGTATCTGGCACAAATATTAATCTTTTTTTACATTTAAATTAGAATTTTCATGCCATGACACATAGCGCGTACCACACGTACACATACATAAAAATCCAAAGTTAAATAGTTTATGAGCGAAGTTTAGTAACATTTTGATGGTTGGTAGGGAATGAAGCCAATTACAGTCGGAAAACGCAACGGTTTTTTATGTATATAGAC
>NC_090879.1:45809946-45827446 GCF_036669935.1 Montipora foliosa
ATTACTCGTGGAATTACTTTTGCAATCATTTCCCTTGTGTTGTGAGTCTCCTGCATGGGAATAGATAACTCGTGCGTTATGACAACTCGGTTGTTTTCTTTGTAAACCCGCAATATCATCCACCAAATTTGGGCCTCAGTCATTCACTTATCTGTTTGATACTCTCTGCGATTAATGAACATCATCCAGTTCAGAAAGAAACCGTAAGATTTACAACGGCTAGCGTCAAAGCTTGCTTGCTCGCAAAACCGTGAAGCTGTCTTAAGAACTTGGGTTTTTCCATATATTTTCGATTTTCCTTTATATTGCATACGCTCTCGCCTTTTCTTTATTTACTTTTTCGCAAATTGTTTTGTTTCTTAATTTATTTCAGTATTCCTATTTCTCACCAGTATGATTTAAACGTAATCTTTGCTTAGCATTCTGTAACGCAATCATGTAACGTTACTTAATAACGTCGTTTTATGTTCAAATTTAAACTGTGCAAGTTACTGAGACTGAAGATAACAAAAATCTCAAAACATGTTTTGCAAAATAAAAAAGGTTCTTTTTTTTTTTTCTGACAAAAAAATTGGAATTGCAAAGCATTTGTGAGATTAATTACAAAACGAAACAGTTCTATTCCTGGAAATCAAGTGTAGCTTTTTCCCGACTTTATAACACATCAAGGTGGCTCGAGCCGGTTTCAACACTATATCAGCGAACAGCTATATTATGGTGCCATGCGAGACAACAATTATTGCTTGGAGCAATCTTTAAATTTATGCTTCAACATTTCTGACAACAATCCATGCTTAGTTGTATCGAAAACGCAAATATACAACAAAACAAAAATAAAATGCATCCAGTACACTTGTATGGTTCTTATGACCGATACTAAAGCACTCTTTTTTGTCTCCGATGCCGGATATGAAGAGAGAGAAAAAACCGACTCCGCCATCTAAGCAAGGAATTTGCACGCACGACCCAAGAATACAGAATTGATCACTCACAGCAATCGATCTTTGTGAAATTAAGTCAACGTATCCTCAGCCGGATAACGGTATAATAGGAAAGCCCTCCCTAAACCCTACATTTTATCTTTGAACTCATTTATCTCAAAAACAAACATGGTGACCCTCACTTGTTAGGTTGGGAAGTGATAAGTAGATTAAGTTGAAACCCACGTTTGCAGAAGCAAGAAAAAAATGCTCAGGAGCGGATTCACTGCCACCAAAATTATATCCAATTTTGAAAGTAGGTGAGGTTTTTTTTTGTTTCTGGAAAGAGTATTCTGCCGAATCACTTTTTAGCAAATAATTGGGATTTTGAGATAGTAAGTGAGAGGAAAAGACCCCATTAAAGATTTTTGCCTCTATTTTTTCACTGAAAAAGGAAAAGTCTCGCTGTAACTCCAAATGGCTGAATGCTATCAAATTCTATCAGACTGAGACAAGATATCAAACGCATAAGGAGACTATGAAAAAAATTCGGCAGAGAAGGATCTATTATCCTCTACAGCTATCTGAAGAGATTGCAAGCCCACTTGTCAAGACGTCTTAGCCCGATATGGCATTCTTATCTCTGAGATGTCTTTTCTACTCTTTATCAACTCTGAAAAGTATCGGTCGTCAAATTGCATGAACTTTCTAAATTTGGACTGTGCCAGGTCAGGTTTACTAGGACAAATTATAGCTTGGTTACAGCCAGCTGGGGGTTTGCGAAAGAGATAAAAGACAAAAGGGACGCCTTCGGAAAGCCAGTGGATAAGATCCCACGGCTTTTGAGGCCACACAATAGTCGAGAGCTGGCATTAAGACAAAAAGTCAGAAGAGCCCTAAACGAGGGCCAGTACTCGCCGGCTAGAGATACATGGAAATCAAAACTCCGAGTTGTATTGCAATCAACGTTTGATCACCTTTAAAAAATTCTGACTTAATTGGATTCTTATTTTTAATTACATCAAGGAGGATAAAGTTGGTTTTACGAAGCCGTCGGGAATTTTTTGTCGTCTGCATTAAACTCAGACAGCTGACCACAGCGCATCATGAAGTCTTGCATAACTCCATCAAGCGCAGAAAAAAATGAGCGTTTCTACCTTACAAGCGCTTTTAATTTCCACCATTGCGATACTGTGTTAGTGACAACTGAGGCCCTGTGAAGTGGATGCATGAGAAAGAGCGACAACAATAATAAATGTTTATTTTACAGATAATTATACCTCAGAGCATGCTCAAGTATCACGAGCCATTGCGAAATCAACAGAAACATTCTTGTTTTATCCTTAAGACAGATTAATAATGTCTGAAGAAAAAGGCCCAGAAAAAGGTATGAGGCGCAAAGAATAGAGCGCCTAGACCTCTTAGAGCTCCTTTAATTCGCTTTTTTTCAGTCCGTTGTATCCGCAAACACCCTTACAAAACCCAAGTTCAGGAGAGTAGCTCCGAGAGCGGTTTACATTGCTTGCATACAGAATCACTCAGTTGTTACAAATCGTAAAGGACCAGAGTCTCGCGAAGAGTTTTCCTAAGCGCTTTTCTTGAAGTACATGCACTGATATGAAGCAGAAAGCCGTACAGCCAAAAATTAATTCCCGTCTGCAAATGCTAGCTATGCTAAACATTTGTCGGCGTGTCTTATCGTCTCTAATCAACGCGTGTGCACAAATATCAAATGATGCAAGCGGATTAATCTATGATCCGTTTAACTTAACTCCAAATCGCGACCACGTAGACATTAAATGACATTAGTGCTCACTGAAAGGCGTTTGGATGACAGTTAAGAAACCGATGGCTGAAATACTTTGCGATAATTTTTTTAAATAACCTTCATTGGATAACACTTAACTTACGTTTTTATCAATACGAACTAAACCAGCAAACACATCATGCTACACATCTGTTTTAGTGTAAGCAGTTACCCCGATCTTGTAATTTAAGGTTGACCATGTTTTAAGTTTCTTAAGAAACTGGGTTGTGGTGTCGGTGGGGAAGTGAAACAGAAATGGGTTTATCAACTGGGTTGATATGGCACATTTGCCACCGTAAAGAAATTTGAAAGCTGATATTTCGAGCGTTGGCCCTTCTGAGCGAACACTGAGAGTATGGCGTATACCCCCAGTCATACAAACGTCTGTAAATTTGTCAAATTTCAACTTACACTTTCCCATCTGATATACCTCTAAATAAGCTGAAACTTTGCTAGGGTACTAAAGAGAAAGCCCTCTTTCTAATTTCTGGTATCCGTCTTTCATTCAATTCAATTTTTACTCAGTCAAATCCGTTGCCGCCATTTTGGCGAAGGGTCTATTCTTCGATATCACTTATACTGTGGGCTGCGTTCAATTTGTAGGGTAAAAGTTAAGATAATTTCTTATTTCATGCATAAAAATGAAATTAATCACATATAAACTTTAAAGGTCACTCATTACGGGTCATTGTTTTACCTACACCAAACTCAACCCGAAACCTTCAAGGCCTAAATATCGTTTTAGGCCTCATGAGGTCTAAGTTCAAAATTAGTAAAGGTTTTGTGACGAGTGACCTGTGGAAAGTGACCCCTGTACTTATATATTATAGTTATGATCTGACCTCTAGTGATATCAACAGCTTCAAATGCCTTTGTCTAGTCATACATTTGCCAAAGATCTACTGCAACGTCTATGGCACCCAGTGTCTAAGAGCAACACAAGGTGAAGTCAACACAAGGGAAGAACACGATGATGCATCGGTCTTGCTGTCTCCATTACTTGCATTCCTCTGCTGAGGGAAACAATAATTATTTATTATATGGCTAGTGTTTCTGGCCGATATAACGCGCTCTGTGACTGGCTAAGACCAGCTAAGCGCTAGGGCATTATGGATTATGCAAATTAGTTTTTTCGTCTTTAGAACCGTTTTATTAGCCTATAATAAACAACTTAATAACCTTGACCGTTCAGCTCTTACAGCAAAATCTCAAACCTCGGCCTAGCTGTATTGTCTGCATTGGCCTCGCTATCCCTCGGTCAATACGGCAAGGCCGCAGTTTGAGATTTTGCTGTAACGACTTCACTTTTGGTTATTAAGTAGTTACAGTGTAATATTACTAGTATAGCGCCATTTGTAACTGTACACTAAACACACGGTAAAAAATATCAAAGTGTAAAGGATAAAAATCTGGTTTAATTTTACAAAAACAAGGGAATAAATGAGATAGCTTCAACGAATAGAATCTTTACGCTTTGTAGGGCTCTTACTCGAGTTTATAAGGCCAAGTAGTGGACTTGGATGAGTTAATGTTTGAACAGCCAAACGCAACTTTTCCCTAGAAAACACCTGCCTCTCTCCAATACTGCCACTTAGTTTATTATGGAATTCTTCACCCATTTTGCAACGTAACTACTTAATAAACTAAACGATAGTGTTTTTTTTAAATGCTAAAAGTATTTTAAAGATAAAGAATAATAAAACCCAAAAGTAGCGTTTCGACACTAAGTCATGGTCTTCGGGGTAAGTGTCGAAAACATTTGGTTTTCATAGCTTTTAACCCATAAAACACTTTTAGCCTTGTTAAAAATTATTAGCTATTTTAGACTTCAAGCTAGTATTAAGGCGACTAATTACCCTAATCTCAAACTAGTCTTTTGGGCTGATCGAATAGTGATATACCTGCACTTCGCCCGTGGAACCGTGGCTCGTCCGGATCAATACTAGCCTGCATAACTGGTGGAATTAGAGAGCTTTAGATTCTAGGACGAGGACGAGAACGAGTACGAGATTTGACTTACCGTTTTTTTAGCGAAAATAATAAGAAAATTTCTAACCCGGTCGATTAATCTTACTCTTTGTTGGCAGCATAGGTTGCTCAGTTATTCTTATTGATGGTAGCTGAGCCTTCTTGCTTATCGAAAAATGCAAAAGTGCTATCGTGTTGTTGAATTGTTTTGACACGACAACATTTTTGCAAAACCTCGTACTAAAATGACGACGGTATCACGTTTTTCCCGCCAAAATCACGCTGGTTTGCGCGCGCTCACTGTTGTTCTGTGAGAAAATCTCGTACTCGTAGTCGTTATCGAACTAGAATCTAAAGGTCTCTATATTGTTGGCGCGAAAGGCAAATTAACGAGCGGACAAGCCGCGCGAAGAATGGAGAGGGGCGCTTTGGTATTTCACAGCGCCCCTCCCCCATTCTTCGCGCGGCTTATTTCCCTCACGCCAACAATACCGGCAGCTACGCAGGCTTCCGGACCAACAGGTATTAAATTCTGGATATACAGTCATGAAGTACGCTCCAGTGTAAGGGCGTGTTTTTTTGGGAAAATCCAAAAAAGGATTTGTGATCTCCCATCAATGGATTCTTCAGCGTCAAAACAACGCAAAATCCGAAAAAGGATTATTTTCCATGACAACGGAAAAAAACAAACAAACAACAAACCCAGAGTTGCGTGCAATTTGAAAAGAAATTCTTCAATGAAAATGCCTTAGCGATTGATGAAAAGAAATGGAGAAAAACATGCGTTCTAAGGTACACATCGATTATAGAGTGTATTGTTTAGCTGTAGGAAAGGTGCTAACAAAATTATTGCTGTCAAAAACACTTTTAGTGTAATTTCTGGTGTGAATTTGCAGGAAACCAACTATTTTCGGCCTATTAATTCGTGTCTTTGATCGCACAGTAAAATGGCGCGAGAAAAACATTTGGGCTAAACTGTCATTTACGGCAGCTGTTGTGTATCATTTTTTCATGGAAAATCGCTTGTCAAAAGTACTTTTTCCGTGGGATGCGTACGCATCCACGGTATAAAATCAGTCGCGTGGTTTCATGGGTGTTAGAAATGGAATTCCCATGGGACATTTTCGGTCTATCATTGGATTATAATAATAATAATAATAATAATAATAATAATATTATTATTATTATTATTATTATAATTATTATTATTATTATTTTATTATTATTATTTCATCGCAAAATGAACTTCAGATGTTTTCGTCGATTTCCGGCCACCACCAACTCAGAAACGATGTACCGCACAGACCTGAGGAGAGGTGATTTATAAATTTGTTTCCTACAATATTCCGATTTCTTGACCTTTTTCAATGAACGATTTTGAATTGATTTTTTGTTGCACGACAGTGACAGTGAAATGATGTACTGTTAAACGTTTCAGTGTGCATGGAAATTCTTAATTGCATTTATTTGATTTTCTATTGGATAGGCCCAGTTAGAGCGCTTATGTTGTTATCATAAGTGGAACCTTAATTAAGTTATTGTTTTACATCAGCTTGCATCAGTCAAGAATTAGAAAGGAATGTAAGGTTTATTATTGGAAACATTTGGTCAATGACTTATATTGATCAAGAAGTTACAGTCGACCTTAGAATATATTTAAGAAGCAAAAACAAGTTTTAATTTTGTTGTTTCGAAAAAACAGTTCTGTTCTGAGTGGTTTTCCAAAGTGGATAAGAACAATTGAAAATTAGTTGTTCCTGGTTGAAGAAATTCGTTTGAAAGCACAAAGAATGCAAATGTGATTAGTAGACATTGAATTTGACTTTGAAAACTTAACTCACTGTCTTGCAAATACTGTAATACTTAAATGCAACGTAATCAGTTTGGGTCAGTTTGAAACTTTATTTTTATTATTTTTTTAACTTAAAGCTGGTTCACATTTGACGTAGCGTCATGAAAATTGTTGAACTGGGAAAACACCGTCCAGCACGAAAATTGAATATTTTCAATGTTCTTCAGCCTTTGCTCTCTGAGTTCAAACTTACAATTCTTATTCTTGTAATGCTCCCAGGAGTATGGTTGCTTGCGTCATGTGTAGCCCTGAGTTTAATTCTATTATTACTACTTTTCATTCCGCTAACTTTGAATAAAAAGTATTATAATAATTTATTATTTAGTTACATGAACAATCGTGACCATACTACAAACCATACTGTTCCAAACTCTGCTCACAGTGTACAAGGAAAACACCTATTAACCAATGCTACAAATTCTCAGTCCAAAATTATGAAGCCCCAGACCAATGTTATGCACACAACATCACAAAAACCAAAAAAAAAAAAACATGCAAGACCCTTCACAAATTCATAAATTCGATTATATTTACATTTTGCTTTTTGCGCAATTCTTAATTTGCAACAGTTGAACGTTTTGAAATTTAGGAGTTAATGCTATCCTATCAGTAAAATTGTGTTGTTTTTAGTGTTTTTCATTCAGTATTCCAAAGAAATATCACCTTCATATTCTGACATTCCTCGATAATCTTAAAAGTAAAAGTAAACTCTGACTGCTGCTGTACTGAGTGTTTCCGTTGGAAAATTTACTTGCATCAATTAATAGATAACCTTTATTTCTCTTTAATGCACCAAGTAGCAGCTAGTTAAAGTTACAGGGTTATCTGTCTCGTAAACTTTCGACACTTTCAAAATTTACATGTGATTTTCTTCGCTCTGACTAAGCATGGTGGTTTGCTATAACTGGACAATTTGTTTAACTGTTAGTGCATCCCACGAAAACGCTATTAGGGGTCTTCTTTCAAATCAAACGCTGAAGTGGTGAATTTCAAAAAATCCGGATTTAGATTTCATCCGAAGTACCCTCCTCGAGTGTGGATACTTTGGATTCATGATCCCTTTTTGGATTTCGCCAAAATCCGTTTTTGGATTCAAGAATCCTTTTTCGCATATTCCCAAAAAAACGCATCCTTCAATTTCGAGACTGAAGAAGCATTGAGGTATACCTCGAAATTTAACTCGGTGGCCAACATATATTTTCTTTAGTACAACATTTTTAAAAAGACTTGCGGGAGACTCAAAAAATTGTCCGACAACTGTGTTAGACAAATATAAAAACGTTTCGGTTTCCCTTTCGAAAGTATCGACAGTGTTGCAATCCTTTTCCATTGGAAAGCTGCTGTTACCTGTGGGGACTCCGTTAGAGCCTCTTATATTAATAACTTAAAAGTAAGGCGATTACAACGTCTCTGTATACGTACCAAATGCACTTTGATTTTCAAATGCAATTAAAGAGATCGAGTCTTTCTTGACAGAAAGCCCAGATGCACTCAAGAGCTCTGAAAACCTTACAAAAGAGCAATCTTCTCCTGGAAATTTCACCAGATCGTTCGTGGCCATGACGAATACTTGCAGCGATTGATAAAATTACGTTTAAGAAAGTAACTCCGTTGAAAAGAAAGAAAATTACTTACCAAATCGACATCAACTCACACTCGAGATTCACTAGCTGGACCATGCGGGATGCGCACGCATATACCAGGCAACAACCTCCGCTGATCTTCCATACAGTAAAACATGTGCGGCCTTCGTAGGCGATCAAAAACTTTTCTTTGCCAGTTTTGTTTTCGTTTTTTTCGCGATCTCTCAAAAACAACAAAAAACAAACCCCAAAAAATAACAAAACAAAAAAAAAACGCTCCTTGCGCGCTCAGACCCCGTTAAGGTCGCAGCAATTCGTATTCCCATGGTAGGCCACAATTTGCCAATCAGGGGAAGTTTTTGAGTTGATTTTGACTACCGTTCAGGCTCCAGTTGTTCAAAGGGTGGATAGCGCTATACACTGGATAACTCAATTGGTTTTGCTAGTGTTTCATCCGCTAGATAGTGGTTTATCCGGTAGCCTGCATGCGTAGCGGCTGTTTCCTTCCCTTTTCCAAACGCCCGCGAAGGGGACGAAAACTGCGAGAGATTGCGAAAAATAAGGAGTAGGGGGAGGGGGTGAGGAAACGCCTGCAATCAGACCCAGATATTTTACCGAACGCCTCCAAACAGACCGCATTCCGTTAGGGCACCAACGGTTACATTACAGCCAATGATCATTAACTTCCGGTAAACCATTTTTGACAAGCAGCCCACGAAAAGCAAATAAAGCGCGAAAAACAATTGCGCTTTCCTTTCCAAGGCAGAAAAAGCAAGCGGGCGAAATGATATGGCTTCGAATAATTGCCGCGTTTGTCATTGCTAGTTTAAGAGATCCTTGGAATTTCGAATTCTTTTTTTAAGATTTCAAGGAACTCTTTGTCCAGCGCATTTTCCGCGGACGAGAACAATAACTGGAATTTACCCACTCGCACATCTGCAAGGAAAGCTTCTGGCAATGAATTCGCTGTGAGGCCCATGGATTTCGCCTCCATTATCTGATCTTCAATCAAGCTTCGAAGCGGACAGCTCACCAGAACACAGGCACAATCTTTTGACATCTTCTCCTTAACTCCCACGGGTATTTGATAGATAGTGCCTTTTCCAAAACCAGTCGGCAAAACTGCGAGGACATCCTGTCCATGGACTAAACTCTTTATGGCAACTCCTTGCTCCGGTTTGAGATCAATCTGTTTACCGTTTTTCGAAAGATCTTTTAACGTTTCCTGAAAAGAAAATTCGAAAGCTTCCACGGACTCGGCCATATTTTTTATTCTGGTTGTTGTTTTGTATTCCGGATGTCGATTATGCACGAATGTCAAATTTTGATTGACGGGCTACTAACCAATCAAATTGCGCTATTGCTCCCCGTTCGTGGGAGAACGGAGTTCGGTAAAATGTTTGGGATTGATTGCAGGCGATTCCTTTCCTCCCCACCCCTTCCCCCTTCTCGCTCACCCCGTCCCCACTTCTCCCTAATTTTTTGCTCACCCCAGTATCGCTCGCTTGTTCGATCTCCGCCTAGAAAAGGAAAGGAAACGGCTGCTACGCAAAGCTATTTATCCGGTGGATAGCGTTATCCACCTTTTGGACAACCGAGAAGGGGAGGAATACCTTGCGGGTGGTCGTGGGTGTTAAAAAACAAACCCGACTAGGGAGAAAGTCTAATTGAAAGAGCTACTCTACGACAGGTCACCCAGGCTTATGGGTTTCATAACATGAGTAAATATAATAGAGAACATATGGAGCGAGGACGCGAAGTTTAGGTCTGGAATTATGCTAGAAAATAAAAATAAAGACCGATGAAACTTATCATGTGGCGAGTTGTTGCTGATCTTAATATGTCCAAGACGTTTCGGGAAAATAGTCGCCTTCATAGTGTCGTGGCAAGGTAGGAGGCTGACGGCAGCGTCGGAGTTCCGATCAACCCTCAACCAGCACCATTTTTGGGCGAAAATCGAATCAAATCGCAAGAAAAACAGACCAGGCTCGTGGAACATGAATTTCTCTAAACCCTAAATCCACTGAAGCATCTCCAGCGAGCAACGCGAAGCCAGCAGGCTTCGTAGAAATTGTACTTTGATCAACTAAAATGGGGGCCCGAAGCCGTTAGGATCACAACTGTTCCAATAGACCGTATTCACGCACATATATGAAGTAAGTTCTCCACGTCGATTTATTTCGTTGTTTAAAACACTTCCAATGACAATTTTGAAAGAAGCGTACGGATTCGATCTCGGATAACGTGCGTCCAAGCATTCCTAGATGACCACTCATCTACTGAGACAAACGATACAAATGATCGCTAATTTTAAAGTATTCAAATGAGATAGCGGTTACAATATATTGAAAGCTAACCAAATAAAAATGGTTGCTTAGACTTAAATCTTGAGAACATCGTCTAAAGTGTGTAGACTTAGTTTTGCGGCGTACTATCGATGTGTATTTTACATCATGTAATTATTGTGAAACGTTCACAATCATTCTCTGTGTCAACATCCAATCACAACCCGGTGTAAGCCCGGTGCAATTCCTATATTTATCCGATACCGTATTCACGACCGCCGCCATGTTGGATTTGCTATTATCATGCAAATTAGCTACTCACTTCTGAGGGGGCATACACAAGTTCGAGAGGATATAACGAACATCTTAGCCACACAGATGATTTGTTTCACGTTCATTGAAGGTTTGCCACCTAAGTAGTAAAATCGAATGATTAGACAAGTTACTTCGATTATTTTTTTAGTAAAAAATGAGCAGATAACGAAGTAGAAAGTCAAAATGTCAAAGGCAATCAAAAGATACAAAATTATTATAAAAGGTACTAAATTCTAAAATTTACTTTTAGCAATGTTATTTCAATATTTCGACGAGCCGATTTTCCGCAATTTACCTTTTTTCCAGTGTTTGCCCCCCAGCATAACTGGCTAATTTGCATGACAATTTGAAAACCAACATGGCCGCTCCCTCAAACTGACATTTCCCTATTTATTCAACTTATACGACGTACAGTCTTCTTTGGAATTTAAATCTACTTCAACGAAACAAAGATTTTTAACAAGCTGAGAAGATTCACAATAGGCGAGGCAAGGAGTTGAACCCGGATCGATGGCTTCACCTTGCAGTTTCCGATATCCACTAGACTAAGGAGACAACCTACCGGAAAATCGAATTTTTTAGACTATTGAAATAGTAGTACCCAGCAAAACAATTGAAAGTTAACCGTCTTCAACGGGCTTTTTAGACCTAAATACTGTAGATCAGCGCGGCATAGCTTAGAAACGCTATTTTTTGTTGAACTAAAGCTGTAATTCTGCCTGTTTTCGATTCATTCTTTTTAGAGCGGTAAGCTTGTCAATGTTAACATGGGATATTGCGTCGTGTAATTTTTACGAAATGTCCAATGTCAGTTTGAAGGATGGAAATTAGTGTTGACCTATTCAAAATGGCACTGAGCTCGAGGCACCTGGTGACGAGTATAATAAGTCCTCGTGGAGGGAAGGTGCAGTCGGACGGTGAATCTTATCTTTGAGCAATCTGGGACTCCCTTTCCCCCACGGGGTCTTATTATACTCGTCACCAGGTACCCCGAGCTCAGTGAACCAAGTTCTACGGCGCCTGCTGGCTTCGCGTTGCTAGGTGAAGATGCCTCAGAGCATTCAGGGTTTAGGGAAATTCCACGAGCCTGGCTTTGCTTAGTTAGCCACTGGATTCGATTTCCGCTCAAAAAATGGTTGCTGGTGGAGGGGTTGATCGGAACTCCGACGCTGCCGTCAGCCTCCTACCTTGCCACTACACAATGAAGAAAAGATGAAGGCGACTATTTTTCCCGAAACTTCGTGTACATACTAGTTATAGTTGCCACTAAAGTGCCAACGAGACAGGCTTGCGGCATAACTGTGGTGGAAGGATAAGATGTCATGTATGCACAAGGTCTGAAAAATGAAAGAAGGGACGGCACGGTCTTGGATTTTGAAAAGTTTAGTTTTAATTTATCAAAAAGATCCTTTGAATCTTCTGCATCGTTCATCATCCTGGTCATGGTTGCATTTATGCTTGTCTCTTTGGTTCTTATGTTGCCTAAGAAATTGTTATTTCACTATTTCCCCATAACTTAAATTCATGTTTGTCTGTTTTTGAACCAAAAATATCGTGACCGAGGTCCTTTAATGTTTACACCATGCGAGTAATACCTGCATTGCATTAGAATAATTCTAAAATAGAGGTCGTTAAAGTATTTGCAAAAGGAACATGTTTAATGTATCACAAAGTTCGAATTCAAAAGGTTTGTACACCACCGAGACTTGAAGAACATGTCATTTATAACACTGGGGTTATAGAATGTTGATCTGATCCGAATGTTTGCCCTGCTAGTGGCACGCTGGCCACTTTACCATAGGTGAAATTTGATCTGAACACATTGGTTCGAAATTGGTGAGTACGTTTACAAAGCGCACGTTTCTCCAGCTTTACCAACAAGAATTTTGTGCAAGTCTGTTTCTTTTTACACTGAGCAGTTTCGCCTATGGTTGATATGTTTGAGATCCGAAACAGAATTTAAATAATTATCATTACGATGATAATTATGTTCCAGCATCTTTTATATTGTATTATATTCCAGCGATACTGCCAAACAGATTGGACCATAAACGTTTTGGATAAACTACTGAACTTCTTTCTAATTAATATTATTTGCGTCCGCCTAAAAATCTTCTCGCGGTTCTATAAGCTGCCGCCTCGCCAGGCCTGTCTTCAGAAGGCCTGACTCGTTGGCAATTAAGAACAGCAACAACTCGCCACATGGTAAGTTTCATCGATCTTTATTTTTATTTTCTAGCATATTTCCAGACCTAAACTTCGCGTCTTCGCTCCACGTGTTCTCTATTCTCATGTTATGAAACCCGTACGTGACAAAAACAGTGAGCCTGGGTTACCTGTGACTCTACAAGGTAAATAACGATGCGACATGACATGGCATCATAACAATCGAAAATGGGTTTTTTCATTTCTTCAACGCTGTGCTACGACAGCAGCCTTTTCTCTTTTTTTTTTTCTCTTCACAAAACGACCATTCGTTTTCTCTTCTTTAAGGACTGACAGAAATTTGAAACTATTTAGCGAGGACCAAGTATATCACACTGTTGCTGTTTCTGTACTGTTTCAGTGCCTGTGTTGGAAAAGTTCATGAGATGTTTTGTCGGTGGGTATGAAACTGATTCAACTAGTAATGGGTTTTGTGAGTGTCAGAAGTCTACTCCTATAACAAAAACGGAACTTGAATACTGGAAGAAAAATTAGCGGTGTGTACATTTTGTCGTTGTATTGGTTCCGCGCTGATACGGCAGGATGGCCATAATTTGGACACCACCGCCATTTTCGTCCATAATCACGCTAAAATACGAACGGCCATCTTGACTGCACCATGACTTTCTACCTCGCGCATGCAAATGAAATACCGGAGACAGAAAGCTGTTCCACAACAAAATCGTCGACAAACTTGGACTTTCTCTTGCAAACATCGTAAAATTTTGATATTAATTTTGTCTTTCTTTCGATCCTGATAAATGGTAAATACTTGTTAATGTCAGGCCAGGCGGTTCTCCAGAAGACCACAGGCGTTTTTGACGTGACGAGACCTACAAATTGCACTTTTGCAATTTTGTTCGTCATTGAAAAAATTTACTTGTGCTCATTTATTCCAAATTGCACTCAAAATCGAGTGATTACCAATACCAATACTAACCCTAATTTTAAATAGGGGCTATAGTGGAATCAAACGGCCTACAAAACCAAGCCATTAATAAATCACACGTTCCAGATTATCAGCCATCCGACTGATAGGCCTCAATCGGGTTTAATTGGCATAAAATAAACAATTAAAATAACTTTTTATACAATTGCTGTGGTAATTACAAATACTGACGGTATAACAAATCAAGTTCCCTATACACTACCCCGACATTAAGCTTTATTATCGAAGGCCCATAACGACATAACATCACTGCATAATTAATTCCCCAGTAAACTTGATAGCTTCCAGACAGTGTGGAACGTCACAAAATGCAATATTTACCTTGAAACAATCGCTAATAGGTCGCACAGAGCTTTTAACGGATGGACAAGAAAAAGGGGACTGTGAATGAGTCAATTTCAAGAAAAAAAGGAGTCAACAGCAACTTAAAAAACGACTGGAAAGCGACGCGATAAAAATCAGCTCATAATCTTCACACAGATGGAGCCAATACTAAACCACCGTCTTTGTGTCCAAAACATCACAACACATTAGGATTCCTCACTCATCTTCAAAATCGCTACCGGAAAGCGACCAATCTTTGGTATTATCGTTTTCCTTGTCATCGCTATCTTCTCCTTCGCTCTCAAGGAAGTATTTGACGGGAGCCTTGGCTCTTCCGGTTCGCGCCGTCCGGCTACGAACAGGTGCCTCATCACTGGAGGAGTCTAGGGCTGGTTTGGCTTTCTTCGGAGGCGATTTCTGAGGCTGTGGACAGTATTAGCAGAAGAAAATACCAATGAAACGTTGGAGCAAAGCGATCTTAATGGTTTTAGCAAACTAACACCTTGCATCATTTGAACTTCGAGCGGCTCTATATAATAATTTTAGCGTAAAGACCCCCTACCTTTAAGGTTTTTGATTTCTTGGCAGCCGCAGGTTTCTTGGAAGGCAATTCTGCTTCAGATTCCTCGCCACTGCTGCTCTCAATAACTGCCGCTTTTCCTCTCTTGCCTTTCTTCGCCGCCTCCTTTTTTGGCGCCTCGGCGGCCTTACCTTTGACAGCTTTCGTTGATTTCTTTGCAGTTTCCTTTGCCTGGCGATTCCAACATCAAAATCACAATTAAGTTGTTTAAATACAGTGGAACCCCGACCACGACCACCTTCAGGCCATGGAAATTTGGTCGTATTAACGGGGTAGGGTCAAATTATGATGCAAAATGCTTTTAAACTACATTCTACTACAGTACAGGCATACCTTTAATCCGCTAAATATAAAACCTTTTTGCAGTTAATTAACAACCTTACAACGGCAATTCAATGCAACTGAACAATGCAACAGCAAACGAAACCGAGTAATGGAAGCAAAAGCACAAGTTTAAGTTGTTGGGAAAGCCGTTAGTCGTGGGGGAGGATACGGGATGGAAATCCCATGCGTTTAGACGTTCACTGGACAGCCAAGAAACGTTGATATGCTTAACAAATTATTAGACATTTCAAATAACCGATCTGTGAGAAAAGAACAGGAAATGGACTTGAAGAGAAAAGCCACAGTGGAAGGCAGCAGAAACAAGAAGACAAAATAACTTTGAGAGCCTCGAAATGCTGCAAAGTTAAGTCTATCAGATCTTTTGTACTACTGTATTAAAATAATGCATCCTTTTTACTAACACTGCAATTTACCAGATGCCATGCTAACACCTTTGGCTAAAAAACATTCAATAAAATATTAATCCGTTATTGTTTGTCAGATTGTGTCTGTTTTCATTCAGCAGCCCCACCAAGCATTTTGACTGGTCGTATTAACGGGGTAATTTTATAAAGAACACTCCAAAAAGTGGTCGTTGGTCGTAATAACGGGGTGGTCGGATTAACGGGGTTTTCAGATAAGAAAATGAGTGGGCTTTTGTTAGGGCCGCAAAAAAGTGGCCGTATGGCGGGGTTCCACTGTACTGAGAACACATGCTGTTTGATTTTGTGGAGAAATGGTTAGGGGAGGTGGGACAAAGAGTTATCACACTGAAACGAACAAGCGGTTAAGCAAATCGGATGGGGAAAAAGTGCTAAAATCTCCATTCTGCTCAGAAAAAAAATAAATTAAATGCTTGGCAAAGATACCAAGAAATTTCAAGTAATTCTCTGTCAGCAAAGAAGAAAACCAACAAACTCAAGCATCATAGAGGGGAGTAGCACCCGCTTTATACCAAGGTGTCGTGGGTTCAATTCCCTGCATCGTATGCGAGTTGAGTTTGTGCTCCAAGATCTTCGTCCAGGCACTCTAGTATTCCTTTCCAGCAAAACTTAACATTTGTTTGGATACTTTTAACTCTGATTTCATTCGATTTGCAATTTTGCCAATTAGTAAAGCCACAGTAGCCATCTAGTCTGCTTAACAAACGTGTTTTGGGATGATACTCGGCGTCCTACTTTTCTTCGCACCCCAAAAGACGGCTATGAAGGAGCCAAGGGGACCTTTGCAGCTGGCGATCATATGGTACAAACACTGCCATACTGGAGACCAAATTGCGCACTGGGACATCTAATTTAAAATATCTTTGTTTTAGATGCCCCAGTGCGCAATTTGCTCCCAGCATGGCGGTTTTTGTGCCATGTGATTGCCAGCTGCAAAGGGCTCAGTGCGCAGCTATATCAGCTTAGATTTAAATTTAAAAATACGTTTAAATGAGGTTAAATGCACTTTAACTGAGTTAATAAATAGGAGCAACTGCAAGCTATTAATGTCAGTGGTTTTGTTATATTTGCGCATGCGTTGGTTTCCTCGTGGTTTGCGTAGTACAGCTTGTTTATCGGTGTGGCGGGAAGAAGGAGCACCAACCTCCACTGATCGACGCAGTTGTTAAATAATTCAGATTATGTAAGGACAAAACAGGAAGTTCCTCACAATTTAAAATTTCGTATTCTTGGTACAGCAATATAACTAGTCAATATACCTTTGCTTCTTTGGCTTTGGGTTTGACAGGAGACAGCTTCTGAATGAGAGCGCGTGTTGCCTGCACATCACTACTGTCAGATTCTCCATCACTATCTAAGCTTGGTTTCTTTGCCTGTTCGGCGGATTGTACCGCCACCTGAGCCACATCGTCTTCATCACCAGAACTTAATACGTAAGCCTAATGACAGATTAAATGGAAACTTCAGTTATGAGTTATCACCTGCCGAGTGACTTACCACTGCGTCTACTGAGATGAACCGAAAACAGTTATGACTTATTTCCCTGGCCCGACCGAAAACGATCAACTACGACGCAAACTCGTACAGGCCAGTTTGAAGCACAGAAAAACGAGTGCGAGTCTGGGCCACCATGGCCATTTTGGAATACGGTGTACGAGGACTGTTGCTTCAACAATTCCAAGTTTTAAAAAGAACGCGTGGGCTTGCTTGTCCTTATTGCCACCAATAATTAAGCAGGCTAATCTTTCACTGCTTGCCGGAACTAAGTGGCTTAAACTTGGGGAGACGATTAACATTTCCTTCAAAATTTGAAGCCAGTTTGTTAATAGGCCACGTTCGATGTATCAATGTTCACGCATGGCTACGAAGCTTTATGGTTAAATTTGAATATTCCTTTGTCTTTAGCTATGCTGAATGATTTTCATAGGCTGACATTAACGACAAT
>NC_090879.1:45832446-45834946 GCF_036669935.1 Montipora foliosa
GACAAACCACCCAGTACGTCCATGATGACGTTAAGTTGTACGACCTTATAGTTTGGGTAACGCTTGATGGGTTTGAAGCGTAGGGGTCCGTACTTTTCTATCTTTTCAGCCTCTTTCTTCTCGCGGTTGTCAATCCACGGGCAACTCATTTCCACTAACAGTACTTTCTTTTCCTTGTGATCAATAATGCACGCATCTACTCTATTGGTCCGCACCGTAGTAAGCTCCGCATAGACTAGGACATCCCAGAAAGCCTGCGCTTGGGTAGATTCATACAGTGGTTTTGGCTCAATGCGCGAAAACCAAGGTGAGACAGTCTCATTTAGATCAAGGTCTCTGAGGATCTCGAAGAACAACACTTTCAGTGCCGCGTTATGTCTATTCATATACTTAGTCTGCGCTAAAGATGGACACCCAACTAGCACGTGCGCAATGCAATCCGGGGCTTTCCCACACATCCTGCACATGATGTTATTCTGGTCAGATGTGCCCGTCTTATAGGCCGGGTAGACTCGTGTTGGTAAGAGCTGTTCGTATAACTCCATTTCTCCTGCAACCGTATGGGTAGATGCACAACTCCACTCGCTTAGCCAAGCAAAACAGCCTCGTTTACTTAATTGATCATCGTTCATCGACTACTTACAAGGCGACCCTGCCACTTCTGATCCTGTACTTTGTTTTCTAGCCCAGCACATACAGCTTTCTTTAGTTGCAGCTTTACATGATAACCTGTAATCTTCTTCTCGGGGTTGCTTTGAGAACTGCACGATGACTCAGCAGGCTCCAGAGTCAAAGTTGTCTCCAACTCCTCTGCAAATTTATGCGCGTCTTTCATGAGAGGAAAATCCTTTCTTCTCTGCTTTCTCTTCAAATGCCCGAACTGTACTCATCATTGGATCTAGATTGTTGTAAAGCTTTATGGCTGCCTTGATTTTACTCAGCTTATATTCTTGCTCAACAAACTTCATGCCGCGCCCACCTGCAACTCTTGGAAGGTAGAACAAAGCAGTGGAGCTGAGGGGGTGCCTACCGCCATTTTCACTAATTACCTTCCTCGTCTCTCTGTCAATCTCTCTCAGCTCAGTCAAAGGCCAGTGCTGCGTCCACATCAGGTAGGTTAAAACAGGCAAGGCGAACTGGTTCGTGGCCTTAACACTGTTCGCATCAGATAGAGGGCTTGTCCAGATCACTGAGAGCCTCTGTAAGTATACCTTTGCTGCAACTGCAAGTGCTAGCTTCTCGTCTTGCAAGGTACAGTACGATATTGTGAATAGATTAGTAGTGTAAGTTAAGATAGTTTTTTTGAGTAGCAGTAGTAGTGCAAGCAACGGTGTATTGTAAGTAATGTAAGTACTGTATTAAAAAAAAAACCGGAAAAATTGTAGTTATATAGCACAAGCTACTGAATATTAATCAAGTCACTGACTCGCCAAGGGAAGTGCCAGTGCAATACAACAGAGAAGGCGATGCCGCAGTGTATTTTGAACCGTTCCATGTGCAATACACCCCCCTGCGAAACGAAATCATCGAAGTGGTGGAAACACAAGTCTCTGAAACGAATGTAAAGAAAGCTCGTTCGGTTTGGTAAAGGACAAACCATCCTGACCCAGCATTTCAAACGAGAAGTAACATGAAAGTCTGCCGAAAGGTCTCCGTCTCATCACGTCAGTCCTTGTCACCATTCCTTTTCAGTACAATTGCTTTCACGTCTGTGAATCAGCGAAAACCGCTGCTCTTACGACTATACAACAATCAAAAACACCATGAGAACGAGTATTTAATCAAGGCAAAATAATTACTTACCAATTATGATGTGTCCTTCAATTTTCTCCAAAATAAAGCGAGCCTGACAGTTGAGCTTTTCTGATTCCGCTGCCAACATTCCTTCCAGCCATGCTTTACGAATGGCATATCGCTCCAAACGAAGGTCGAAAAATTCTTTGAGAATGTCAAGTGCTGATTCGTATTTGCGGAGACAGCCAAGAGCATCAAACAAAACCTGAAATAACATTTTGATTCTTTTTCATTCCGTGATGAGACAAATTATGAAAGGCATGAAATAACGTCATTAAGATTACAAACAATTCATTGTGAAAAACTATGTACAGAACAACGCCTCGTCAAAAGCATTGGGGATCTTTAAATGGAGTACGAACGAGTCTTACGTTCAAGCATGCGTATTGGGTCTGAAGATTGAAACTTTTTTACTTGAACCTCCTCGTTTTTGGCCACAGAGTCCACTTTTTTTTGGTCAGCGCCAAGAACACGGCCAAAAATACGCGCCGAAGCGTTCATGGTTTAATGTTGTAGACGTTGTTTCAAATTTCTGAAAATGTGCAGAACAGCTGGAAGTCTGTGATTCGAGGACTTTCTGCTTTGGCTGTGGCCAGAGTCCGTGTTCTTGGTGCCGACCAAAAGAAAAGCGGATTCTGGGGAAGAGAATGAATATGTTCAGCCAAGAAATTACAGGACCGAGGTAGTACACAAACGCAAGGTTTCT
>NC_090879.1:45847446-45869946 GCF_036669935.1 Montipora foliosa
TAGGCGCCTGGGTGACACTGGACCTTGAACTCGCTTAATACCCCTTAGCAGACGCTGCAAACGAAGACAGTTGACTAGCGGGTCGGGAAGGCCATGGTCAATGTGAAGGGAGCGCACTGCTGATAGATAGACCTTGATGGAGGAATGGTTCAGGTTGTCAGCCAGGAAGGAAGCAAAGCGCATGAGAGTCTCCTCAGTGGCTGGGGGGATGGAGCCATCCTGGTTTGCACGACCATCCTGGCGGCAAAAGTCTGTAAATCGACGTTGGGCGGATCGGTACACTCGTCGGGTGGAAGGTGCAAGACCTTGGGTAAGTAAGAACCGACACTTCTGAGTCAAGGCATCTGAAGCGCTGCCAGAAGGGAAGCAGGAATAGGAGACGGGGTTGGGTCGGCCTGTGGCTCCAGGCGTCTGAACCGCTGAAATTGGAATCGAGAGAGTGCATCAGCAACTGGATTAGCTTTGCCTCGAACAGATGAAGCTGTAAATGAGAAGGAATGATGGATGGCCAGCATAGTCAAATAACGCAGCAACACCATTAGGTTTTTGTCCCGCGAGGTGCCAGACTTAAGTACAGCCACCACAGACTCGTTGTCACAAAAGAACTCGACCCGCCGAGATACCCACTGACAGCCCCACAGATAGGCTGCCACTACAATTGGGAAGAGCTCCTTGTACGCTATGGATGAGGAACTTTGTGCAGCTGACCAGGCACCAGCAAACCAGTGGGATTTAAAAATAGCTCCATAGCCCAAAGAGCCCGCTGCATCCGATGAGACCTGGAAGTCCGGGAGAGGTGCCCATGTGGGCATGCAGAAAAAACTGAGGCCATCCCAAGTTTGGAACAGTTCCCGCCACCAGGTTAAATCCCGCCGAAATTCCTGGTTAAGCCTAATGGGGTGATCATCACGGCGAAAGGCACAAAGCAAGTCGATCATCCGGCGAAGGAATGTCCTACCCTGTGGGGCGACCTTGCAGGCGTGATGGAGATGGCCAATCAGGGATTCCAGCTCGCGACGTTTACAAAAACGTTTTGCCGACCACTCATCTAACAGTGAAACAATCCTATCTCTCTTGTCAGTCGGAAGGCGAGCCTGAAGGTTCTCGGAGTCAAGTTCAATCCCAAGGATTGTAAGACGAGTCGCGGGTCCCTCCAACTTATCTGGATTAAGGGGAAGGCCAAGTTTTGTACACAGACGAACGCAGGTTTGAAGGTTGTTGTGGCACACAGGGGACGCCGGTGGGCTCAAAGTGAGGAAATCGTCCAAGTAATGACGGAGAAATGTAACCTCATAATTGTGAACCAGGATCCATTCAACCAGGTCTGCAATGGCGGTGAAAATAAATGGTGCTGAACGCAGCCCAAAAGAGAGCACCAAATCCACAAAATATTGCCCACGCCACTTCATGCCAAGAAGGGGGCGATCGTCTGGGTGGATAGCCACATTCCGATATGCACTGGCCACGTCGAACTTGGCCATTAACGTTCCTCGACCCAGAGACATTATGCCATCAATGAAAGCATCCACTGAAACATACTGAACTGTAAACGGGGGCTTAGGGATGCCGTCATTGACGCTTTGCCCCTCTGGGGATGATAAGTCTAAAATGAGACGCCACTTCCCAGGCTGATTAGTTTTGGGGATCACCCCGAAACGACTTATTTGCAATGACGGAAGCGGGGGCACTGGAAAAGGACCTGCCACCCTGCCAGAAGAGACTTCAGCTTGCAAGTAGGAGTCAATCACTGATGGGTGCTCAGCAGAGCTACGCATGTTTGAAGATGCAGATTTGAGGGACACCAAGGATGGGTCAAAGCCTATCCGAAATCCATCCCGTATGCCAGAAGTCACAAATGCCACAGCTGACTTGTTGGGATGGTGGCATAATTCGGCTTGAAATTGATCCAACTGTAATGGTGTGACCTGAGACACCGGAGATAACGGGGCAAAAGAGACAACTGGAACGCTGGGCTTAACTGGAACAGAAACGGGAACTGAGACTGGAACTGAAACTGGAACAGGACAGAACAACTTTGCCAACTGAGGCAATCCATTCGGCTGGCGAGGCAACGCAATCACATCATTCAAACTATGTACAAACACAACACTGGGCGAACCTCGCCCCTCAGTACTGTCCCCTGCTCCCTCCAGGGGAGGGGGAGCGGGAACGGGAACGAAATCCAGCTGAGCGGGGAAAGGGGCAGTTAGCCTTGGTATGCTCTCCCTCGCAATTGCTGCAGTTGTGGCGGAACTTGCACTTCCCAAATAGCCACCGGCATTTCCCTTCATTCCAGGAATGGCAGAATGGTGTGCGTCGGTGGGAGTCTGGGCTGTCTGAGGAAGACTGAGGAAACCCGGAAAGGGAAGACGGCCTTGGTTGCAGTGAGGACGATGCTGGCAAACGCAAATGAAAACTATACAGATCCAAATTCATTTTGGACCAATCCGTAAGGCCCGAGGCAGCGGCATCCCTTCTGAAGGCCAGATCGTATTCAAGCCAAGCCAGACCTGGATATTGGTGGGCTGTTTGAATAATGAGCAGCTTATATCTGGTCAAGTCTAACCAACGCAGGGGGTGAGAGGCACACAGGACCAGCTGGAAAATCGTGAAGGCCTCAGTCCAAGTAAGAATATCCTTGATTTCAACCTGCCTGCGTTTTGCGTTGGACACCAGGAGTTTACCCTCCAGGAAGGTCTGTGGTTCCTGATCCCCAGCTCGGAGATTGACTGTGAGTAGATCCGCCAACTCCACGAACTGGCCCTCGATGATCTTCTTGGCCAATTTTGCCGGGACTGGTGCATGACCAGGACCAACAATGAAAGCCTTCTCAGACGTAGGCACTGATCCAGAGTTACCAAAACTTGGCAGGCTGCCGGATACACTGGGACTCGCGAATGGAGAGGTAATGGGGGCCATGAAGCGGGCCGAGCTTGAGTCAGTGATGGCTGACACAGGAGAAAAGGTAGGAATGAAGGCCGGCAAAGTAAACGTACCTGATGACGCCCCAAAAGCCATAGACGAGACATTGACATCACAAGAAACAGCAGTCGATCCAGAGGAGCTAGATGGAGTGACGCCAACAGAAGTGCCAAGGACGGAAGGGGGTAATGGCGAGGGGGCGCTCCCTTGAATTGAAGAGATGATAGTCGGAAGGGTGCTTCCAAGCGCGCGAACAACAGCCTCGGCGATCGAATCGACGGCCAAAGGCGCCACGGGGCCAGAGGAAGCCGTAGAAACCACCATCGGCGCGGGGGACAAGAGAGGTATGTCCTCCGAACGAAGTCCAGCGGACAAGCTATTGTTGGTTGAACGAGGTGGGTTCGGCATGATGTATGATCGAACACCAACCAGCGACGAGCGAGTTAGAGGCGACCACGAAAAAGAAGTGAAAAAACGAACCAACAAACACGACAGAGAGCGAGAAAAAACCGCGGGCGATGAAGGACGAAATCCTTTGGCCACGCTAACGGATCGGCGAGCACACTACGGTCCAGGGACGAAAGAGCGACGAGTGAAGGAAAGACAAACCAATAAACACGACAGCCGCCGAAGAAAAAACCCTGGTCGATGACTGACGAAATCCTTAGAATTTATTCCTTTGTTGACCACAACTGGGAACCGCTACACTAAGCCCGCCAAAATAAACGTATCGGAGCACACGATGGTCCGAAGCACGAAAGAGCGATGAGCGAGTACAGACAAACCAACAGACACGACAGAGGGCGAGGAAACCACGGTCGATGACGGAAGAAATCCTTGTGTTTTCTCTATTGTTGTTTTTCTTTTGTTGACCACAACTGGGAACCGCTACACTAAGCCCGCCAAAGAAACGCCACGCTATCTGAGCGACGAGCCGACTATCGGAACTGGTACAAGAGAAGGTAAGACGAACCACAACACGGCGGTGAAGACGAGATGGAGACGGTCGAAGATCGAAGAACTTCTATTTCAACCTGGACAGCGACCGAGATAGCCAACGAAGCGAGAAGAAGAACGCCGAGAACCACTAAACTCCTAAACCGACTCACAACGCCACGCCAACAAACACGCTGCAAGCACATTGGACAACGCATGCACTACGCAGGAATACCGCTGAACCATGTCAGCCCCAGGGCCCCCCCAACCTAAAGAGTGCTGCAAACGCTACAAAAACGCATAACAACGCTGACAAACGCCTGCAAAACGCTACTGACCGGACTAGCTCCCGGTCGTGAACCATGTAACTATAACAAACGCTACAGAACGCACCAAAACGCTGAACAACGCTACCAGACGGCCAAGACACTAACAACCGCCTGCAAAACACTACTGACCAGACTAGCTCCTAGTCGTTAACTATGTTAAATTTTATTTAACTATATTATAAGTTTTAAATTTTACGGGTCCGCCATTACTTACGTTTAAAACTGACCGATTGGACCTCGGAGGGTTGGATCCAGGGAAAAGTGACGTCAAAGGCTCACTAGCGTGTGAATGCAGCTTACTATAATTATATGCAAAACGCGACTTTAAAACTTTGAAAGCCCAAAACTCTCGTGCTGCATATTGATTCTGCGGCGTACACACGCATTTCATAGTAGACTAGTCATTTTATCCTCGATCCAGCTCGTTCAATATCTTAAAGTTAGTAATGACGGACCATTAAATACAAAAATGCCAGTAAAAGTATATATAGCAAGGTGTCTTTTTGAAATCAAAGCTTAAAGCTTTGTTCACATAGTGTTTAGTTAACATTGTTTTGAAATCCAAAGAAGAATAGGAATTGATTTTTTGGTCACAGTGCCACTTTAATAGGACAACGATAACGATGATGAGGATTATGGTCATCGTAAAGCAAGATGATTAACAACATTTTTGTAAATTTTACTTGATCATTTCTCTTACAGAACTATGAACACCCTGATTTGATATATATACAAAAAGTAGCTAAAAGTAGATTAGTGCTAGCAAAATAATATTATTTTGTATCACCTTCATTTTCACAAAAATTGAACTAATTAATTTCTTTTTCTCACCATTTCTTCGGGTTCTTCTCCATTAATCATTTTCTTCAAGTTCTCAATGATTTGCCGCACATCAAAATTTGGCACCTTGGTGCTGTAGCCAGTTCCAATCCCCTCTGCGCCATTAACTAGGACCAGTGGCAGTATGGGACAGTACCATTCTGGTTCAACTGGTAGATTGTCATCATACAGGTATGTCAGGTTTGGCATATCATGTACAGGAAACAGAAGCTTGGCCAAAGGACTAAGCATGGTGAAAATGTAACGGGGGCTGGCAGCATCCTTACCGCCGTGAATGCGAGTACCAAACTGACCAATAGGTTGCAGAAGGTTAACATTATTACTGCCAACAAAATTCTGCGCCAGGTTGATGATTGTTCCCATCAAACTTTGCTAAAAGATAATGAAAAGAGGTGCAAATTCACCACAATGTCCCTTAACGCATTCACAACTAAATCACTCCAATTGACGAGTAAGTAAAATCGTCAGGCGTTAGGCAGAGTAAAATCTATAAGTTTCACTATGAAGTGAGGAAGGGTTAAAACTACATCTTTACCCTTGAATTCAGCACAGGATATTTTGACATTAGAAAAAACAATAGCTCAATAGCCCGAAGTGTATACATTGAAAGTTATCTTTTTTGCCACAGCTTAAAATACAGAGTTTTTTTCGACTCATGGACACCACAGGTAAGATGCAAACTGTTTCTTATGCTCATCACAATGATTTTCTTCACTTTATTGTTAGTACTTTAATCATTTTAAAATAGTTCTCTACTTTGTATCGACTCTACCCTATTTTCTTGTGGTACTACAGTTTTCCTCTCTCAGTGACTTGTTTTATTTTTTTTAAGCTGATCTGATTTGATTTTTTTTTTCAATTTGTTGAGTGACCTGCGAGTGATTATTATTGCTATTGTTCAGTTCTCATTATTATTATTATCACCACTGTTTACCACCACATACCTCACCATGGTGATATGCGGACAGTTCAGCCACTGAACCAGCAAGCTGTGCCACTTTGACCTCTCGCTTGTCATTCCTCTTGAAACAAGTGAAGAGGACCTTCCTTTGTCCTGGCTTTAGGCCTGATGATTTGAATTATAATATGGTTAATTCACAAGACGTGATTCCTGAATGGGCTGGCTCAGTTATACGGGAATGCATGAAAACATCAACAAAATTCAATCCAGTCTACGTCCAAGGAAGAGGAACTGTGATAACTAAATAAGAGCATGCCATAAGCATGATAGCGAAATGGAAAAGCGCGAGACCAAGAGAGGAAAGTCCCATGTCTGCAGCATTAACAAGATTTGATTCAAAGAAATGCTCAAAAAAACCTTATTTCTTAAGACAGCATATTATATAGAATACTTGAACTACCGTTTTCGATTTCCCACGATTGCATTCATTCCAAAACAATCTTAAATGATTTATTCCTTGGGAACATATACAGTCATGACCGATCGTGCTTTCAAGAACCCTTCAGGCAGATCTTGTTGATTCCTTATCTAAGTATTGCTGTGTTTATATCAGTTCTATAATGGTTATCAAGCAACGTATGTCCCGTGTTTGGACCCATAAACTTTGTTCAGGGACCAGTAAATTTTCACCCTATAGCACTGGTCCTGTGGAAGACCAGACCAAAAAGCTAATTTCAAGCACTGAAACTCAATTGACACAACCAGATTTCTTCCTTAGTGCATGTAAATCTTCCTCCACAACCCTGTGATGGGGTAGAAATATAGCCTTACACCCAAATGACAAGCTTTTTTCCTTCTTCATCAAATCCAAAATTGGCACAAGCCCCAGACAAAAAATCCTAACTTTACTTACCATCAACAAGACAAGGGATTGACCGTTCATTATCTGCATTGGAGAACAAAACCAGTTCTTTGTTGACAAAATCAGCGTATGACACAGACTTTGTGTCCTTTTCATAAAGGTACACCTGTTGAGAAATGGAATTCTGGACATAAACATTTCTGTAGAACAGGTACATGTAGCTTCCCATGCAGACGTTCTTAGGGCTTCGTTACACGTTCCTCCCCCACAAAGTGTCTGGACCCGGTCTGAGATTTGTTGTCATTTACGTGAGAACACGAACTCATATCAGTACGAGAATGTCTCGGTCCAGCAACCAAGACGAAGTCAGACCGGTCTCATGTAAAAGCATAAAAGGAAATGTACATGTATGGAGGCCGCTGCGAACTTGTGCCAGTCTGAGTACTTGTCGGCTATCTATTGTCAATGTCCGATAGTAGTGTGATGATAATAATAATCGATTTGCAGCAGCTGAGCATTGTTTTTGAATATCAGTAGCTATCTAGAATACTGTCAGATAGCCAATATTACCAACATGAAGGTTGAAGACGCCATTTTGAAAATACCAAACCCAGACTTCCGCGAAAAACACAGGCGCATGCTAAGAACTATGGGAAATTCAAGCTTGATCGCCACACGATGGCATCGTAAGAGAAACAAACATTTCAAATGCAAAAAATATTATTGTTTTGTCCTCTAGATTGGGAATTAACTGGAATGAATGTGAAAAATATTTTGATGTCATCCACTCTCCTTTGTCTATGTCCTCTAAACATGTCAAAAAAGGCTTATTACACACTTAGATCACAAGCCAGTCTAACAAAAGGAGGAATAGTGCATTTGTAACCATTTTTGCTAATAAATAGCAATTTCATGCAATGGATATTCAACCCACCTCAGGAAGACCTTGTTGCCTTCGCCATTTGCGATCTTCCATTGCACGATTGAGCCAGTCTTTTCTGTCATTAACTTTCTTCTTGCTAAATGCCTGTTTCAGAATAATTATCATCAAGATAATTAGCTGGAGCTTATACCCAATGGTAAAATGGGCATTTGCTTTCTGTGTGGATATCTGGAGCAACGCAATATGCAGCAGTTGTAGGTATGGCCTAAGATAAATCACAGAGATATTGTACTCGTAATAAAATCAACTTACTTTGATCTCTGTGACAAAGTTTCTCATTTTTGCTTCTGGATGAAATTCATAAACGTGACTATCTTAATGAATAGACCTAACTGATTAGAGTGTAACGTGAAGTGCTAAGTATCCACCCCATACGAACCATGTGAGCATTAGCCCTACTGATTGAAATGGGCTCACACAAGGACAGAGGAAAATTCTGACCAGGGTGGGAATTGATGTTAACATCGTCAGCTCCCACAGCCTGCTCCTGGCTGACCTTGTAGCTCAGGCGGTAGAGCAGTGGTGATCTAACCCGATGGTCGTGGGTTCAATTCCCACCCTGGTTAGAGTTTTTCTCTGTCCTTGTGTGGGCCCATTTCCATCAGTAGGGCTAACGCTCACATGGTTCATATGGGGTAGATAGTTAGCGCACTTCACATTACACTCTAATCAGTTGAGTCTGCTCAAATATAAGTGCTACATGGCCGACGTTTGCAAAAACGTAATCCCTCCTTGTATCTTAATGAACTTCATGTACCGAGAAAAAATTCTCAGGAATGTGCTTTATTATCCTTGTATGACCTTGTTGCGCAAAATAGTCTCAATAATCCACTCAAATGGCAACCTCTGCTGTAAATGTGACTAAACAGAAACTGGACAACAACGCTGCAAAACAGTTCTGAGGGGTATTTACTTCTAAAGCAGGTGTAAGGCTTTTCCAAGGCAAAATCTTCGATGATGCCATGTGTATAGATGTATGTCAGATCAATTTGTGCCATCCTCTTGTTGACACAATTAGTCTACCCCTAATTCCTGCTTCCCTCAGAAACAGTAAGCAGCTGGAATGTCCTTTCAACACCCATCCTATGCAGCTCAAAATTTCAAGCAACACTGCTTGCAAAGTTTGTCATTGGCAATTAATTTCGTATAATTTGCATGATGATCTCTCCTCTGGTTCCATACAAGAAGGCAAATAAATCTTGGACTGGTTACTTTTCTGCACAGCCATGGATATTTTATCAGGCTTTGACTGTGTACATTTCAAAACTACCATATCCAAAGATCCTTTACTTGGGGATGACAGAAAAGAGTCACCACTTCTGGGAATCAAAATGACATTACTGTAATATTGTTTACCATAAGTATAGCCTCGTCACATGCTGGCCCATCATGTTGAAACTGAATCTGATGGCGATTCATATCAGCAAAGTATTCTTTAGCTTCTTTGGGGGTGCTCGTACCCAACCCTTTGTAGTACTTGACTTTCCATGATTTCACATTGTCTACACTGCATTTCCATTCTTCATATTCGGGAATACTGTAGAAGGACTTCTCTTCTTTGCCTTTGCTGACCTTTATCATGAAGAAAAAAAGTGATTCCTTCTCAGATGTTCATGAATACCCTAAATACAGATGGCCAACATAAGGATGTACAGGCTAGAGGAAGTCATTAGAGTTTATATTGTCGCCCATTACATCAGCCATGTCCTTCTACTTGGACTTGCTGGACATAAAATTACCACAAGCAACTGGCACCACTCAATTCTATTACATCACACAAGTCAAGTGAATAGTGCTTTTTATAAATTTAATATAACTTGATGGTGAATAGCTATACAATTTTATCAGAGTACTATATATCTTCAAGCAGCCAAAATAAATATACGTGGATAACGACCTTCTGTGATCATTATAATTTAATTATCACAGGAGGAAGTGTAAAGGGTTCCACAGTTCACGGTTAGCATCTAACACTAACAGAAATTGTGTATCACCCAACTAGTGGACTAATGCAAATCCTGCATTTTAATTGGCTAGACTACTAGAGGACCATAACATTAGTAACAGTTCTCGAGTAGCGAAAAGCGTGACACTTTCTTTCATTTTATTCCCAAATAAATATTTCTTCAACTTGCATTTGCTAACTTTATTATTGGTTTTTATCTCCGACTAGTTGGCTGATACTAAAACAATTAGACCCGTCGCCCTCAAGGGTCACGGGTCAATAGCCCATTTGGCTTCGCCTCATGGGCTACTGACCTGTGGCCCTTGCAGGCTACAGGTCTAATTGTTAATTAGTATCACCCAACTAGAGGACTAATGCAAATCCTGCATTTTGATTGGCTACGCTACTAGAGGACTATTATTAATAGTCCTCGAGTAGCAAAAAGCGTGACGCTTTCTTTCGTTTTATTCCCAAATAAATATTTCTTGCATTTGTTAACTTTATTATTGCCTTTTCTGTCCGACTAGTTGGGTGATACTAACCCAAGTAGGTCAGCTTCATGAACCAACAAATTAACAGAAAATTTATAATGGTTTAGAGGGAGCTGTGGAGATTTGACCTGCTGGAATTCCTTGTTGACACCCTGCCTTACAGGTCTATTCACCTTGTTTGGTATTATACTAAAACATTATTGAACACCTCAGTGATGTCTGTCAATAATCAAGTTAGTATTTCATGAGGCTCTCAAAGAATAGCAGTACAATAAGAAATATTTTGCATTTGACTGTTGGACGACTAAAAACTCATTATGGTTCACCTTTACGATTGGAGTAATGAACTCCTCAAGAAATGACAAGCGTGTCAGGTTTGGCCAGTTACTGTGAATAAAGTTAATGAGCAGTCCCTTAATGTGAGACCCATCTTGGTCTTGATCGGTCATTATCATCACATGGCCATATCGTAAGCTCTTGAGATCCTCGTGGGATGAGTACTTCTTGTTGTATTGAAGACCAAGAATCTTGATGAGATTGTTGATTTCTGCATTATCAAGAATCTGAAAGATTTTTTTTCAATTCAGCTACATGTATTTCACAGATGTTAAGTTGATTCATCAGATATTCTTTATGACCTTTAGTAGCCACATGGACCATAATAAGAGCCCCTAACTTATCCAGTGAAACATGTCAACATAATTACAAACTGTCAACTCTGGACACAATCCTAGCAGTTTTCCACTTTCTGCAAAGGCAACAGTCCACACAGACCTCTGTACACGTCCTTGTACTTATTTTTAACACTTACAACTTGATTTAGAATTACCTTACTAACTAAGAAAAAGAAAAGGAACCAAATGGAAAAAATGAAATAGAAACAAATGCTTGAGATACAGTACAGCTGTATTTAGCATGCCTGCAACAAGAAGCATTTGAATGTTACGTAAGCAGACAATGTGAAATTCCTTCATGAAGAAAATGCCATAACTAACAAAAATCAGTGTAAAGAAATAACATCATTCTGCATCTTGCTGTTGCTGATTTCTTGATTTCAGTTTACAGTGTCCCTTATTAGTGCTACATGTACATGTACAGTGCTAGAAGACTAGACACTTAAAGTTCCTTTCCATCCTTTTCCTTTCCTTTCCTGTTCTAGAATTATTATAGTCCAAAGGTGCTCTAGTTACGACTCATTATTATCAATACACATGCACTTCCAAATGGCAAACTGCCTCCTGTAAAATGCACCTTTTTGCAGGCCAACCGGAAAATGCCAAGGCTGAAAATCTGTTGGCCACACTGATTCTGATAGGCTGCAAAGATGTCAAACAACTTCCCTTGGCCAATGAGATCTTGAAGATACCATTTCAATGCCAGAATTGGCATGAATTTTTGTAGATGAGTTCTGTAGTGAACGTCTGACGTTTGGAGATTTTATTTTTAAATGGAAGAAATCCCAAATTTTCAGCTTTTTTCTAGTCAAAACTCAGACTTCGACAACAAGCAACTGGATGAAATTGAGCAAAAAGCTCAAGCAAAAAACATCAACAGAGCAACTGAGTGGGGAGTGAAAAAGTTAGAGAAATGGTGTGAGAAAAGAAAAATTGCAGTGGATGTCAAAACAACAAGTCCAACAGACCTGAGTAAAATTCTGCAAAACCTCTTTGCTGATTGAAGTAAAAACTGAGAAAGGCTAAGCATTAACTCCAAGTGCACTGACTGGAATTGCGGCCAGTCATCATCATCTTAGGTGTGCTCCACTCAGCCGATACATAAACATTTTGCAAGACAGCGAACTTGTGTCTGCCAACAAAATGTTTGAAACGAAGGCCAAGCTTTTTTGAAAGAAAACAATGCGAAACCAGAACACAATCACTTCATGTAAGGGCAGAACACAAACAGTGTTTGGAAAGATGCAGAGAAGTTAAGTTTCTTTGGTTTTTGTGTTAACATTTTTCCTTATTAAATTAACTGGTATGATTTGGCCTTGTGTACTGATAATAATGATAAACACCTCACTTTTGTCTGGCCTATAGTTTATATTTGTGTCCCTTATAGCATCATTTGTATCCTCACGCCGCTCGGGCGCAAATGATGCTACTCCGTCCGGCCACAAATGCACTATAAAGTTATTGCCTCCAAAAGTAATGTAATTGTCCTCTTGTTACGATGCCCTCAGTGATAAACATACCTGTTTGTGTGAAGCATCACGAACATTCAGCAGTTTACCACGAAGTGGAAACACCCCAAAGTGATCCTTGCCAACAACACTCAAACCACTAACAGCCAAGGTCTTGGCTGAGTCTCCCTCTGTTAGGATGAGAGTACACTGGCTCGAGTGACGGCCTCCAGCCTCATTAGCATCATCAAGTTTAGGAATGCCACGAATTTTGCTTGATTTTGTCTTTTGGCATTTCTTGTTGAGTTGACTCTGAAATTAACACAAGAAATTGGAAATCAGAGTTAACGCCACTAAAATTAATAGTAAGCTGAAGCAATACAGAGGAAAGGTGTAGAGGGCTATCAAATAATTTTTAAGGAGTTCAGTGGAGCTATTCTTTGATTTCAACTTGCCTTTTCAAGGATTTACATGTGCAGTAGCTGAAGTTTTTTTATACCAATTCTTGAATCACAGAACACAATACTTATTCAGAAATTTTGCACTGGATTGTGTACGTGTACTATATCCTTTGAACAGTATAAATTACATGTAAATTGAACTCTGTTTAATTAATTTGTCTTTACCAATCATCCTTTTAAGTTATCATTTTCTTACCTGTGCTTTAAACTTCACCCAGTTCATTATATGCTCCACAACTCCACACTGTGTTACCTGCAAAGTAAAACGTCTTGGTCACGTTCAACGTATTAAACAAAGTTCAAAGCTTAATGCAGATCCCTTACAAAACGTGGTTTGGAATGTGAAAAACTTGCAAATGCATTTTGGTGATTGCAAATGAGCTCCTTTTGTGTAACCATGTTAGATTTAAAGACAAAATTGCAGAAAAACCAAACAAACAAACAAAAAAACATGACAACCTCAACTGTCAAGGAGATCACACAAAAATTTGTGGATTCAGAGCTGCAATATACATGACAGCTAAAAAGTTTAAGGTACAAGACTCGCTCTGTCATTGAAGGGGTCCAGCTACTGCAAGGCAAGGCTGCTGCCTAAGTACATTTTTTCGGAGCCCTTTGGGCTTCCAACTTTAAAAGGTAGTAGCCCGAGTCATTTTTTCAAGAGCCCAGAATTAATTAATAATATTATTAATAGTGAGGATGAATCACCTTGTGATAAATTAGGAGCCTATTTGGGCTACTCGCTCAGAAATTTGGTCGCCCACGCTCACAAATAAGGCGCCCCAGGCGACAGTTAGGCAGCAGCCTTGCAAGGGATCAACACTAACAGTGTTTCCCCCTAATTTAGGTTAGGTGTCTTCCTCTGATGGGTTTTTGAATGAACCTGTTTTCAATCTGGAGAATCATGTAGCCGGTCTTTAAAAGTAGAATGCAATTGGCTTACTACCCAAACCGATAATGAAAGACTAAACAACAGAGGTAACACCATTCAGTTTAAAACAATGGAAGCCTCAACACAACCAAACCTGAAATACTGGGAAACATTATGGTGTGTTGGTAAAGTCTGCTACGAGCCTAGTTATGGTGTGTTGACCATTAGCAAAAGAATTTTCAAACCTGTTTGATGAATTTATCAGTGAAATCGCAAGTTGATCCAAATGCCTTGGCCCTCAGTGTCATGTTCTCTTTGGTTTGGGAATCAAATGATGGGTTTTCAATCAAACAGTTGATGAACAGCCACAAGTGATTCTTGATCTGAAATGGCTTCACTTCAATTCCACCTTTGTTCCTCCTTTTCACTGCAGCCATCAGTTTCTCTACAATTTGATCTGTCACATAGTTGACATGGGTGCCTCCCTAAACATGTTCATATAGATAATGCAAAAAAATCTTCAGTTTACAGACTGGTTGGCTCAATTGGTTGAGCACTGGACTACCATGCATGCAGGAGGTCATAAACTAACTCTAGCTGGACCAACACTCAGGGTCTTTAAATAACCGAAGAGGAGAAAGTGATGCTTTTTTAAGATATATGCCAATTCTGAACTTACTACCCTTGGTACATTGCAGAGAGATTTCTGACTTGCTACTATTTTTCAAATCAAGAAATAGTCTGCTACCGGTAATTACCGATATTCATGACTATCTGTGCACCTCTGATCCTCATTGTAAAACTCGTAGGTTAATTCTTTGATCCGAACAACTGCAATATAAGTTTCAATCACAAACAGGACTGCTTACTGATACGGTGGCCCTTTTGATTTCTATTGTTTCGATTATATATTTTGGGATGCCAAGGCGGCAAATACCCATCAATTTGCCCCCTGAGCATCCCATAGTGTCTTTCAAAACAATAGAAATCAAGATGGCTGCCGTATCTGCAAAAAGGTCTATTGCTAAAAATTGTGTCCATAACTGCAAGGATCATAGCTTTACTTGATTAGACTTGGGCTAGTACTTGAAACTACAGCTTGCCCAAAGGGCCATCTGATGTTTGGAATTTCATCTCACCCTGAAATGGTCAATAATGTTCTGACTATCCCTCTGAGCCACTTTCAAAATTTTGAAGTCTGAGATAATTATAATGAATTTTTTTCTTAAACCACAATGAAAAAATGGTACACTTTAATTACCTTTGTGGTAGCTATACTGTTGACAAAGCTTGCTTGCTGGAATCCTTTCATACTTGTTGTCACACAGACCTCCCACCGTTTGTTCACCACTTCATGCACAACAGAACTCCCCTTCTTTGAATTGTCATCATCAGCTAATTCCTCATCTTCTTCTTTAACTTTTAGATAAAGTCCCACATAATCCCTGAATGACCTTATCTGGTTTGACAAAACATGATAAATTAATATGAGAATATAATCACGTTTCAAATTTGATCCCGTTGTTGCACAATTATAAATAGACAGGAGCCCACTGTATTAGAATACAACACTTTCTACATGTATCTCTGTTAACATCTCCATACTTGTAGCTCAGAGCATTGGATTGAATATAGTTGCATCTGATTCAAATACCCCTCTGATCACTTCAAGGATATGTTGCCATAAGTCCAAAATTCAACTCTACCATACTTTGTACTTTGTACAAATTGGGGGATGGTTCACAAGTGAACAAGTTAACCAGGGATCAAAATAAATTTTAAAAAATCCAGTCGCCATAGACCATTTTACAGTTCTGTGCTTAGTTACCAGGTCTTTGAATATGGAGGGTGTAAACTTCAGGTTTGTAGGTCATTGTTTCACCATAGCTGGAAGAACCCACACCTTTACTAATGCTAACTTTAGGCCTAAAAAATAGTGTTTAATCATAAGGTTAGCATTTTTGTAAAGTTTGGGTTGTTTCAGTTATGGTAAAACAATGACCTGCAACCTACACTTTACACCCTCTACTTTGAATAAAAGCTTGCTTTTGGCCTGGTAAAATTAATATCCTTACAATCTTCTATACAAAGAAAATGCAGACACTTCGCAGTTGCTGTTGACAGAAGATGTCACGACTCAGATAGTTTAGAATGGGATTTACACACACCCAATGGAGGTTTACATGTACAAGTAAAATTAATACAACAGTAAGATCCAAGTTAAAACACACCGGCAATTTCTTTCCATTGAGATAAACAGCAATCCCTCTCACTGAACCTGCAACATCATAGGCTCTCCTTGCCAGCAGGGAGAAAGTATCAGCATCCAAACTGTCCATTTTGAATTTGGCCAAGTCTGGCTTGAATGTTATGCAAGTAAAGTCCTTTCCACTGAAATCCTTCACAATTGGCTCTCCAGCTTTGCTCATATTGTTTGTCCAGGTCTGAAGTGAAAAAGAAAAAAAACCCAGTAAACTTACAAAAACAGATATTTGAAAGACTTTAAATTTAATAACATTATTGATTTTTAAGCCTGTGAAAATTTATTGTGACCTTACATGGGAGAATGACTCTACCAGCAAGTGTCTGGAAAGCTCACCATCAAAATTAACATTCATATTTAAACAGACAAGTGACACATGAGCTCTAAACCTCGTCTGCGGTAACCAAAAGTCCAGGTTTCACTGAGATTTTTCCTGGTTGATTTACGCTGCAGTGAAGAGAAGATGCAGTATGACTTTCACTTTTTTTAACTGTTGTAATTTAGAGCAGATGCTATCAATAATAATTGATATGCATATTTGCCGTATTTACAATCTGCGATGCTGGGCACATTCAATTATAACAAAGTCCCTTTAATTAAGGCGTTTCTCGTTTTTCTTTTTCCAGCAAATGTCAAGATTTCTAAAAATTGTTCCAAATCTGTTCAATACTGATGATATAAAGATCAGCAGAAATTTTACCAAGAAATACTACGTGTGGAAATCTCTTGTCTTAATGGTGACCCCACTCAAAGCAGCCAGCCTTGAAAGAAACGCAAAAGGCATTTCGCTCTCATAGGAACGAAAGGTGGAAGGAAACGATTAACTGTACAAGTAATTGTCAGCAGTTCGGCCTGCATGGCTCTCCATCTGTAACAAACTTGTTACGCAGTTCGCATCAAACAACGTATTTCATGAGCTATCGCTCTCGCTCGCTTGCGAAGTACATGTATTCAACTTTAAGTCGCCAAATTGACAGAGGATTGAACTCAACCTGGCCTAAATCTATCCTATGGTCATTGAAGCATTCATTTTACGTCAATCTTACGAATTCAGAGGAATGAATATTTCTGGATTTCAAGCTCAATTGCTGAATAACTTGCATGCCACTTAATAAATTATTTTGAATCAGAAATGATCGTAATTACCACGGGACAAGGAGTTGCTTAACAAACTTCGGGAATATTTTAGTTACAGTGCAGACCAGAAATATGCGTCCCAAAAAACGCGTGCAAAACGAGCATCAAAAACGCATCAAAAACGCGCATTCATCAAAGATAATTAGTATGTATGAGTTGGCCCATTGTCTTTTCATTGTTTAAGTTTTATTGTTAGTTTATGCGCAAGACAATGGCTATGTCAACAGTGAAGTGTTTGACAAAATTTCAAATAACGTAACGCGTGCTTCCAAGTGAAATTCGAGTCAACAATGCACTCGCTTCCGCTTCATATTTAATTTCAGACATTTGAAAATTACTTTCACTTCTCGCTGGATCAACAAATGACACAATGAGGGAAATAAATATTTTCCTGTGATTAAAACGTAAAACAGGACTATTTTCAATTTGAAAGACATCGGTTTTGCCAACAGAAATCGACGGTCAGTAAAGTTAGTCGATCAATAACAAATATCGCTAAGAGCAAGACTTGGACGAACGGCGCAGTGAAATGCAGTAAAATCAACGAAATAAGGAGTATATTCATTCGCAAACAAAACTTACTTACGCCATCTGTAATACCGGTACTTTCTCGTATATTTCAAAATAATTTTTGTAATGCGTGCGTGACATTCAAAAGGCGTCTCGGCATTGTGTCCTTTTGCGAATTGAAGCTGTATTACTTCAGCAAGATTCACTGGAATGCGCTCGGAGTTGAAAAATCTCCCCTTTAAGATATCTTCTGCACCAATTTCTTTCTTTAGTTAAGCTTTACGGAGGAGAATTAACGCGGGGTTGGCTGGAAGCATACGGAGTGAAACCCTGTGTGACAAAAAAGGGAAATAAGCCGCGGCTTACTTTGGTCGCGGCTTACATGAGACGCGAACACCCGGTGTAAATGGTACAAAATCTATGTTCACGGCTTTCTCAAGCCGCGGCTTATCCTGGCCTGGGAGTTTATACTCGTATAAATAGTCCCTTTCGCGTATTATGTACGCCGCGGCTAGAGTAAGCCACGGCTTATTTTCTCTCGTATAAACGGCCCTAATATCGTCTTCTTTTGTTTGAGAGCCTGGAACCAAATGTTTACTTGTCGGAGCCTCAAAGCAGTTATCTCATGACGACTTCTGTGGCGCCATTCTCAGTATTTGACGTTCGCGAAAAACTTGGGATGTTACAAAAACTCCTCAGTAGCGCTGTTTTCTTTTTTTTTCCCGAAATTCTTAAGCTCGACAAGTTTTCGGCAAAGCACTTTTATTGCGAAGAATTGGCGGAAAAGTCAGAAGCTACGTCTACATAATTATTTTCTCCGTTGTCTGGCATTTTCTGTGACAATGATCCAAACTGCAGTTTCGGCAACAGAAAGGTCAAAATAACTTAACTATCAGTGGTCAGCTGCAGGATGACAACAGAGTTTTATTATTTTTCATTCAGTGAATGTCGAAAGAATTTAAAACTTTGTAGGTTCGTTTCGAAAACTCACAATGGTCAGTTGACACCGCTCTTCAATTCAAATGTTCTGGTAAGTTGATCACAGAAATTAAATATTCATTTTATCGCTTGTCTATTGTTTCGTGGAACAATGAACATCACATCTACGATACGAGTTTGCATAACAAAAGAACGCGCATTTAAAAACGCGTGTGCGCAAAAAACGCGTGTGCGTTTTGCGTCTGCGTAGGACCCATATTTCTGGTCTGCACTGTATGGTTCTTCGCTGGTGTAATATTTGAGTCATTGATAAAGTTTTAGCTCAACGTTGGACTTTTTCAACAACTATTCCGTAAACGTTTCTATAGATGGTTTTCACTCACGTGACTTGGCGGCTATATTGGTGTACAAAACAATACAAAATGCATGCATAGAATATGCACAAAAATAAAGTTTGGTTCCCAAAGGAGAGAGCGTCTATTGTTCTTGTACACCAACTTACAAATCATTAAAATTAATACAAAGATGTAAGAATTACGCATGATGAAGGGTTCTGTTCTCTGTCATGACGAAGTGAGGCGAACAAGACAGGCTTTCATGACAGTGTGTTGTGTTGCATCAGTGCTGTCAAAAGCAGTTTGCATATTCATTCTTTACCTTGGGGAGCTACCGTATTTACCCTGTATAAGTCGACCTTTTATGGCCTCAAAAGAAGCTCCAAAAATTGCCCTCGACTTACATGTATACACGGTTCAAAGACTTAGAGCCAAGTTCCAGCTAAATAATTTATTCAAAATTAACATAATAATGTTGTTTTGGGCATGACGAACGCAGTGGACAAAAGAGGTCAAAATGAATGACAAAAGACTTCAAAATGAATGTAAGCAATTCCAGTTGAAATAAAAAAGGATTTGTCCAACTGTAAATGTTGAAGATACTCACTAACCAAAACAACTATTCACCTTAGTGTTGGTTGCTAAGTCAAGGCTGCTGCCTAAGAAAATTTTAAAGGGGCCCTGAGAGCTGAACGCTGAGAACTTAAGAGCCCAACATACGAAGTGAAAGGTGTTGCTGTGAAAAATTAAGGCGCCCAGACCTATTCTTTGGGAGCCCCAGGCTACCGGGCTCCTGTTAGGCAACAGCCTTGTAAGTGGTGGATATTTACTTCACCGCTTCGCGGCTTGGTAAATATCCACCACTAGCCACCTCCACTTCAGTGAATAGTTGCTAATTATTGTTAATGATCCTGTTGTTATAGAGTTCTAAAGTGGTGATTTCATAAAAATTAACTTTTTGAAATTATGGGGTTTCTTGGAATATTTTGAAAGAGCAACATGTTAAAGACTTAGTTGCCAAAAACTAGCATTAAAGGCCAAATTGTCTCAGAGATACTAGTCTAGTAATAGTTTTGCTCTCATGACTCCACAAATCCTTCTAAATTTGACTCAGTTCCTAATGTTATGAACTGAGTCAAACTTAGAAGGGTTTGTATGGAGTCATCAGAGCATAACTGGGCAAATATCTCAAAGACATTTTGCCCTGAAAGGCTAAGCTTCTTTCATAATGTTGCCCGAAAAATAGAAAAATTTTCTTAAGACGTCACACTTTAGGACTCTATTATTGTCCTTTGTAAGATGCAGGTGGAAGCAGTCCATTATAGAACTTGTGCTAAGTGAGTAAACTAGCTTTCCAGACACTTGCTGGTAGAAGTTCCCACTATAAATTACACAGTTGGAAGCATACCTGTCAAGTGTCTTTTTTCCTCAACTAATGATATAAAACAATATACACGTAATGTACAACTGTAGCTGAGGTTACTATTTCTAGCAATAGGTAGTTTCAGTTCAACTGTTACACATCAGCAGAATACCTGTTTAAATCTCTTCCCAGATTCAGATGCGCATGTTTCAACGATGAACTTTGTACTGAAAATATTGCAAAGTTTAGCACCATAGCCATTTCTTCCCCCTGTCACTTTCTTCTCATCATCATTATAGTTGGATGAAGTTAGCAGATGCCCAAATATCAATGTGGGCACATACACCTTCTGTTCTCTGTGCATTTCAACTGGAATTCCTCGGCCATCATTCCAAACACTAACAGTGTTATTTTCACTGAAATTAAGTATGCAAAAAAGGAAAGAAAACAAACTGTTTAGCATTTGAGCATAGTAAATGGAGGGGAATGGTTATGAAACCTGACAAATTTCTTGTTGTATGTTTTTGTTCTCTTTTTTGGCCTTGACCGTGCACAAAACACAATAGTTGTTTACCCCGTACTGAGGAACTAACCAATAGAAACATGTTGGTTACGTAACGTAATAGTGTACAAGTGCAAAACAAAAGATTGTGCACGGTCATGGACTTTCCAACCTAAATCTTGGCATCTTTGTTTGCTCCTTTGATGTTTGCCGATCTTCCAAACCATTTCCCTCAATTAACTATGATTTGAGCAAATGGCCACAAGAAGTGTTTCACAAAAATGAAAAATACATGTAGGTCTATAAGGTCACAAACACAATCAGGAAACTCTAACTAAATGTGAACTGTTCTGAAAGGACCTGGTTTGAAACAGACACCTTGGTTGATAAAAATGTCAGCCATTGAAAGGAACCAGGCAAGAACCAACACAGTTGAATGCTTAAAGTAAACTGACATCAGAATAAATTATTTTTTCACTACTATTAAATACTGCATTTTCCACCAGCAAATTGACCCTAAAAAAGTGAAAAAAGGAAGATTTCCTCAAAAAAATAGAGAGAATAGGGATACACCCATAGTTTTCATTAATTTAAACCACTATGCTAGTTTATTGGATGGTAGGTTCCATAAAGGTAGAAAGAGAGGGGACAGCACTACCTTAAGAAGCAAGGAGGTCATCATGGCAATCGAGCCACAGCTCAGCTACAAGGTACAAATCACTGAGAAAAACCTGTGCGTGGAATGTATATAGCACTTACAGCCCAAAAATAATGTTAAATTGCGGTTTATCTGCAATAAGTTCCAAACAAAAGAAGTTCAAAATCCTACCCTCAAGAAGCCACAAGTCATGAGTCTAAACGCAAACCGCAAATAGCGGCAAGAAGTTACAATATTTAACCGCAGCTCACTTTGTTGACTCGTTCGGTGTTTGGAATCAGCATTCATATATCTCTTTAGATAACCGATAGCATAGTTGATCAGCCTGCATAGCAGACGCTTACAGATAATGTCTAATGACAAACACAAAGAATGCACATTGTTTATAACGTTGATTAACAATGCACTAAACCTCCACCAAACACGCAAAAACCAAAAACCATGTGACAGTTATGATTTTCCACAACCACGCAGTAATTTCTTGACCGTAAACCGTAAAAAAAAAAGACTGAAACCATAGACTGACAAAAAGGCTATTCTCTAAGCCCAAGGTGTAGTATTTCTTTTGGGGAATAAAAGCGTGTGACAAAGGAAAAATGTCAAAAGTAACGACAGTGTATTCCCTACGGAAATATGATTTTATCCAAAGGCAAAAAAGTACTCAATATTTGTGAGAACATTTTCAGGGAGACTAGTTGCACAAAATTAAAGTTAGTCTTGAATAAAAACGTGTAAGTTTTTTCGAAAAGATCATACACGGCTTACGCACGGCTATCCATGTGAAAATGGCAAATCGTAAGTGACATTTTCGCATGAGAGGTCACAAATGCTCTTTTGAAACAAATGGTTAGCAGTTGCCACTTTGCTGCTACTTTTGCTAAAATCTGAAGATAGCGTAATAATTTAGCTGGATTGTTACGTGCAAAACTCTATTCCTTCGATCAATCGCCATTTTCAGCGGCTTCTTTACACACAAGTATTGCAGGCTCATACTTTGTTTTGCTAAACCACTGACAACACAATGCAGAGCAATGATTTTGCGACTAAAATTTGCAAAATTGCAACTAAATTTTCATATCTTATTGCAAAATTGCGAGTGGATTCTTTTTGTTAATTTTGAGCCCTGATTTATCCAGCTGCTTTCACCAGCATACCGTATACACTGTACTT
>NC_090879.1:45884946-45887446 GCF_036669935.1 Montipora foliosa
AGTTACCATGACCAAACTGGATCGGCCAAAATTCAAAGGCCCGCTAAATTGCGTGAATACACTGAGGGGGATAATCTTTTTAGGTACTACACTCCAGACACTATAAATATTTAAACGAAAAGTTAAAAAAAGACGAACAAAATAAGCGGCATGGGGACTTGAACTAAGACAAAATGAACCTGTTAGTACAGCGGAATAAATTTAGTCTAACACAAATCTCACGCAGTTTTTAGGAGGAAAGAATGGTGATGGTGATTAAACTCCTTATTTGGACGTCTCAAATTAAGGACACAGATAAAACGTACATAAGTAGTAAATGCCCATGAAGAAATCGTTATTCTCACATGAGAGAGATGAACTGATAAAGGTGCGATCCTATAAGACACTGTAATGGTTAATGCTGCCCCCCCCCCCCCCCCCCCCCCCCGGGGGAAGTACTTTCCATTAATGGCTAATGGTGATGTGCCGCTGGATGCGGTTGCATTTTCACGGCTGGATCGACTATAATGGGGTTGCATTTTCAACAAAGTTCCCGACAGAGTTACTAGAATGGGGTCGCATGCAAATTGTCGGGATTTTGGGGGTAAGAAAATTTTGGCTAGATTCGCGGTAAAAAAAAAGTTGTTACAGAGAAAGAAATGTAGTGCTGTTGATTTAATATTTACTAGTTGCATTACATTCCGTTTTGAAATTACAATTAAAAGGCTTAATGTAAGGTTCATGAATAAACAGAAAGTGACTAAGTTGGGGTCACTAGAATTACATTTCCCCAAAAGTGACTAAGACGAGGTCTGCAATTGGCCATAAAATAGACTATAAAGGGGTACTGAGGGGTTCTAAAGGGCCAGCGGCACATACCTTCCCTCCCCCCCTCCCCCGGGATGGTGCCCCAGTGGGTAAAAAAGGATTAATTAGTGAAAGTGTGAGGATAACATTACATTTCTTTTATGCGAGTAAGGTGAGCTGCGCGAACCCCAAAACGGCCTTGGCAGCCTTGGTAGGCCAGTAACTCATGCCTCTATCCTCTATTGATTTTTGCGTCTGTTAGACGCTTAATGGTCGTTGGCGTAGTTATTATGAAAAATATTTCAAACGATGGGGGTTTTGTCAAAACTGATACCATTAATTACCGAAATGTGCGGTTTATGCGAGCCTGCCAACATACATTTTTTTCATATGAAAGGTGTGAGAATATCGTTACACGCATCTACTAAAATCTAATTAACCTAATTACAAATTATCATTTCGTGTTTGATCTACAGATCAATTCTGTCAAAACTTGATTTTATATCAGGGTGATTCAGTCTAATATCGATAGTGTAACTCAACAGGTGTTTTAAAAGAAAGCAAAGATACACTAGATTTAACAAAAAGGTGAGATCTGTGATATAGGGAAGATATTTGTTTACAAACATTGCTTTTGTTATTCAAATTTGCCAACCACAGGAACAAAAAACCTTTGTTTCTACAACCAATGAGGCTCTGGCTGGCACATTAATGACAATAGGTGACGTCAACGATATCTTCCCTATTGCGATGGGTAAAAACTTACGTATGCAACGTTCACGAAAAGAACAATAGAGGTGAGAGATGATTTCCTAATTAATCAAGTCACGATCTTGTTTCATTGTAATAAAGTTTCTTGTCCGCCCATGAAGGAATAATAAGCGTTACTCCACGCGGTTATAGAAGGAACGAAGCTTCTTAAAGACCATCAGTTTAAGGCCTTTTCTCCCAAATTTCAGGTTAAGAATATTGGAGATTTTTCTCCGGTGCTGACTTCATCGAAATTTTCACACTGATACGTCCAAGTCATGCCACCCAAGAAGGCCTCCAAGAGATCTGCAACGGATAACGAAAGTAAGTTGAATCAGTTCATTTGTTCCTTAACGGTAAAAGAAAGTAACCCTCTGAATTATTTACGGCGTTACCCTCGAGTTATCCCATGGACAACTCGTTAATAGCTTTAGGCCATGCACTTCATGGCTGTTTCCAGGAATTGAGCAATGTGCGATGTGTAAAACTTTCCTAGAATCTCAGCTGATAGACGGAGCTCATGATGGCCAATGAGATTATTTTATTTTTAAGGTATTCTGCATTTTAACTCTTGAAATTTAAACTGTGGCGTTGCGTCGGTGAGCGAGTAAACTACAGAAATTTAAATGTAATCGAGTTGATAGTTTAAACTGATCATTTTATGGAGATGAGAAAGCGAGTTTCCGCGTTCAAGCTACCCTCTAGAATGCCCGGCCAATATTTGCCCAGTTTCGCGTCAAAGTCGATTCGCTAAAATTGAATTAGACAACCCCTTAAAACTAAGACGTGATTTTACAGATCGCAGACCCTTGTGTTAATCATGGCATTAATTTTACGCTATTTGAGAGCTCACTGCCACACGAGCGAATGATCACTCATATACTGAATCGGTATTAAGGATCAAAGATCACCGGGTCAAGGATCAAGGATCAGTTCAAAATAAATCAAATAAACTCAATAAATT
>NC_090879.1:45892446-45897446 GCF_036669935.1 Montipora foliosa
TTTGATATCGTCGTTGTAATCTGTTTCATAAAAGGTATTTAGTATTTCGTTGGGGTATTTATCGCTCACACAACTTGTCAAAACTGCCGTAGTACTAAAAGCAACGAATGATCCACCGAAAATTTAGTTTGTAATTCCTTTTGAATTGGATAGTCTTAATAATAATAATAATAATAATAATAATAATAATAATAATAATAATTATAATAATAATTATAATTATAATTATAATTATAATTATAATTATAATTATAACTTATAATTATAATAATACAAATTATAATTTTAATCATTTCTATCGCGCCGGCTACATTAAAATATGATCGCCGGCGCGTTACAATCAATTGAAAAAATAATAACTCTCTACATATATACAAATATTAAAATGCCTAGGTAATATTACAATATTGATATATAAAGAGGAAAACTGACAGAATATATCTATTCATAATAAAAATAACAAATATCCATTCAAGATAAAAATAACCTACAATAAAATAAAATTTAAAAAAAACTATACAAAGTCCTTATAGGCTTGTCTAAATAATAAAGTCTTTAACTGCACCTTAAAGGAGTCCACTGATGATATTTTCCTTAATGACTGAGGAAGCGATTTCCATAATTTCGGGGCAGCAGCACAGAAGGCCCGATCCTCTAATGTTGTCTTTGTGCGCACTATAGGATGAGCTAACAGTAGCTCGTTATTTGACCTTAGACTGAATAACTGGATTCTGCTTTATAGTTATAAGGTCGCTGATATATTTCGGTGCCATACCATTAATTGCCTTATATGTAATCACTAAAAAATATAATTCTAGAATGCACAGGCAGCCAATGAAGTTCAAAAAGCTCTAGTGAGATATGTCCAAAGCGCGATATATTACAAATAAGGCGCGCCGCAGTCAGTTCTGAACACGTAATTTAGACAGTTGAATTTGAGGCAAACCATACTATTACAAAAGTCAAACCGACTCGTCACCAACACATGCACAATCAGTTTAGTAGACTCAACTGCCAGAAATTTCCTTATTCGCCTAATATTATGCAGATAAAAGTATGATGCACTACAAATTTTCACATTAAATAACTGGTAAACTATTTCAATTTTTCAAAATTAGAAATTCTGTTTCGCACGATTAATTGAGACCAAAACAAGATGCATTGTTAAGGTTACTGTGTACCCGTCAGGAATGTCTTGAATGAAACCATGATGAAACGGATGTAGCGCTTTCCGATCAGGGGCACCCAACGAGAATATAGTTCAAATCCACTTAAACATAGCATTGTTAACCGTATTTTAGTATTTAAAAGGTTTTTTGTTTGTTTGTTTTTTTTTTTAGATATAATATTTTTATTCCCTAAAAATTTTTCATCTGTTCGGATTCCCTAGCTGAAAGTCTTGTGATCCGAAAATTATAGTGATCAAAACTTACATTTTCGAAAATTTCAGCCAGAAAAAAGGCTCCCGAAAATTCTAGGTGACCTTTTTAGGGTAAAAATCCGTTAAAGTGGGCAATTAGACCATTTTTTAGATGTTCGAAAATCCTAGGACAGGCAGGCAAGCAAGAAATTTTGCAACAAATGTTCCGAAAATTCTAGATCTCAAATCGTCCTCCGAACAGAGATTTTCCGAAAATTTACGTTGGGTGCCCCTGTCCGATTACGACACAGATATCCCAACCCTTGTATTTAAGGTGGCTACTGAATATGCTACTTATTATTCAAGAAAATACTTTGTTTTTCTTGTCATAACACTATTGAAAGGCTAACTAAAAGCTTTAAGCAACCACGTGGAAAAGGCTCTCATGGCAAAAACATTTCGAATTGTAAAATTCCTCTTAAACAAAACAAAAGAAATAGACTAGGAGTTTCAGTGTGAAAGTAGTGCTGGTGTGGAAACTGGGAGCAGTGACTGGTATTTTTTTTTAACAGCTGCAAATTTTCTAAAGAAATAATATTTTGTTACTACCGGAGTGATAAAGGCGGTTCTTTACTTTGATTGATTTTCTTAGCCCCACCTGTAATCCAAGGTTTTAACATCTGCATTTGGCTCGACGTTGAGAAACTGTTGTGTAAGGGGCATGTTTGTCTAAAAGGTTATTAACTTTGCTGTAGAGAGTAGAAAAGGAGTGATCTGGGTCATTCTGAGCGCCGGAGACAGAATCCCTTTTGGAGAATAGTAATTACTCAATATGCGTTGATTACAAAGATTGAGATCGGGATTTATGTTTTGACGAACATTCAAGGTGAATAGGTCTAAGTCCTGTAAAATGGAAATTTTCTCTAATTATTTTTTTGTAGGCAAATCACTGGAGAGGGTTTTGGTAAACTGGTCATGACAGCTTATAAGATCACTTACACACGGTAATGCGGTAATTCTTGAAAAGCATGAAGAGACATAAAAAGCTGTTCAGTTAAAAGCTATGAGAGTATAGAATAGTTACCTTTATCTTGTTTCACCTGACAACCACCTCAAATCGTCGACTGTTTTATCTTTACCGCTCTGGATTCCTCATTCTTCCTAAGGTAAACGCTGGAGCTTTTAGTTCAAGAAAACTGGTACTGATGCTACGTTTCAAACCTCTTGGCTTCGTAGAAAATCGATTGTATCCGCGAGGTGAGGTGATCAAAGATCCTAACGTGAAATAAATTAACACTTTCAGCAAGGCCAAGGTTACCCTGAATTCCAGAGGTTATTTTCTCGCTATGACAAGAGTGACAAAAGATCGAGTCTCGACTCGCTCTTTTGTCGCTCTTTTCATAGCGAGAAAATATCCTTTGGAATCCAGGGTAGGCCAAGGTTAGCAGGGCGTAGGTTGTGAGTCTCATTTCGCAGATTAATTACATTGTTCTTGCCAGTCGCCTAAGGAATTTGAAAACAATTGGCTTTGGGACAGCATGCGCTTCCCTCGTTGGAACGCGATGTGCCATGTCGATGTCATGAATGGTGATTTCAGCTCCCATTTCCCGAAAAAAATTGACACAGCTGATTCTTTGTCTTTGATTTCCGGCAATCCGACGATTTTTAAGTTAAACTTGTAACTGTACTCTTCTATTTCGTCGACAGCTTGGCCAATAGCATCAATCTTTTCGACCAGTACGGAATAATAACATACTTTATTGACCGCTCCCCCTAGGGGCTTTTCAGGGCCAATGAAACACAACGAAACCGAACAGAACAACAACAACAACAACTGTTAAGAATCCCAACTGGCCGGAGGCAAACCAGTTGGCTATTTACATGTGCAGCTGGGAAGTTGAACCAGGGACTACCAGGAACAAATTTAACGAGTGGTCAGAGCGGGTCTTGAACCCGGGATATGTGTGGTGGACAGATTAGCATTGACAAGTTCCGACGAAGATAACGGTTGCATTAGATCAAATTTCTCCTGAAGTTTTTGCATCGTTTCAGATAAGGATTCCATTTGAACTTTTAGCGCTTGGTTTTCCCTTTTAAGAACGGCAACTGATTTTAACAATTAAAATAATGACTAACAAAAAACGGAAGAGATTATAGAGCATTTAACAAACGAAAGACTGAATAACAACGGAGCTAAAATTTATCGTCCATCTTCAATAGAAACTGGATGCCACCTCAAAACTGGTTTGCTGGGAAAAGGTTTATCTAGCGACTGTCAAAATTTGATTGCTATCAGGCAAGCATGCAAAGCGGCTTTGAGTTGTAATCTTTACATTGTTATCTTCCAGGCAAAAATTAATGTTTAAGAAAACAGCGCCTAAAGAAAAGTCTTTTGTACCAGACGAACAAAATCCGCCCCAACACCTTTCCCCATAGTTGGCCAATCAGAGAAGGCCACTTTTTTCCGGTCACGGCTGTCGATCTCTCATCCTCCAGCTTCATTGTGACTGCACTATTCTTCGAATTTTTGACGCATGCTTTCGGAGTGGATCGGCCTTTATGCTAAACAGAAAAAGGACGCGCAAGTCGATCTCATGAAACACAACAGCAGCCAGGAAAGAGTGAAAGCGGACAAACGCAAGAGCTTTTGACAGAGGCAGAACGTATGCTTTGCGAAAAAACCATCACAAACAGATGGTGACGGCGATATCAGAATGCGCGCTGGTTATATGAATCGTTTACATAGCATTTTCCTTGTCATGTTGTAAGAAGAGTATAGGAAATGCCCTTGGTCCTATTTCTTTATGGCTTCAAGCGTGTTTATTCTCGTTCACTGGCAGTGTACTCAGAGAATCTGATTTAGCACCTTTTGAATTCCGTTGGTTTTTTTCTTCAGATGCTACGATAATTTATTCGCCGATATGCTTCGTCAAAAGTCTGAAGGCCAGTTCTGGAGCGATTGCAGAATACCCGACCCACTTTGAACGGCACAAATCTCTTGCTCCTGCGGTCCCGCAGTGACCAAACAAAATTATGCAATTAAGTTAGGTGAACAGTGCCGTAGTCGATAAAAAATTAACTCTGAGTTAGTTTAAAGACTGCTACCGCAGTGCCGTAGTCGATGAATAATGAAGTCTAAGTGAGTCAAGGGCAAAACGATCTCGTGAAAAGTGTAGTTGACCGAACCGCAAAATGAAAGCTAAAATTTTACGAGAGTGCTTAAGCCTAATCACTGAAACGAGCGCTTAGTCTTAATCAGTAAACAAAAGCTTTCTTCTTCACACGATCTCGTGAAAAGTGTAGTTAACAAAGTAAGACTTTTAGACAACGGAGTTGTTATTTATTATGGCGACTACGGGACTGCACTGATTATCATTTCAACGACGGACGACTACGGGCTGTAGGACTGCGGGAGCAACATTACAACACGATTGCGGCACTTCGGGAGCAGTTTTTTAAGTTAGATATTTTGTGGCCCGGGTATTCTGCAATCCAGCCCCAGTTCTGATAATGCTTTGTCTTAATTCCGCTAACCTTCCCTGCTTCATATTACTCATATGTTTCTGTGATCCTTCCGCTAGGTTCTCTTTTTCCCATTGCTTGCATAAGACCTCGGATATTCGCGTGGTTTGTGGGTCTT
>NC_090879.1:45899946-45909946 GCF_036669935.1 Montipora foliosa
AGGCAAGTACTTTGGGCTGAGAAGAAAAGCGCGTTTGCAAAGCCGCTATTTTATTATAAACTTCCGTTTACGCCACACAGATGACGGAACTCGCCAAAGACGTCGCAGAACATCTTTTACAGAAGAGCAGCTCGATCGATTCGAAGAAACATTTGAAAAAGATAAATTCCCTGGTATCCAGATCAGAGAGGATCTCGCTCGTGAGCTGAACATTGGGGAGGACAGAATTCAGGTAACTTGGCTAAAACTTTTCTTAAATCAATTTCAAAAACGTTCCGTTTCTTCCGACACAAGGTCGTTTCGCCAAAATGAAACTACTGTTTCGTAGATTAGGAACATTTCGCTCAGAAGCAACAGTTGGCTTTGAAACTCCATCTTCACAACTAGATCGTAGAAACTCGTTGACAGTAGGAGATAATTTTGGGACAAATCACTTCTCTGACACTTTCGCAGCGATAAAGAACGAGCACAGAACCTGTCCTTGTTTGCTCAAACTTCTGTTTTCGCGAGCCGCACACGCTCAGTTTTTGAATAAGTTTATAAGAAGGCAAATTTACTTTATCAACCCAAGTGTGGGAAGTTGGTTGCATGGCGAGGGGCGAAAGGACCACTAAAAATTCCTACGCAGTTCTTAAACATCCATGTTGCAACCAAAAGTCACATCGACGTTCATGGTGTTGAACTGTCATTACCCGCTTTTCCTGCATATCATTGAGGCTGATATACGTCATGCCGTCCATCTCATTAGTCAGCAGTTCAAATTCTCATATTTTTCTCTGATCCCTAAGGTTTGGTTCCAGAATCGCCGCGCAAGATGGCGCAAGCACGAAATTAAGAACAAACCCGCGCCAGGGATCCTTCCATCAGAGAACAGACAACCTATCTGTGATATCACTCCACAAACCATATTCCAAACGTCACCTGTAATTTTCCCGCCACTCCACTCCGTGCCCTTTAGACCATGGGAACCATTCTACGCGCCATTTTCCACCACTTATTGGATACCTCCAAGAGAAACTTTGGAATTTGCCCATTGTCATAACACAGATGCACAGGTTACCCAAGCCGCAAACGAGATGTTTCAACTGCTGGGATCCGCTTCAGCGGCCCGAAGCCCTTCTCCCACATCTAACCTTGCGACTCTTTACCACGCGTATTGGGTTTATGATTCAGACAGTGGAGAGAGTCACCACTCTACAGATGATTATGTAGCAGCTGTTACTTTGGCCAGCTGTTTTCAGAGACAAAATTAGTGAGACGGGCGCCGTGAGACGGCAGAATTCTCGAGGTTTTTGGAAACGTTTTTTTCAGCTAAGACAGGCTAATGAAAATTTTGTAAATAAATATACTTCCTTTATAAAGCTGTCTGAGTTCCGTTTTGTTTTCACCGTGTAAACAGGGCACGACAACACAAGATCACAGACCCGCCTTTCAGGAATATATTATAAATTTGATGCACCGTGGAGTGAGATCCGAGCATCTACAGAGATGTGAGTTAGGATTAGTCCGAATTCTCGAAGGAGACAGCTTTAGTTAACTGCTTGTAAACTTCTACAAAAAGATTTCCAAAATCTTTGGTGCCATAGCCGTGGGAAAATGCTCATACACCTGTATTATCCCAAAACTTTGAAAGTCGTTACATTGATTGTGCTCATAGACCTCTTTACAACACCTTGAAAACAAGTCGCAACAATGCTTTTTTTGACGTTTTCGAGAATAATGTTACAAGTATTTCACTGTCCCTTTATTTACAAGAGACTACTATAGTAATTGTGATATTGTCATCCTTCTCACCGTATATAACTCCGCTTAGATTTTGAAGACGAAAGAAATAAGGCTCGACTTGAGGCGGTCTAAGAGCTAGTGATCTTTCTATTTTGCGATTTAAGAGATAGTTGGTGCGTCAGGGTTTAGTAATGCTTTGTCGCGGAATGTTCAGGAAACTAGTGCGTTCGTAGAATTTGCAAGGTTTAGGTGGTTTCAAGTTTAAGTAGGAATTGAAGCTCTGACTATAAAGTCCTTGAGTGATTTGTCCTTCCTTTAAGCGACAAAGGGAGCATTAGGTAAGATGCGCTCATTTTGTCGTTGGTCATGGTGTTTCTGCAACGCAAGACTGGCATTGAAACACAGAGTGCGTGCTCCAATCGGTGAGAGCAGATTTTGACCAAACGTTTGTTGAAGGTGCTGCGAGTGACGTCCCTCGTTTTAATCAACCAATAAGATGACAAGTATTTTCGATCCGTTTCGCGTCGCTTGGTTAATTGAGCCAAGTCGTATGCAAATTCTAGGATGGAAAAGTGTCAACTGAGGTGGGTTGAGAAAACTATGAGTCGCAACTGCTGAGAAACTTTAAGTAGTTGAAATTCTCAACCAAGATGAAGGAGTTCTGATAAGTACGCTGGGCAACTCAAGCAAACACGTGAGGCTTGTGAAGCAGCAGAACTTAACATCGTTTATCGGTCTTGTATTAAATAAATTATCGTTTTAGGAAATCGATTTCGATAGAGTTGTGTCATCAGATACAATAAAAATCATGGTTGTGAAGGATTGTTTAAAATTTCCTCAACTTTTTTACGTGTGTTGACTGTGGCAGAACAAGTGTAAAATTCTCTAGAGTGCTGCGTGCATCGCGGTCAGATATGGCCATTAGCAATGTGACAGAAATACAACAAGCGTGTTTCTTGTTATTTTCGCGTGAAAGGTAATCGGGAAAGCTCACATGGACAATTCCCAACACACATACCACTTCTGTTCTTCGAATTACTGCGTTCTCACACTGCATTCGTAGAAAATAGAATCCCTTAAGTGATCTTCATCTGCTCTAAGAGCTAGCAACCTAAGCCTACTTTGAATTAAATCGAATTTGTCGATCAAGCGTTATAGAACAGCGATGAACCCAAGAATATTGCACCTCTTGTTTCATTTCCGGTTCCCAACGTAAATGAATTTAACAAAAATTTCTGTTATTGATTGTGAGTACATTCAAATAAGATTAATTTATGAAAACTCTTAAAGTCGCAAAGCAAATGTTCGCTTCTGATCACACTTAACCTTCTCTAGCGCTTTTACCACGTCCGTTGCGACTCTCAGTCGTCTTCAACGGTCAGTGACATTTGCAACCAACTTTTTAAAACCTTTTACACAAACAGCAATAACCCACGTAAACGCCAAAAGGTGTCTTATTATTGACTCGATTTGCCATGATCACCGCTTACCCGTTTAAATTGTTCTACTTATTTTGAGATGCGTTGCGAGACAACTGACGCGAAACATTGCACTGTGTCCGCAGTACATGCTGTCAAAACCTCTGAATTTATCGTGTAATGCTGAGCAATCATTCTCAGAATTTTCACTCTAATCAAACACGGTGCGTTTTTTTAAAAAAATATGACTTCATTCCCCGTTCAAATCAGGAAAATTCAGATCATGATCCATCCCCACCTTTAAATTCGGAGAAATATGCAGTCCAAACTTCACTGCTTTTAGACGCTAAATTCACAAAAGCGCCCTAGCTACAAGTGACGGTGACAATCTAATGAATTTTGAGCAAGTTCGGAATTTCATACATTTGAACCATGGAATGGTCATGAAATCACGAAATGAAAGTGAGAACGATCATAGCGGTTATATAATGAAGTTATGTAGTTGCAAGGAAGCGTAAAATCAGACCAGGATTGACCGCTAGAATTAGACGCTGCACTCCTCTACCAGTGAAAAAGTTAAGGAATGGGCATTTTCTGGATCAAGGACTGGATCGAAAATAAGACGATCGATCCGATCCGAGCATTCCTATTTGGAAAAGACGAAAGTTCTAAGGGCAGAAAATAAGACAATTTAGAATTTGTTTGGACAATACACATGTTGCTTTGGCCAAAAACAACTTTTAAAGTTTATCTAGATAGCTTTGGGCTTTTGAAAAACAGCATGACTTTAATATCTGTTTTCATTGTTTACGAAAAGTGATTAAAAACTGAGGAAAGTGCCTGCGCTTAACATAAGAATATTACGAATAAGAGGAATGATGCTCCAAATGACATGTCTTATCATGAAAGGCTCTCTTTGTGTAATCTAGAGACCCTCAAGGACAGACGAATCGAGCTATGTAATATCTTTTTTGATTCAGTTATGTCTGAGACATGTCACAAGCTAAGCCATCTTTTACCAGACGTAAAATGAACTACACTATGGTTTCCGTAAGCAGCGGCAGTTTAAGCGCCCTGTCATCAGTACAAAACGCTACATGAACACTTTTATTCCCTCAATGTCAAATAGATGAGTACGTAAAGCCAATAGTTTTATAATCTTTTACATATAGCCTGCAAATAGCAGGGGCACCCAACGTCAATTTTCGGAAAATATCTGTTCGGAAGGCGATTTGAGATCTAGATTTTTCGGAACATTTGTTGTAAAATTTCTTGCTTGCCTGCCTCTCCTAGGATTTTCGAACATCTGAAAAATGGTATAATTGCCCATTTTTAACGGATTTTTACCCTAAAAAGGTCACCTAGAATTTTCGGGACCCTTTTTTCTTGCTGAAAATTTCGAAAAGGTTAATTTTGATCCCTATAATTTTCGGATCACAAGACTTTCAGCTAGGAAATCCGAACAGATGAAAAATTTTTAGGGGTTAAAAATATGCCTATATCTACCGTTTAAATACTAAAATACGTTTAACAATGCTATGTTTAAGTGGTTTTGAACTACATTCTCGTTGGGTGCCCCTGAAATAGTTATATAGATTTTTTATTTATACTTACATTGTAAATAGCCATGCAATTCAGCCTTTCGGCTGCTAGATGATATTTTTGATAAAGATCCATGATCCAGTCATCCATCGATTCTCGGACTTATACGCACAATTTAAGCATGGTCTTTTATTGACACATCAATAAATCAGGTAACTTCAACGGGATTCCATGGTTCGAACTCAGAACTCTGCGGGGCAGTGATACTTCCGGTTTCTTTGAGAGAGTCAATGATTGCTTAAATTGTCCAGACACGTGCGAGGATAACTTCTCTCTTTCGTCTATAGCCCACAGTTCAAGTATATACATTTATTTCACCAAGATATTAGCTTTTTTAAATAGTCTATCACCGACTCTAATTGTCAAGGAATGCGCACTTAACGTTGCAAAAATAACGAAAAAGAAAGGAGAAATTTATAGGGGCGTTTTATTACCGTTTCTTGGCAAAATATGATTACTATTACTGTGCTTACGTGTTAATTCTTTTCCTAACGCTTTAATTCAACTAAACACTGCACAAAAGGTGAAATGGCTTCACTCGCAATGACTGGAGTTACTCTTTTTATAAAACCGCTGAACGAATTTTTTTCTATCAGCGCAAAAGAAAGAGAATGATTTCACGTTTCGAAAAATATTCATGGTCCATAAATGTGGTAATATTTTATCGGAATAGAGTAGAATTTGATTTAAATGTGGTGGTTTATAATGATTAAGAAGGAGACCGTGTATAACATACAAAGATTTAGGTTTTGAACTATGACTATGGAGGAGTGCGGAGCAATGTTGAAGAAAATAATCATAAAGAAAGAAATAAGTGGAAGGGAAATTTATTACAGGCTATCGATAAAACGTGATTAAATTTCTGGGCGTGGCTTAACTCGTCTTCTAACGTCTTTATCAAATCACTCTGATCAAATTAAAAACAACTTCACAGTTAAGACTTAAACTACTATTTTAAAAAGTCACTTTCTAAATTTACTCCCTTAGCAAATCGCCATCTTAAAAACAAAAGAATCAAAACCATTTAACAAAAAGGTGAGACTAAACGCAGCAGAATAGCAAAAGTAAAAGGAACAATAGAGGTGAGAAATAATTTCGTAATAAGGTCATGATTTCATTTCATTGTGTTTGAAGCTTGAATTAATGAGCGTCATTGTTGGGAATATAAAAGAAGAAGAATTACAAACAGTTTCATCAAAGCAAGTAACGTCTTCCTAGAAGCAAGTGAGATTCTTCGCGCGATAAAGTTTCAAAATAATTATTTGGCATCGTGTCCAAGGTATGGCCTCAAGAAAAGCTATGAAAAGATCCGCACCAGAAAATGAATGTAAGTACCACAAAACGGACTTGTTCCTTTTTCTTTTTATTCCTATTTTAACGTTGATGCCCTGGATGCCCTGGGAAGGAGGCCATAAGGCCAGAATTGCCTCCTTGAAAAGTTTTAAATAGCTGACGTTTTGAGCGGAGTAGCTAAACACCAGACGGGCTACTACACGAATTACGGGTGTGCAATCGCCTCAATAGGCCTCTAGAGGTGCTATAAGAAACCAAATAGTCTGTAGATTTTAATCTTGTAAGTCATGCTCCCGAAGGAAAACAATATTTCACTCGATTCTCCAGGCCAACTTTAATTCTCGAGTTTTCTCCTCAAAATGAAAACTTTCACATATCACATATCACTGTATCATATCGCCCGAGTTAACACGATGGTATTTTATTTGAAAGAAAACTATATTGGTGACAAGTGTTGTTAATAAGCTCGCTAAAAACTGTTTCTTCCAAATCTGGTTAAGTATCGTTTACGATTACTGGCTCTAGCCGGCGAAGTGTCCCACGCGCAAGTTGTAATTATAACCTGTTAAGTCCCCCGAAGGTCAGCTGTCCCAAAACCAGAGCTATGTGTATATCTACGCTTCGATTCACGTGGCAATAATTGTTACTGAACCGTTACATTGGAATTAGAAAATTGTCTCGTTCTTCAATAATTGTCTCGCACTTTACGGTGCTTTGTTTTCGTATCATTCTCTTATGGAAAGTCCAGTCTAATTTGAGAGTTTTGTGCTTTTCTTTCTTTAGCCCTTCGGTAGTAAATTTAATGGTTTTTTTTTTTTAAATTTTGGGCTCATTCATTTTTTTGTCATTTTTTAAGGTTTCCTGTTTCATGCCTTACGTTGTTGCTCGGGTCTATACTACAAGCCGCAAGAAATCTTACGAATTTTCTTCACTCAAATTAGTGTGGCTTTTCCAAGTTCAACGTAGTTTTCATTTTTTCTCAGACGGCAGAATGCGTCAAAGACGCCGAAGAACAGCTTTTACAGATGAACAGCTCGATCTATTGGAAGAAACGTTTCAAAGCGAGAAATTCCCTGGAATCCAGATCAGAGAAGATCTCGCGCGTGAGATGAAAATCAGAGAGGACCGAATTCAGGTAATCAGTGTTATGATGTTCTTGGTCATTTGCGTGTATTTGACTCTGTTGATTTTAAAGAGCGCGCAAAAGGTATTAACTTACCATTTCCCAATATGACAGAAGACCTGGTTTTAAAACTTGCATTGGGGATTCGCTTTCAAAAAGTCGAAATAGGTCTAATAGCAAAATGTTTCGAAGAATAATTTTCCGTCGATAACCTTTGGGAACATTTTGCCTTTGCTAGGTTTTGGCGATTGACCCACTTTTTAACATTTTTCGTAGAAACAAGAATAGTTATTTGCAGGACACGTATGAAGATAACTTGCATTGGGTTACATGTACAATCAAATTTGCTAAATTGAATTGTAAGTTAAACAGCCCGCCTCGATTAACTTTGCTATATACGCGTTGTGTATTTCTTCAATTTGTTAAATGATGAACATTGAAATCTCCCTTTTTTAAGTTTGGTTTTTTACGGAAGGTTTAAATTTTATATCCGGGGAACCTTTGTTCTCATTCTTCTAAGTCCAGACTCTTAGTTTGCATGTTATCCCCTTTTACTACTGAAGAGCACACTCTCGTTACATTGTCTCCAATTTTCCCTAAAAAACATTCTTCTCATGCCGCCAGATTTACATAAGGTAGTGTACCCGATGTGACAGCAAGATGAAAGGGAACGAAACGCTCTTTAAATCACGTTAAATTGACATCAGTGCTGGTGATGAAAGATTTCCATAATGCCAATTGCTCTCATGCAAGTAGTTACCATTGGTGATTACGAGTCCTAGTCAATTGTCTAAACTTAGGTATACATTCTCGTAGGTTTGGTTCCAGAACCGCCGTTCAAGATGGCGAAAGAGGGAAATTAAGAACAAACCAGCCACAAGATTACTTGCTTCAGGGAAGAGTCTACCAAACTCTCATGTCACCTCGTCAACTATTTTCCAGCCGTCACCTGCTATTTTCCCGTCACCGCATTCAGCACCCTTCAGACCCTGGGAGCCATTATATACGCCATTCTCCATAAATCATTTGCTTTCCCCGACAGTATCCTCGCAATGGTTCCGCCATGTTACGTCTTCACCGACTCCAGTTACTTCTCAGACAACCCAAACCGTAAACGTTATGGTCCACCCCCGCGTAACAGCGTCATCGAACGGCAGCCCTTCTCCCACGGCCAGTCTTGCCACTCTCTACCAGGCTTCCTGTGTTCATGAGTCAGACAGAGAAAGGAATCGCCACTCTGTAGATGATTATTTGGCCGCTGTTACTTTGGCCAGCGGGTTCCAGAGAGAAAATTAGTTGAATACAAAAAAAATACGAGAATTAACAGATATACATGGTGACAAGGTAGCTTTTTTATTTTGTTTGGAAAAGCGTAGCTTTTACAAGATCTGAAAACTGATTTAACCTGTGTAAATAGGATGTAAGTCGTCAAAATACGTCACGTGTTAAAAAATGGAATAAATGATTGTCATTATCTCTTAGCACGGTCTCGTTATGATCTCGTGTGTGTGCCGGTGGGAGGTTTACTATAACGATAAGGGAGAAGTTAAAGAAGAGAAAAGTGTTTCGGCGTTTCCATGTGTCACAAAGCAAGTCGAACAAACACGTGAGGCTTGCGAAGCAGCAGAATTTAATATCGTTTGAGATTCTTTATTGGTCGTGCGTTGAATGAATTATAGTTGTAGGAAATCGATTTCGACCGATTTGTGTCATCAGAGACAATGAATACCATAATTGTACAGGATTGTTAAAAGTTTCCTCAACTTTTTACGTACGATGCCTGTGACAGAACACGTTTAAAATGCGCTTGCGTGTTGTTTTCGTGGTGGTCAGATATGGCAATTAGCCATGTCACAGAAATACAACAAGCATGTTTCTTTTTATTTTCGCGCGACTTCCCAACACACACACCACTTCCCTTCTTCGAATTACTGAGTTCTCACACTGCATTCAAAGAAAATAGAGTCCCTTAAGGACGGTGCCTACTATTCTTATTGCGCATACGTTCTGCGCATCTCGAGACACTCGAGTTTCCTATGGGTGATGCTTATTAATACAGGGATATTTTTGCGCGGTTCAAAACTATGCGGAGAAAGCAGAACTTAGCAAGTGCTCTTAGTATCCAAAAAGAAAATTGGGGGTAACCATGCATTTTTCAGAGATAATTAAGATTCAATTTTGAAAAGAACGCCATACGTTGCTTTGTATTTCAAAGCTTTTACAAATATTGTTGATTAAGGCTGGTTTCCATATGATCGCAGACGATCGCACAGAGAGCTGTTTCCATAAAATTGCAGACGATCGCAGAGTTGGCTGCAGCCATACATTACGGTCAGCAGAAATGTCAAATGTACACGCGCGTTGCGCTCTCTTAGCAAACAACATGGCGGACATCGAGGAGGAAATTTTGCTTCAAGCAAATTTACTTCTTCTTTTAATCCTGAAGCGATAGCATCGTCAGCTTGAAAAGCGAAGGAAACATCGATTTTGAGTTCGAAAAATATTCACGAACAGACAAAAACATGGGGCTTTCCACACACTGCTGAGAGAACTTCGTGTTTCTGACAGAACAGTAACGAACATAAACGAACATTCAGGCTCTGTTGCTAAGAAGCGTTGAATCATTTGAGTCAGAATTAAAATTATTATGGGATACGTTTCGATCGCAGATCGCAGAACTTTGGTTTCCATATAATCGCAGGATTGCAAACGATCGCAGCCTTTAAAGGCTGGTTTCCATATGATCGCAGACGATCGCGAATCGCAGATCGTAGATCGCAGAAAGTTCTGGGATCGTCTGCGATCATATCGAAACCAACTTCTGCGATCGTTTGCGATC
>NC_090879.1:45914946-45922446 GCF_036669935.1 Montipora foliosa
GCTCCCGAAGGAAAACAATATTTCTCTCGTTTCTCCAGGCCAGCTTTAATTCTCGAGTTTTCTCCTCAAAATGAAAACTTTCACATATCACACATCACTGTAGCATATCGCCCGAGTTAACACAATGGATTTTATTTCAAAGGAAACTATATTGGTGACAAGTGTTGTTAATAAGCTCGCTAAAAACTGTTTCTTCGGAATCTGGTTCAGTATCGTTCACGATTACTGGCTCTAGCCCGCAAAGTGTCCCACGCGCAAGTTGTAATTATAACGTGTTAAGTCCCCCGAAGGTCAGCTGTCCCGAAACCAGAGCTATGTGTGTATCTACGCTTCGATTCACATGGCAATAATTGTTACTCGCACTTTACGGTGCTTTGTTTTCGTATCATTCTCTTATGGAAAGTCCAGTCTAATTTGAGAGTTTTGTGCTTTTCTTTCTTTAGCCCTTCGGTAGTAAATTTAATGTTTTTTTTTTTTTAATTTTGGGCTCATTCACTTTTTTGTCATTTTTAAAGTTTCCTGTTTCATGCCTTACGTTGTTGCTCGGGTCTATACTACAAGTAGCCTGCGTGGCAGGCGCTAGAAAGGGGAAGGTAGAGGGAAAAATTAATCGCGCGCGAAACGCGCGGAGCGAGGGAGAGGTGACATGAGGTGACACCCTCTCCCTCGCTCCGCGCGTTTCGCGCGCGCCCAATTTTTCCCTCTCCCTTCCCCTTTCTAGCGCCTGCCACGCAGCCTATACTACAAGCCGCAAGAAATCTTACGAATTTTCTTCACTCAAATTAGTCTGGCTTTTCCAAGTTCAACGTAGTTTTCATTTTTTCTCAGACTGCAGAATGCGTCAAAGACGCCGAAGAACAGCTTTTACAGATGAACAGCTCGATCTATTGGAAGAAACGTTTCAAAGCGAGAAATTCCCTGGAATCCAGATCAGAGAAGATCTCGCGCGTGAGATGAAAATCAGAGAGGACCGAATTCAGGTAATCAGTGTTATGATGTTCTTGGTCATTTGCGCGTATTTGACTCTGTTGATTTTAAAGAGCGCGCAAAAGGTATTAACTTACCTTTTCCCAATATGACAGAAGACCTGGTTTTAAAGCTTGCATTGGCGATTTGCATTCAAGAAGTCGAAATAGGTCTAATAGCAAAATGTTTCGAAGAATAACTTTCCGTCGATAATCTTTGGGAACATTTTGCCTTTGCTCAGTTTTGGCGATTGGTCACTGATTGGTAGACCCACTTTTTAACATTTTTCGTAGAAACAAGAATAGTTATTTGCAGGACATGTATGAAGATAACTTGCATTGGGTTACAATCAAATTTGCTAAATTGAATTAATTGTAAGTTAAACAGCCCGCCTCGATTAACTTTGCTATATACGCGTTGTGTATTTCTTCAATTTGTTAAATGATGAACATTGAAATCTCCCTTTTTTAAGTTTGGTTTTTTACGGAAGGTTTTAATTTTATATCCGGGGAACTTTTGTTCTCATTCTTTTAAATCCAGACTTGCATATCTGGTCAAACTCTTAGTTTGCATGCTATCCCCTTTTACTACTGAAGAGCACACTCTCGTTACATTGTCTCCAATTTTCCCTAAAAAATATTGTTCTCATGCCGCCAGATTTACATAAGGTAGTGTACCCGATGTGACAGCAAGATGAAAGGGAACGAAACGCTCTTTAAATCACGTTAAATTGACATCAGTGCTGGTGATGAAAGATTTCCATAGTGCCAATTGCCCTCACACAAGTAGTTACCATTGGTGATTACGAGTCCTAGTCAATTGTCTAAACTTAGGTATACATTCTCTTAGGTTTGGTTCCAGAACCGCCGTTCAAGATGGCGAAAGAGGGAAATTAAGAACAAACCAGCCACAAGATTACTTGCTTCTGGGAAGAGTCTACCAAACTCTCATGTCACCTCGTCAACTATTTTCCAGCCGTCACCTGCTATTTTCCCGTCACCGCATTCAGCACCCTTCAGACCCTGGGAGCCATTATATACGCCATTCTCCATAAATCATTTGCTTTCCCCGACAGTATCCTCGCAATGGTTCCGCCATGTTACGTCTTCACCGACTCCAGTTACTTCTCAGACAACCCAAACCGTGAACGTTATGGTTCACCCCCGCGTAACAGCGTCAGCGAGCCGCAGCCCTTCTCCTACGGCCAGTCTTGCCACTCTCTACCAGGCTTCCTGCGTTCATGAGTCAGACGGAGATGATTATTTGGCCGCTGTTACTTTGGCCAGCGGATTTCAGAGAGAAAATTAGTTTAATAAAAAAAATACGAGAATTAACAGATATACATGGTGACACGGTAGCTTTTTTATTTTGTTTGGAAAAGCGTAGTTTTTACAAGATCTGAAAACTGATTTAACCTATGTAAATGGGATATAAGTCGTCAAAATACGTCAGGTGTTAAAAAATGGAATAAATGATTGTCATTATCTCTTAGCACGGTCTAGTTATGATCTCTTGTGTCTGGCGGTGGGAGGTTTACTATAAAGATAAGGGAGAAATTAAAGAAGAGAGAAGAGTTTCGGCGTTTCCTTGTGTCACAAAGCAAGTCGAGCAAACACGTGAGGCTTGCGAAGCAGCAGAATTTAATATCGTTTGAGATTCTTTGTTGGTCGTGTGTTGAATGGATTATAGTTTTAGGAAATCGATTTCGATCGAGTTGTGTCATCAGAGACAATGAATATCATAGTTGCACAGAATTGTTAAAAGTTTCCTCGACTTTTTACGTGCGATGCCTGTGACAGAACACGTTTGAAATGCGCTCGCGTGTTGTTTTCGTGGTGGTTAGATACGGCAATTAGCCGTGTGACAGAAATACAATATGAGTGTTTCTTTTTATTTTCGCGCGACTTCCGAACACACACACAGATATGGCATTTAGCCATGTGGCAGAAATACAACATGCGTGTTTTTTTTTATTTTCGCGCGACTTCCCAACACACACACCACTTCTCTTCTTTTAATTACTGCCTTCTCACACTGCATTCCTAGAAAATAGAGTCTTTTAAGGACGGTGCCTACTATTGTTATTGTGCATACGTTCTGCGCATCTCGAGACACTCGAATTTCCTATGGGTGATTCTTCTTAACACAGGGATATTTTTGCACGGTTCAAAACTATGCGGAGAAAGCAGAACTTAGCAGGTGCTCTTAGTATCCAAAAAGAAAATTGGGGGATAATCATGCATTTTTCAGAGATAATTAAGATTCAATTTGGAAAAGAACGCCATACATTGCTTTGTATTTCAAAGCTTTTACAAATATTGTTGATTAATTGTCTTCGATACCCCTAACTTTCTTTTCGGATTTCAATAACACTTGTTAAGATCTGCTTTTCCCGCATATTCAGTAAACCGCGCAAAAATATCTTGGAATTATTTGGCACCGTCCCTACGTGATCTTCGTCTGCTCTAAGAGCTAACAACCGAAGCCTACTTTGAATTAAATCGATTTTTTCGATTAAGCGTTATAGAACAGCGATGAACCTAAGAATATTACAACTCTTGCTTCATTTCCAGTTCCCACCGTAAATGAATTTAACAAAAATTGCTGTTATTGATTGTGAGTACATTCAAATAAGTGGAATTTATAAAAACGCTTACCGGTAAATCGCAAAGAAAATTTTCGCTTCTAATCACATTTAACTTTCTCTAGCGCTTTTACCACGTCCGTTGCGACTCTCAGTCAGTGACATTTGCAACCAACTTTAACCTTTTACACAAACAGCAATAACCCACGTAAACGCCACAGGGTGTCTTATTATTAACTCGATTTGCCATGATCACCGCTTACCCGTTTAAATTGTCCTACTTATTTTAAGTTGCGTTGCGAGACAACTGACGCGCGAAACATTGCACTGTGTCCGCAGCACATGCTGTCAAAGCCTCTGAATTTATTGTGTAATGCTGAGCAATCATTCTCAGAATTTTCACTCTAATCAAACACGGTGCGTTTTTTTAAAAAAATATGACTTCATTCCCCGTTCAAATCAGGAAAATTCAGATCATGATCCATCCCCACCTTTAAATTCGGAGAAATCTTGGTTAAGCTACCGTACAAACTTCACTGCTTTTAGACGCTAAATTCACAAAAGCGCCCTAGCTGCAAGTGACAGTGACAATCTAATGATTTTTGAGTATTCAAAATTTCATATATTTGAACCCCGGAATGGTCATGAAATGATGAAATGAAAGTAAGAACGATCATCGCAGTTAAATAATCAAGTTATGTAGTTGCAAGGGAGCGTTAAATTAAACCAGGCTTGACCGCTAGAATTAAGGCTGGTTTCAATATGATCGCAGACGATCGCAAAGAGAGCTGTTTCCATATAATCGCAGACGATCGCAAACGATTGCAGAGCCCAATGAAGCCATACATTTCGCTCAGCGGAAATGTCAAATGTACAGTAAGGCGCATTGTGCTCGCGGGAAAATCGCCGCAAACAACATGGTGGATATCGAGGAGGAAATTTTGCTGCAAGCAAATTTATTTCTTCTTTTAGTCCTAAAGCGACGACATCGTCAGCTTCAAAACCGAAGGAAACATCGGTTTTGTGTTTGAAAAATATTCATGAAGACATAGAAGGTATCGTCTTCAACCGCTTCAGATAACGACCATACGCAGTTCTTATGTTGTGGAATTTGACCTCTACCTCCGCTGCCGAAAAATTAAATTTCTCGCCGATTTTTTCCCAACGGTTAGCCTTTTTATTTTTGTCTTTGAAATCTTTACTGTTACGGTTGTCAGTGACATTTGCAATCAACTTTAACCTTATTTACACAAACAGCAATAACCCACGTAAACGCTACAGGGTGTCTTATTATTAACTTGATTTGCCATGATCACCGCTTACCCGTTTAAGTTGTTCTACTTATTTTGAGATGCGTTGCGAGACAACTGACGTGAAACATTGCACTGTGTCCGCAGTACATGCTGTCAAAACCTTTGAACTTACTGTGTAATGCTGCACAATCATTCTCAGAAATTTCACTCTAATCAAACACGGTGCGTTTTTTAAAAAAAATATGACTTTATTGCCCGTTCAAATCAGGAAAATTCAGATCATGATCCATCCCCACCTTTAAATTCGGAGAAATATACAGTCCAAACTTCACTGCTTTTAGACGCTAAATTCACAGAAGCGCCCTAGTTACAAGTGACCGTGACAATCTAATGAATTTTGAGTATTCGGAATTTCATACATTTGAACCATGGAATGGTCATGAAATCACGAAATGAAAGTGAGAACGATCATCGCCGTTATATAATCAAGTTATGTAGTTGCAAGGAAGCGTAAAATCAGACCAGGATTGACCGCTAGAATTAGAATCTATGGCCGTGCGATTACGCCGCACTCCTGTACCAATGAAAAAGTTAAGGAATATGCATTTTCTGGATCAAGGACTGGATCGAAAATAAGACGATCGATCCGATCCGAGCATTCCTATTTGGAAAAGAGGAAAGTTCTAAGGGCAGAAAATAAGACAATTTAGAATTTGTTTGTTGCTTTGGCCAAAAACAACTTTTGAAGTTTATCTAGATAGCTTTGGGCTTTTGAAAAACAGCATGACTTTAATGTCTGTTTTCATTGTTTACGAAAAGTGATTAAAAAGGAAAGTGCCTGCGCTTAACATAAGAATATTACGAATAAGAGGAATGATGCTCCAAATGACATGTCTTCTCATGAAAGGCTCTCTTTGTGTAATCTAGAGACCCTCAAGGACAGACGAATCGAACTATGTAATATTTTTTTGATTCAGTTATGTCTGACACACGTCACAAGCTAAGCCATCTTTTACCAGACCTAAAATGAACCACACTATGGTCTCCGTAAGCAGTGGCAGTTTAAGCGCCGTGTCATCCGTATAAAACGCTGCATGAACACTTTTATTCCCTCAGTGTAAAATAGATGAGTACGTAAAGCCAACTAACGCACAATTTAAGCATGGTCTCTTATTGACACATCAATAAATCAGGTAACTTCAACGGGATTTTAACTCTGCGGGGCAGTGATACTTCCGGTATCTTTGAGAGAGTCAATGATTGCTTAAATTGTCCAGATACGTGCGAGGATAACTTCTCTCTTTCGTCTATAGCCAGTACTTCAAATATATACATTTATTTCACAAAATATTACTTTTTCTAAATAGCCTATCACCGACTCTAATTGTCAAGGAATGCGCACTTAACGTTGCAACAATAACGAAAAAGAAAGGAAACATTCATAGGGGCGTTTTATTACCGTGTCTTGGCAAAATGTGATTACTATTACTGTGCTTACGTGTTAATTCTTTTCCTAAGGCTTTAATTCAACTAAACACTGCACGAAAAGTGAAATGGCTTCACTCGCAATGACTGGAGTTACTCTTTTTATAAAATGGCTGAACGAATTATTTTCTAGCAGTGCAAAAGAAAGAGAATGATTTCACGTTTCGAAAAATATTCATGGTCCATAAATGTGGTAATATTTTATCGGAATAAAGTAGAATTTGATTTAAATGTGGTGGTTTATAATGATTAAGAAGGAGACCGTGTATAACATACGAAGATTTAGGTTTTGAACTATGAATATCGAGGAGTGCAGAGCAATGTTGAAGAAAATAATCATAAAGAAAGAAATAAGTGGAAGGGAAATTTATTACAGGCTATCGATAAAACGTGATTAAATTTCTGGGCGTGGCTTAACTCGTCTTCTAACGTCTTTATCAAATTAAAAACAACTTCACAGTTAAGACTTGAACTACTATTTTAAGAAGTCACTTTCTAAATTTACTTCCTTAGCAAATCGCCATCTTAAAAACAGAAGAATCAAAACCATTTAACAAAAAGGTGAGACTAAACGCAGCAGAATAGCAAAAGTAAAAAGAACAATAGAGGTGAGAAATAATTTCGTAATAAGGTCATGATTTCATTTCATTGTGTTTGAAGCTTGAATTAATGAGCATCATTGTTGGGAATACAAAAGAAGGAGAAATACAAACAGTTTCATCAAAGCTAGTAACGTCTTCCTAGAAGCAAGTGAGATTCTTCGCGCGATAAAGTTTCAAAAAAATTATTTGGCATCGTGTCCAAGGTATGGCTTCAAGAAAAGCTATGAAAAGATCCGCACCAGAAAATGAATGTAAGTACCACAAAACGGACTTGTTCCTTTTTCTTTTTATCCCTATTTTAACGTTGATGCCCTGGGAAGGAGGCCATAAGGCCAGAATTGCCTCCTTGAAAAGTTTTAAATAGCTGACGTTTTGAGCGGAGTAGCTAAACACCAGACGGGCTACTACACGAATTACGGGTGTGCAATCGCTTTAATTGGCCTCTAGACTGAGTGTGCGATAAGAAACCAAACAGTCTGTAGATTTTAATCTTGTAAGTTATGCTCCCGAAGGAAAACAATATTTCACTCGATTCTCCAGGCCAACTTTAATTCTCGAGTTTTCTACTCAAAATGAAAACATATCACACATCACTGTATCATATCGCCCG
>NC_090879.1:45927446-45929946 GCF_036669935.1 Montipora foliosa
TGCCCGTTCAAATCAGGAAAATTCAGATCATGATCCATCCCCAGCTTTAAATTCGGAAAAATATACAGTCCAAACTTCACTGCTTTTAGACGCTAAATTCACAAAAGCGCCCCAGCTACAAGTGACCGTGACAATCTAATGAATTTTGAGCAAGTTCGGAATTTCATACATTTGAACCATGGAATGGTCATGAGATCACGAAATGAAAGTGAGAACGATCATCGCGGTTATATAATGAAGTTATGTAGTTGCAAGGAAGCGTAAAATCAGACCAGGATTGACCGCTAGAATTAGACGCTGCACTCCTCTACCAATGAAAAAGTTAAGGAATGGGCATTTTCTGGATCAAGGACTGGATCGAAAATAAGACGATCGATCCGATCCGAGCATTCCTATTTGGAAAAGACGAAAGTTCTAAGGGCAGAAAATAAGACAATTTAGAATTTGTTTGGACAATACACATGTTGCTTTGGCCAAAAATAACTTTTAAAGTTTATCTAGGTAGCTTTGGGCTTTTGAAAAACAGCATGACCGATCTGTTTTCATTGTTTACGAAGAGCGATTAAAAAGGAAAGTGCGTGCGCTTAACCTAAGAATATTACGAATAAGAGGAATGATGCTCCAAATGACATGTCTTATCATGAAAGGCTCTCTTTGCGTAATCTAGAGACTCTCAAGGACAGACGAATCGAACTATGTAATATTTTTTTTGATTCAGTTATGTCTGAGACATGTCACAAGCTAAGCCATCTTTTACCAGACCTAAAATGAACCACACTATGGTCTCCGTAAGCAGTGGCAGTTTAAGCGCCCTGTCATCCGTATAAAACGCTGCATGAACACTTTTATTCCCTCAATGTAAAATAGATGAGTACGTAAAGCCAACTAACGCACAATTTAAGCATGGTCTTTTATTGACACATCAATAAATCAGGTAACTTCAACGGGATTCGAACTCAGAACTCTGCGGGGCAGTGACACTTCCGGTATCTTTGAGAGAGTCAATGATTCCTTAAATTGTCCAGATACGTGCGAGGATAACTTCTCTTTCGTCTATAGCCCTCCTTTCAAATATATACATTTATTTCACCAAGATATTAGCTTTTTTAAATAGTCTATCACCGACTCTAATTGTCAAGGAATGCGCACTTAACGTTGCAAAAATAACGAAAAAGAAAGGAGAAATTTATAGGGGCGTTTTATTACCGTGTCTTGGCAAAATATGATTATTATTACTGTGCTTACGTGTTAATTCTTTTCCTAACGCTTTAATTCAACTAAACACTGCGCGAAAAGCGAAATGGCTTCACTCGCAATGACTTGAGTTACTCTTTTTATAAAATCGCTGAACGAATTATTTTCTATCAGCGCAAAAGAAAGAGAATGATTTCACGTTTCGAAAAATATTCATGGTCCGTAAATGTGGTAATATTTTATCGGAATAAAGTAGAATTTGATTTAAATGTGGTGGTTTATAATGATTAAGAAGGAGACCGTGTATAACATACGAATATTTAGGTTTTGAACTATGACTATCGAGGAGTGCGGAGCAATGTTGAAGAAAATAATCATAAAGAAAGAAATAAGAGGAAGGGAAATTTAGTACAGGCTATCAATAAAACGTGATTAAATTTCTGGGCGTGGTTTACACTTTTTAACGTCTTTATCAAATTAAAAACAACTAAAGAAACTGAAGAAAGAGTTACATCGATTGATTCACAATTAAGACTTGAACTAGTATTTTAAAAAGTCACTTTCTAACTTTACTCGCTTAGCAAATCGCCATCTTAAAAACAAAAGAATCAAAACCATTTAACAAAAAGGTCAGACTAAACGCAGCAGAATAGCAAAAGTAAAAAGAACAATAGAGGTGAGAAATAATTTCGTAATAAGGTCATGATTTCATTTCATTGTGTTTGAAGCTTGAATTAATGAACGTCATTTTTCGGAATATAAAAGACGGAGAATTACAAACAGTCTCATCAAAGCTAGTAACTTCTTCCTAGAAGCAAGAGAGATTCTTCGCGCGATAAAGTTTCAAAATAATTATTTGGCATCGTGTCCAAGGTATGGCTTCAAGAAAAGCTATGAAAAGATCCGCACCAGAAAATGAATGTAAGTACCACAAAACGGACTTGTTCCTTTTTCTTTTTATCCCTATTTTAACGTTGATGCCCTGGATGCCCTGGGAAGGAGGCCATAATTGCCTCCTTGAAAAGTTTTAAATAGCTGACGTTTTGAGCGGAGTAGCTAAACACCAGACGGGCTACTACACGAATTACGGGTGTGCAATCGCTTTAATGGACCTCTGGAGGTGCGATAAGAAACCAAATAGTCTGTAGATTTTAATCTTGTAAGTCATGCTCCCGAAGGAAAACAATATTTCACTCGATTCTCCAGGCCAACTTTAATTCTCGAGTTTTCTCCTCAAAATGAAAACTTTCACATATCACACATCACTGTATCATATCGCCCGAGTTAACACGATAGATTTTATTTC
>NC_090879.1:45934946-45957446 GCF_036669935.1 Montipora foliosa
CATGTTCAATACCAGCCATGTTTACAAAAAATGAGCGTTGCTCAGTAAACGAACATTTGGGCTTTATGGCTAAAGCGTTGAATCATGGGTCAGAATTTAAAATATTATGGGATACGCTTCGATCGCAGTTCACAGAACTTTGGTTTCCATATGATTGCAGGATCGCAAATTGCCTACTACTCTGCTTATGATAACTGCGTTTGAAATAGCTGATGTTGTTACCTTCCTTTTCTCCCAGTCATATGAGACAGGTCAACTTCCCAAGGACTGGAGAAATGCTCACGTAGTTCCAGTTTTTAAGAAGGGGGAAAAACATGATCCTCATGCAATTATAGACCTGTCTCCCTTACTGCTGTGTTATGTAAAATCATGGAACATATTATTTATAGGAACATTATGCACCATCTTGAGGACAATAACATCTTATTTGCGAACCAACATGGATTTCGGAGAAATCATTCATGTGAATCTCAGTTGATTCTGACTGTTGAAGACCTGGCTAAGAACCTGCGATCCGCGATCGTCTGCGATCATATGGAAACCAGCCTTTAGAACCTATTTCCGTGCGATTACGCTGCAGTCTTCTACCAATGAATACGTTATCAAATGAATACAGTCTGAATCGTAAGAAACTTGATCAAGGGCTGGAACGATCTGAGCATTCCTTTTTTGGCAAAGACGAAAGTTCCATGGGCAGAAAATAAGACAATAAACATGTTGCTTTGGGACCAAAACAACTTTTCAAGGTTATCTAGATAGCTTTGAGCTTTTGAAAAACAGCGCGACATATGTGTGCTCATCGTTTACGAAAAGCGGTTAACCGGAAAGTGTCCGGGGTCTTTTAAATTCAACAGTAATCAAGCAAAGTGAAAGTGGTGCATTTATATAGCGCCCCTATCACTAACGTCTCAAAGGCGCTTTACAATGATCAATTTACACCCAGCGGTCTGGAAGCATATACAGGCGCAAATAGCAGCCGCTTCCAAGCAGTCCATGCATGCTGGTACTCATTTTACCGACCTCGGAAGGATGGAAAGCTGAGTGAACTTTAGAGGGAAAGAAGGTCGCCAAATATTCCAGTCTCGGCAGAACCGGGAATGGAACCCGGGACCTTAGGGTTGGAAGGCAGAGATCTTACCACTACGCCAACCCCTCCGTTTTATTGTAAGACTGTAAATAGAACAAATATCCTATGTTATTGCGCCGTTTTCTATGATAATACGTAAAGACAGTTCGTTGTACCATTACAATGCTGCTTTGCAAAAACAGTAAACGCTGACATGTTTATTTACGGTGGGAGTAGTGTCACTCAGGTAACGAAGTATCCTTAAAGGCTATTAAATGTTCAAAATCGGTATTGTCACTCAGCTTGAGGCAGTGGAGTTAAAGGAGGCATTAAATTCTTCCTGTGAAATAGGAAGTGAATGGAGAAAGGCTCGCGCATCTTCGCTAAGATCTTCGTACCGGCGTTTAACAAACAATTTCGATTTTTTGCTGTTATGCGGATGGCTTATTTCACGAATAGATCCTAGCCCAAGATCTTGCATCTTCTTCAAAATTTGAACAGCGGATTGCACGGGGTACTTTCCATTCCATTCACAGGCAATCACCAACTTTTGCGTGAAATAAAGGACGGAGATAGAGACGTTTCCAGGTGTGTTATAATTTTGCGAAGTTTTTCGTTTTCAACATTTCGACCTTTTTGTATGATGTCATCGGTGGAATTGGAAGCATTACCGGTAGCTTCTTCGGACGTCGTTGGCGGGCGAAGAATGTATTTAACATTGATAAGGTAATTCATAACAATTATTGAGCGGTCCATGCTCTCCTTTCCAACTTCTAAAGGTAGCTTATCAGTGTTGTCGAGTTGACTTGATGCGGACTTAATGCAATGATCCGCGACGTGAAGAATTGTAGCCAAACGCGCGCTTGAAGTTTACTTTGACATATTGTTGCTTTGTGGCGCTACGCTTATAGAACGCAGAATATATAACATTGTGTTTGGCGTGTTCATGTGACGTGACGCTTACAGAACGAAGAATATACATTGTTTGTCTCGTTTGTGGTATCATCGGGGAATAAAAATTGGTAAAATAGGAGAATCGGAAAAATCGTAGAATCAGAGAATGAAAATTGGTAAAATAGGAGAATCGGAAATCTTAGAATCGTACAATAGGAGAATCGGAAAAATCTTAGAATCGTACAATAGGAGAATCGGAAAAATCGTAGAATCAGAGAATGAAAATTGGTAAAATAGGAGAATCGGAAAAATCTTAGAATCGGACAATAGGAGAATCGGGAAAGGTTGCGTTTATACAAACGTTGGCCGTGTAGCACGAGAATCGGAAAAATCTTAGAATCGGACAATAGGAGAATCGGAAAAATCGTAGAATCAGAGAATGAAAATTGGTAAAATAGGAGAATCGGAAAAATCGTAGAATCAGAGAATGAAAATTGGTTAAATAGGAGAATCGGAAAAATCTTAGAATCGGACAATAGGAGAATCGGGAAAGGTTACGTTTATACAAACGTTGGCCGTGTAGCACTTATATTGGAGAATCGGAAAAATCGTAGAATTGGTAAAATAGGAGAATCGGAAAAATCGTAGAATCAGAGAATGAAAATTGGTTAAATAGGAGAATCGGAAAAATCTTAGAATCGGACAATAGGAGAATCGGGAAAGGTTACGTTTATACAAACGTTGGCCGTGTAGCACTTATATTGGAGAATCGGACAAATCGTAGAATCAGAGAATGAAAATTGATTAAATAGGAAAATCGGAAAAATCTTAGAATCGGACAATAGGAGAATCGGAAAAATCGTAGAATCAGAGAATGAAAATTGGTAAAATAGGAGAATCGGAAGAATCGATTATGATAGAGTTGTGTCATCAGATACAATAAAAATCATGGTTGTAAAGGATTGTTTAAAATTTCCTCAACTTTTTTACGTGTGTTGACTCTGGCAGAACACGTGTAAAATTCTCTAGAGTGTTGCATGCATCGTGGTCAGATATGGCCATTAGCAATGTGACAGAAACACAACAAGCGTGTTTCTTTTTATTTTCACGCGAAAGGTAATCGGGAAAAGCATACCACTTCTTTTCTTCGAATTACTGCGTTCTCACACTGCATTCGTAGAAAATAGAATCCCTTAAATGATCTTCGTCTGCTCTAAGAGCTAGCAACCTAAGCCTACTTTGAATTAAATCGAATTTGTCGATCAAGCGGGGTAGAACAGCGATGAACCCAAGAATATTACAACTCTTGTTTATTTCCGGTTCCCAACTTAAATGAATTTAACAAAAATTTCTGTTATTGATTGTGAGTACATTCAAATAAGATCAATTTATGAAAATACGCTTACCGGTAAATCGCAAAGCAAATTTTCGCTTCTGATCACACTTAACTTTCTCTAGCGCTTTACCACGTCCGTTGTGACTCTCAGTCGTTTTCAAGGGTCAGTGACATTTGCAACCAACTTTAACCTTTTACACGAACATCAATAACCCACGTGAACACCACAGGGTGTCTTATTATTAACTTGATTTTCCATGATCACCGCTTACCCGTTTAAATTGCTCTACTTATTTTGAGATGCGTTGCGAGACAACTGACGCGGAACATTGCACTGTGTCCGCAGTACATGCTGTCAAAACCATTGAACTTACTGTGTAATGCTGCACAATCATTCCCAGAAATTTCACTCCAATCAAACACTGTGCCTTTTTTCTTTAACTGACTTCATTGCCCGTTCAATTCAAGAAAATTCAGATCATGATCCATCCCCACCTTTAAATTCGGAGAAATATACAGTCCAAACTTCACTGCTTTTAGACGCTAAATTCACAAAAGCGCCCTAGCTACAAGTGACCGTGGCAATCTAATTAATTTTGAGTATTCGGAATTTCATAAATTTGAACCATGGAATGGTCATGAAATCACGAAATGAAAGTGACAGAAGTGAGAACGATTATCGCAGTTATATAATCAAGTTATGTAGTTGCAAGGAAGCGTAAAATCAGACCAGGATTGACCGCTAGAATTAGAATCTATGGCCGTGCGATTACGTTGCACTCCTCTACCAATGAAAAAGTTAAGGAATGGGCATTTTCTGGATCAATGACTGGATCGAAAATAAGACGATCGATCCGATCCGAGCATTCCCATTTGGAAAAGACGAAAGTTCTAAGGGCAGAAAATAAGACAATTTAGAATTTGTTTGGACAATACACATGTTGCTTTGGCCAAAAACAACTTTTAAAGTTTATCTAGATAGCTTTGGGCTTTTGAAAAACAGCATGACTTTAATATCTGTTTTCATTGTTTACGAAAAGCGATTAAAAAGGAAAGTGCGTGCGCTTAACATAAGAATATTACGAATAAGAGGAATGATGCTCCAAATGACATGTCTTATCATGAAAGGCTCTCTTTGTGTAATCTAGAGACCCTCAAGGACAGACGAATCGAGCTATGTAATATATTTTTTTGATTCAGTTATGTCTGAGACATGTCACAAGCTAAGCCATCTTTTACTAGACCTAAAATGAACCACACTATGGTCTCCGTAAGCAGTGGCAGTTTAAGCGCCCTGTCATCCGTATAAAACGCTGCATGAACACTTTTATTCCCACAATGTAAAATAGATGAGTACGTAAAGCCAACTAACGCACAATTTAAGCATGGTCTCTTATTGACACATCAATAAATCAGGTAACTTCAACGGGATTCGAACTCAGAACTCTGCGGGGCAGTGATACTTCCGGTATCTTTGAGAGAGTCAATGATTGCTTTAATTGTCCAGATACGTGCGAGGATAACTTCTCTCTTTCCTCTATAGCCAGCACTTCAAACATATACATTTATTTCACAAAATATTACTTTTTCTAAATAGCCTATCACCGACTCTAATTGTCAAGGAATGCGCACTTAACGTTGCAAAAATAACGAAAAAGAAAGGAAACATTTATAGGGGCGTTTTATTACCGTGTCTTGGCAAAATATGATTACTATTACTGTGCGCACGTGTTAATTCTTTTCATAACGCTTTAATTCAACTAAACACTGCGCGAAAAGTGAAATGGCTTCACTCGCAATGACTTGAGTTACTCTTTTTATAAAAGCGCTGAACGAATTATTTTCTATCAGCGCAAAAGAAAGAGAAAGATTTCACGTTTCGAAAAATATTCATGGTCCATAAATGTGGTAATATTTTATCGGAATAAAGTAGAATTTGATTTAAATGTGGTGGTTTATAATGATTAAGAAGGAGACCGTGTATAACATACGAAGATTTAGGTTTTGAACTATGACTATCGAGGAGTGCGGAGCAATGTCGAAGAAAATACTCATAAAGAAAGAAATAAGTGGAAGGGAAATTTATTACAGGCTATCGATAAAACGTGATTAAATTTCTGGGCGTGGTTTACACTTTTTAACGTCTTCATCAAATTAAAAGCAACTAAAGAAAGAGTTAAATCGATTGATTCACAGTTAAGACTTGAACTACTATTTTAAGAAGTCACTTTCTAAATTTACTTCTTTAGCAAATCGCCATCTTAAAAACAAAAAGAATCAAAACCATTTAACTAAAAGGTGAGACTAAACGCAGCAGAATAGCAAAAGTAAAAAGAACAATAGAGGTGAGAAATAATTTCGTAATAAGGTCATGATTTCATTTCATTGTGTTTGAAGCTTGAATTAATGAGCGTCATTGTTGGGAATATAAAAGAAGGAGAAGTACAAACAGTTTCATCAAAGCTAGTAACGTCTTCCTAGAAGCAAGTGAGATTCTTCGCGCGATAAAGTTTCAAAATAATTATTTGGCATCGTGTCCAAGGTATGGCTTCAAGAAAAGCTATGAAAAGATCCGCACCAGAAAATGAATGTATGTACCACAAAACGGACTTGTTTGTTTTTCTTTTTATCCCTATTTTAACGTTGATGGGCTGGGAAGGAGGCCATAAGGCCAGAATTGCCTCCTTGAAAAGTTTTAAATAGCTGACGTTTTGAGCGGAGTAGCTAAACACCAGACGGGCTACTACACGAATTACGGGTGTGCAATCGCCTCAATAGGCCTCTGGAGGTGCGATAAGAAACCAAATAGTCTGTAGATTGTAATCTTGTAAGTCATGCTCCCGAAGGAAAACAATATTTCACTCGATTCTCCAGGCCAACTTTAATTCTCGAGTTTTCTCCTCAAAATGAAAACTTCTACATATCACACTCACTGTATCATATCGCCCGAGTTAACACGATGGTATTTTATTTCAAAGGAAACTATATTGGTGACAAGTGTTGTTAATAAGCTCGCTAAAAACTGTTTCTTCCAAATCTGGTTAAGTATCGTTTACGATTACTGGCTCTAGCCCGCAAAGTGTCCCACGCACAACTTGTAATTATAACTTGTTAAGTCCCCCGAAGGTCAGCTGTCCCAAAACCAGAGCTATGTGTATATCTACGCTTCGATTCACGTGGGAATAATTGTTACTGAACCGTTACATTGGAATTAGAAAATTGTCTCGTTCTTCAATAATTGTCTCGCACTTTACGGTGCTTTGTTTTCGTATCATTCTCTTATGGAAAGTCCAGTCTAAATTGAGAGTTTTGTGCTTTCCTTTCTTTAGCCCTTCGGTAGTAAATTTAATGGTTTTTTTTTTAAATTTTGGGCTCATTCATTTTTTTGTCATTTTTAAAGTTTCCTGTTTCATGCCTTACGTTGTTGCTCGGGTCTATACTACAAGCCGCAAGAAATCTTACGAATTTTCTTCACTCAAATTAGTCTGGCTTTTCCGAGTTCAACGTAGTTTTCATTTTTTCTCAGACGGCAGAATGCGTCAAAGACGCCGAAGAACAGCTTTTACAGATGAACAGCTCGATCTATTGGAAGAAACGTTTCAAAGCGAGAAATTCCCTGGAATCCAGATCAGAGAAGATCTCGCGCGTGAGATGAAAATCAGAGAGGACCGAATTCAGGTAAGAATTTGATTTTTGATTTGAATTTGATTTTAAAGAGCGCGCAAAAGGTATTAACTTACCTTTTCCCAATATGACAGAAGACCTGGTTTTAAAGCTTGCATTGGCGATTGGCTTTCAAGAAGTCGAAATAGGTCTAATAGCAAAATGTTTTGAAGAATAACTTTCCGTCGATAATCTTTGGGAACATTTTGCCTTTGCTCGGTTTTGGCGATTGGTCACTGATTGGTAGACCCACTTTTTAACATTTTTCGTAGAAACAAGAATAGATATTTGCAGGACATGTATGAAGATAACTTGCATTGGGTTACAATCAAATTTGCTAAATTGAATTAATTGTAAGTTAAACAGCCCGCCTCGATTAACTTTGCTATATACGCGTTGTGTATTTCTTCCATTTGTTAAGTGATGAACATTGAAATCTCCCTTTTTTAAGTTTGGTTTTTTACGGAAGGTTTTAATTTTATATCCGGGGAACTTTTGTTCTCATTCTTTTAAATCCAGACTTGCATATCTGGTCAAACTCTTAGTTTGCATGTTATCCCATTTTACTACTGAAGAGCACACTCTCGTTACATTGTCTCCAATTTTCCATAAAAAATATTCTTCTCAGGCGGTCAGATTTACATAAGGTAGTGTACCCGATGTGACAGCAAGATGAAAGGGAACGAAACGCTCTTTAAATCACGTTAAATTTGCATCCGTGCTGGTGATAAAAGATTTCCATAGTGCCAGCCCTCACACAAGTAGTTACCATTGGTGATTACGAGTCCTAGTCAATTGTCTAAACTTAGATATACATTCTCTTAGGTTTGGTTCCAGAACCGTCGTTCAAGATGGCGAAAGAGGGAAATTAAGAACAAACCAGCCACAAGATTACTTGCTTCAGGGAAGAGTCTACCAAACTGTCATGTCACCTCGTCAACTATTTTCCAGCCGTCACCTGCTCTTTTCCCGTCACCGCATTCAGCACCCTTCAGACCCTGGGAGCCATTATATACGCCATTCTCCATAAATCATTTGCTTTCCCCGACAGTATCCTCGCAATGGTTCCGCCATGTTACGTCTTCACCGACTCCAGTTACTTCTGAGACAACCCAAACCGTGAACGTTATGGTCCACCCCAGCGTAACAGCGTCAGCGAGCCGCAGCCCTTCTCCCACGGCCAGTCTTGCCACTCTCTACCAGGCTTCCTGCGTTCATGAGTCAAACAGAGAAAGGAATCGCCACTCTGTAGATGATTATTTGGTCGCTGTTACTTTGGCCAGCGGGTTCCAGAGAGAAAATTAGTGTAATAAAAAAAATACGAGAATTAATAGATATACATGGTGACAAGGTAGCTTTTTTATTTTGTTTGGAAAAGCGTAGTTTTTACAAGATCTGAAAACTGATTTAACCTGTGTAAATGGGATATAAGTCGTCAAAATACGTCAGGTGTTAAAAAATGGAATAAATGATTGTCATTATCTCTTAGGACGGTCTAGTTATGATCTCGTGTGTGTGGCGGTGGGAGGTTTACTATAAAGATAAGGGAGAAATTAAAGAAGAGAGAAGAGTTTCGGCGTTTCCTTGTGTCACAAAGCAAGTCGAGCAAACACGTAAGGCTTGCGAAGCAGCAAAATTTAATATCGTTTGAGATTCTTTACTGGTCGTGTGTTGAATGGATTATAGTTTTAGGAAATCGATTTCGATCGAGTTGTGTCATCAGAGACAATGAATATCATAGTTGTACAGGATTGTTAAAAGTTTCCTCGACTTTTTACGTGCGATGCCTGTGACAGAACACGTTTGAAATGCGCTTGCGTGTTGTTTTCATGATGGTTAGATATGGCAATTAGCCAGCCATGTGACAGAAATACAACATGCGTGTTTCTTTTTATTTTCGCGCGGCTTCCCAACACACACACAGATATGGCAATTAGCCATGTGGCAGAAATACAACATGCATGTTTCTTTTTATTTTCGCGCGACTTCCTAACACACACACCACTTCCCTTCTTTGAATTACTGCGTTCTCACACTGCATTCCCAGAAAATAGAGTCCCTTAAGGACGGTGCCTACTATTGTTATTGCGCATACGTTCTGCGCATCTCGACACACTCGAATTTCCTATGGGTGATGCTTATTAACACAGGGATATTTTTGGGGTGCTTCAAAACTATGCGGAGAAAGCAGAACTTAGCAGGTGCTCTTAGTATCCAAAAAGAAAATTGGGGGTAACCATGCATTTTTCAGAGATAATTAAGATTTAATTTGGAAAAGAACGCCATACATTGCTTTGTATTTCAAAGCTTTTACAAATATTGTTGATTAATTGTCTTCGAAAAATGCGTAGTTACCCCCAACTTTCGTTTCGGATTTCAATAACACTTGTTAAGATCTGCTTTTCCCGCATATTCAGTAAACCGCGTAAAAATACCTTTGAAATATTTGGTACCGTCCTTACGTGATCTTCGTCTGCTCTAAGAGCTAGCCACCGAAGCCTACTTTGATTTAAATCGATTTTTTCGATCAAGCGTTATAGAACAGCGATGAACCCAAGAATATTACAACTCTTGCTTCATTTCCAGTTCCCACCGTAAATGAATTTAACAAAAATTGCTGTTATTGATTGTGAGTACATTCAAATAAGTGGAATTTATAAAAGCGCTTACTGGTAAATCGCAAAGCAAATTTTCGCTTCTGATCACACTTAACTTTCTCTAGCGCTTTTACCACGTCCGTTGCGACTCTCAGTCGTTTTCAAGGGTCAGTGGCATTTGCAACCAACTTTAACCTTTTACACAAACAGCAATAACCCACGTAAACGCCACAGGGTGTCTTATTATTAACTCGATTTGCCATGATCACCGCTTACCCGTTTAAATTGTCCTACTTATTTTAAGTTGCCCTGCGAGACAACTGACGCGCGAAACATTGCACTGTGTCCGCAGCACATGCTGTCAAAGCCTCTGAATTTATTGTGTAATGCTGAGCAATCATTCTCAGAATTTTCACTCTAATCAAACACGACGGCAAACGATCGCAGAGCCCAATGAAGCCATACATTTCGATCGGAAATGTCAAGTGTACAGTCAGGTGAATTGTGCTCGCGGGAAAATCGCCGCAAACAACATGGCGGACATCGAGGAGGAAATTTTGCTGCAAGCAAATTTAATTCTTCTTTTAGTCCTAAAGCGACGACATCGTCAGCTTCAAAACCGAAGGAAACATTGGTTTTGTGTTTGAAAAATGTTCATGAAAAGACCCAGAAGGTATCGTCTTCAACCGCTTCAGATAACGACGATACGCAGTTCTTATGTTGTGGAATTTGACCTCTACCTTCACTGCCGATAAATTAAATTTCTCGCCGATTTTTTCCCAACGGTTAGCCTTTTTGTTTTTGTCTTTGAAATCTTTACTGTTACGGTTGTAAACGTACTCATACCGCGCAACTTCCTCCATGAATTCCTCGTTAGTAACGTTACCATCTTCAATGCCAGCCATGTTTACAAAAAATGAGCGTTGCTATAAACGAACATTTGGGCTTTATGGCTAAAGCGTTGAATCATGGGTCAGAATTTAAAATATTATGGGACACGTTTCGATCGCAGATCACAGAACTTTGATTTCCATATGATTGCAGGGTCGCAAATTGCCTACTACTCTGCTTATGATAACTGCATTTAAAATAGCTGATGTTGTTACCTTCCTTTTCTCCCAGTCATATGAGACAGGTCAACTTCCCAAGGACTGGAGAAATGCTCTCGTAGTTCCAGTTTTTAAGAAGGGGCAAAAACATGATCCGCATGCAATTATAGACCTGTCTCCCTAACTGCTGTGTTATGTAAAATCATGGAACATATTATTTATAGGAACATTATGCACCATCTTGAGGACAATGACATCTTATATGCGAACCAACATGGAAAAATCATTCATGTGAATCTCAGTTGATTCTGACTGTTGAAGACCTGGCTAAGAACCTGCGATCCGCGATCGTCTGCGATCATATGGAAACCAGACTTTAGAACCTATTTCCGTGCGATTACGCTGCAGTCTTCTACCAATGAATACGTTATCAAATGAATACAGTCTGAATCGTAAGAAACTTGATCAAGGGCTGGAACGATCTGAGCATTCCTTTTTTGGAAAAGACGAAAGTTCCATGGGCAGAAAATAAGACAATAAACATGTTGCTTTGGGACCAAAACAACTTTTCAAGGTTATCTAGATAGCTTTGGGCTTTTGAAAAACAGCATGACATGTGTGTGCTCATCGTTTACGAAAAGCGGTTAACCGGAAAGTGTCCGAGGTTAACATAAGAATATTATGAATAAAAGAAATGATCCTCGCACTAATATGGACAATTATAGCATGGTCTCCCATAGACACATGAAAAACAGTACAGACCTCGAACTCGGTTAGTAAGAGGTATTTCTTAACGTTGCAAAAATATCGAAAAAGAAAGGAAAAGGTTAAAAGGGAATTTTATTACCGTGTCTTGGCAAAATATAATTATTGCTGTGCGCACGTGTAAGTTCTTTTCCTAACGTTTTAATTCAACTAAACACTGTGCGAAAAGTGAAATGGCTTCACTCGCAATAGCTTGAGTTACTCTTTTAATAAAATCTCCGAACTAATTTTCTCTATAAGGACAAAAGAAAGAGAATTATTTCGCATTTCGACAAATATTCACGACCCATAAATGTCACAGTGGTAATATTGTATCGGAAGGAAGTAGAATTTGATTAAAATGTGCTGGTTTATAATGATTAAGAAGGAGACTGCGTCTAACATACAAAGATTTAGGTTTTTGACTATAACTATCGAAGGATGCTGAGTAATGTTGAGAAAATAATCATAAAGAAAGAAGTAGGTGAAAGGGAAATTTTATAACAGGCTATGGATAAAACGTGATTATAGTTCTGCGCGTGGCTTAATTCGTTTTCTAACGTTTTCATTAAACTAAAAACAACTTAAGAAACAGTTAAATCGATTGATTCACAGTTACGACTTGAACTACTATTTTAAGAAGTCACTTTAACAAAAAGGTGAGACTAAGCGCAGCACAATAGCACAAGTAAAAGAACAATAGAGGTGAGAAATAATTTCGTAAGAAGGTCATGACTTCATTTCATTGTGTTTGAAGCTTGAATTAATAAGCGTCACTGTTGGGAATATAAAAGAAGGAGAGTTTTACAAACAGTTTCATTTCCTAGAAGCAAGTGAGATTCTTCGCGCGATAAAGTTCCAAAAGGTATGGCTTCAAGAAAATCTGTGAAAAGATCCGCACCAGAAAATGAATGTAAGTACCACAAAACAGACTTGTTCGTTTTTCTTTTTATCCTTATTTTAACGTTGGCGCCCTGCGAAGGTGACCATAAGATGGTGTACAAAGCTTTGGTTTTATCCAACGAGTTGACAGCGAAAAGTGAAAAGTTTTAAAAGTCTGCGGCTTTGAGCGGAGGATCTAAACACGTGACGGGCTTATTTTGCCTACTATGCGCATTACGAGTACTATAATGCAATCGTTTTGAGTCGTATTCAAACTTGGCTTCTATAGATGCGAAAGGAAACTAAATAGTCTGTAGATTTTTAATCTTGTAACTCGCGCTCCCGAAGGAAAACAATTTCAGCGTGAATGTGTACGCAAAAGGAAATTTCGGTCGCGCCCATTCCCGAACGAAAGTAAGGGGAATCAGTTCATTTGTTCCTTTAAAGTAAAAGAAAAGTAACCCTCTGAACTAAGGACGGAGTTACCCCCCGAGTTACCTCATGGACCACTAGTTAATAGCTTAGGCCATGCACTCAATAATGCCTGTTTCCAGGATTTGAGATGTGTGATGCGCAGAACTTTTCTAGACTCTCAGTTGCTCTCAATAGACAGAGCTTTCAAGGTATTCCGCAGTCTAGCTCTTGATTTTCTGAAATTTAAACTGTGGCGCGGGATCGGTGAGCGTTTGAAGCTCGAAAATTTGAGTTGAAAGAGCAAGAAACGTTTTCGCGTTTCCGGGTTGAAGGTACCCTCTAGAATGTCCGGCCAATATTTGCGCAGTTTCGCCTCAACGCCGATTCGCTAAAACTGAATTGGACAAACCCCTAAAACTAAAGACGTGATTTCACTTAGGCCCTTTCGTGAATCATGGCTCACTACCACACGAGCGAATGATCACTCATATATTGAATCGGTAACCGGTCGTTCCGCCGCAGAGTCGATCTGCCCCACGTATTATTGTGTCTAAGCACTCATTTCAATGAGTAGATCTAAGCACTGAGTTTTAGTAAGGAAAATTTAAGGTTATTAGGATTGGTTAACTATTATGCAAGGGTCGTAAGAATATAATGCTGTGGGGCGGAACGACGGAACTATGTTTGCTAGCACAGATGTTAAGGATATTCACGGGTGTCCTTTGCGAAACTTCTTCATAGCGCGCCTTGTTGGACGCAGCAACCATAAACTATATGAAATGCTCTTTCCGGGTTATTTATTTTCTTTTTCACTTTATCTAATCGAAAAGAGAGCGAGGCCCAAGAAGCCTGACCGACCGATGTCTTTCTGATCGAATTTATCGGGTATCGAGTTTCAATGTTAAGGGCAGCCTTCTGGATAATGTCATTCACAAGGTGTCTATTGTCAAAACAGTGTGATGCCTTTTTGATATTTCGATTGGTTGCTTAGAAAATCTTATCTCAAATAAGCGTATCAAAAATTTACCGATTAGGGCTACGTCGAAGGCCATTGCAGGAGTTCAATTAAAAAAAACGGTAATCCCTCACATGGTATTTTAGGTTAATATGCCAGGAGTCCTCAGGATTAAGACAATCCGTTGACTTTTCATACCCTATTAAATTATTCCCCAAAGAGAATACACTTGCGTAAAACCGAACTAGGGTTTTTTCGCTTCAGAAGTTTCACAGACTTTTCACGCCCTTTGATTCACCACATGTCAACACGCAAAAACGCAGGTTTAATCCTTTCCCGTGATCAAATCATTCCCAGGGAGTAAACCGCCCGTGAAGGTCCACCGTAACCTTAACGGATTCCAAACGTTTCGACCCCCATCGAGTTCGCCCCTATAGAATTCACTCTTAAAGACTTCTTCTAACAATAATCGCACCGGGAGCTAGTAATGCAGAACTGTATCAGTCTTAAACTATTAAAACGAGTACGCAAAGTAATCTTTGGTTGCTGTTAGTTCTGGTAATGCAATTGCTCATGGGGCGAACGGGTTTTCAGTTCGCTATTTGGTATGGAAAATAGCACAGGCTGAGAAAAAAGCGCGTTGCAAAGCCGCTACCTCAGGCAGCGTTTCCACGAACGCGATTTCACATCGACACGGTTTCGCGACTTCAAAACCACGTCAAAACGATGCGGTTTGGAAGTGTTTACACGGAACCGTTTTCGCCAGAAAATCAAAGTCGTGATGGTATAAGCGAGAGCGCTTCACTATACTTGTTTGGTAAATTCACCATTTTGAATGAAACAATGCAAATTTCGGGTCAAAATGGTAACCGTATTCAAATTGATGCTGTTTCGCTATTTACAAGACAGATGAAACCGTATCGTTCTAAAAACGCTCCACTTTTGGCAGCCTTTTCAAATCGACCCGGTTTCGCCAACGGTCTCGATGGGTGTCGTGTAACCAGAAGGCGTAACGGCATCGAAAACGATGCGGTTACAAACGAAAAGGCGTTCGTGTAAACACTGCCTTATTAACAACTTCCGTTTACGCCACACAGATGACGGAACTCGCCAAAGACGTCGCAGAACAACTTTTACAGACGAGCAGCTCGATCGATTGGAAGAAACTTTTGGAAAAGAGAAATTCCCTGGTATCCAGATTAGAGAAGATCTCGCACGTGAGCTGAACATTGGGGAGGACAGAATTCAGGTAACCTGACTAAAACTTTCCTTAAATCAATTGCAAAAAAGTTCCCTTCCTTTTGACACAAGTTCGTTTCGCCAAAATGAAAATACTGTGTCGTCGATTAGGAATATTTCGTTCAGAAGCTACAGTTGGCTTTGATAGTCCATCTTCACAATTAGATCGTATAAACTGAATGACAACAGGAGGTAATTTTGAGACAAAATCATTTTTTGACCCTTTTTGTGGCGATAAAGAACGAGGACAGAACCTGTCCTTGTTTTCTCGATCTTGAATAAGGTTTGGTTTTGAATAAGTTTATAAGAAGGGAAATTTACTTTATCAACTCAAGTGTGGGAAGTTGGTTGCATAGCAACGGGCGAAAGGACCAAGTCTGCAAAGTGTCGCTCTTCTCGCCTGTGTTTTCCTTGTTTACGACAAGTACGGCTAGTCATCCGGAGAAATATTGACTATTGCTACGTCATAGCCTAGTTTGCATACACAAAAACAAAGATGGTAGATTTCAATTTAAAATTGCTTATTTTTGAAGCGTTATTGTTGGCTGTTAAACACATTAAGCCCAAATGAGTGGTCAAGTATGACAATACCGGTAAAGAACTTTCGATTCAGAGAAACTTTTTCTAGGCCGTACTTTCCCTTTAATCGGTTTTTCCTTTGTTCAGGAATGATAATCGAATTTTTATGGTCAACTGGAATTAAATAACAGTTATCTGTACTCTTTTGGACATTAAGAAAAAGTTGATTTGTTTGTTTGTTTTGCTCTAAAATGCGATAGAACAAGTGCTTTTTAATCCGTTTGCCCAACTGGTTTTCGATGTGCCTCGACAGTGACAACAATATTTTGTTCTTATGTTATAAATATGTAATCGCAATGAGTTCTCGTAAAATTAGGGGGAAATTTCTCTAGCTTGTGTTTTCAGAAGTTTGTTTAAAGCACCTAAACGTTATTTAAGTGTTGGAGCGGATCTTGTTTGAAGTTCGTCCTTTCTTGGTTGCTTTGCCGTATTTTGCCGACTCCTATTCCAAGCGAACCTGGCGTGTTTCAATAAAATACATCAAAATGTAAATGATCTCGTTTTCAGATATAAAGTGCAATGATGGAATAAAGTTCATCAGTAAAACTCTTTTTTGACCTTGAACTGAAAAAAAATTTTTTTGGCTTTTAATTTTAGCCTGTTTCCTATTCGCTATTGACAGTTGACCCTGAAATGACTTTTTTCCCTTTCCATTCGCTCGCCGAGGTTGTGCTTGTTTTCTTTTAAAACTCACGCTGTTCAAGAAAAATTCATTCCCAAACTGGGAAAGTAAAAATTCAAATCCAAAGTAAAATTCACTCGAAAAACCGATCTCGTACTCATGGCTTCGTGGTTCATGCGATATCGGTATTTAGAGTGGAATTCACTAGCTAGGCAATGAATTTTTCTATAGAAGGAGGCAAAGTAATGATTTAATTATTAAAGTAGCAACCGAAACACCAAAACGCGGACAATTCGAAAACTTTTATTTTCACTAACCCTACAGGCAGTAAAAAAAAAAAAAATAACCAAGGAGCTCCGCTTTTAGGCTTGGCTAAATCTATATATTATTTTTCTCTGATCCCTAAGGTTTGGTTCCAGAATCGCCGCGCAAGATGGCGCAAGCACGAAGTTAAGAACAAACCTGCGCCAGGGATCCTTCTATCAGAGAACAGACAGCCTATCTGTGATGTCACTCCACAAACCATATTCCAAACGTCACCTGCAATTTTCCCGCCACTCCACTCCGTGCCCTCCACACCATGGGAACCATTCTACGCGCCATTTTCTACCACTCATTGGATACCTCCAAGGGAAACTTTGGAATAACACAGCTGCACAGGTTACCCAAGCCGCAAACGAGATGTTTCAACTGCTGGGATCCGCTTCAGCAACCCGAAGCCCTTCTCCCACATCCAGCCTTGCGACTCTTTAAAAGGCCTCTTGGGTTTATGATTCTGAAAGTGGAGAGAGTCACCACTCTACAGATGATTACGTAGCCGCTGTTACCTTGGCCAGCTGTTTTCAGAGAGAAAATTAGTGAGACAGTCGCCGTGACACGAAACAAACAGGCGAAAATGATTGAATTCACAAGTTAGTGGGTCCAACTCGGCAGAATTCTCAAAGTTTTTGAAAACGTTTTTTTCAGCTAAGACTGGCTTATAAAATTTTTGTAAATAAATGTATATTCTTTGTAAAGCTGTCTAAGTTCCGTTTTGTTTTCACCGTGTGAACAAGACACGACAACACAAGATCACAGGCACGCCTTTCAGCAATAGTGTCAACTGAGGTGGGTTGAGAAAACTCTTACGATGGGTCGCAACTGCTGAGAAACTTTTTAGTAATTGAAATTCTCAAACAAGATGAAGGAGTTCTGATTTCGATCGAGTTGTGTCATCAGAGACAATAAAAATCATGGTTGTAAAGGACTGTTTAAAATTTCCTCATCTTTTTACGTGGGATGCCTGTGGCAGAACAAGTTGAAAATTTGCTGGAGTGTTGTATGCACCGTGGTCAGATATGGCAATAGACCATATTCGTATTCTCAGTATTGGACTGGAACTAGCTTGCAATGGAGGCTAGTGCGAGGAAATCTTTTCAAATGCAAATACTTTTTAATATATTCCCCTGCATTAGCCTCCATTGCAAGCTAGTTCCAGTCCAATACTGGGAATACGAATATGGTCTATTAGCCATGTGACAGACATACAAAATGCATGTTTCTTTTTATTTCGCGCGAAAGGTAATTGGGAAAAGCTCATACAGACTTCCCAACACACACCCCACTTCTCCTCTTCGAATTACTGCGTTCTTACACTGCATTCACAGAAAACAGTATCTTCTCTGCTCTAACAGCTAGCAACCTAAGCCTACTTTGAATTAAATCGATCAAGTCGATCAAGTGCTATAGAACAGCGATAAACCCGAGAATATTACACCTCTTGCTTCATTTCCGGTTCCCACCATAAATGAATTTAACGAAAATTGCTTTTATTGAATTTGAGCACATACAAATAAAATTAATTCATGAAAACGCTTAAAAAAGCGAATGTTCACTTCTGATCACTTTTAAGCTTCCCTTGCTTTACCACGTCTGTTGTGACCTTCAGTAGGCTTCAAGTATCAGTGACATTTGCAACCAACTTAGAATTTTCACTCTAATCAACCACGCTATGTTTCTTTTAAAATCTAAAACACAGTTAGGTGACTGCATTGCCTGTTGAAATCATGCAGGAAAATTCAGACCATTATTCACAAAATTTTCACTCTAATCAACCACGATACGTTTTTTTTCTAAAATCTGAAACACAGTTAGGTGACTGCATTGCCTGTTGAAATCATGCAGAAAAATTTAGACCATAATCAATCCCCACCTTTAAAATTCGGATAAATCTTGGTTTGTGCTATCGTCCACACTTCACTGCCTTTAGACGCTAAATTCACAAAAGCGCCCTACAAGCGACACAATCTAATGATTTTAGAGTATTCAAAATTTCATATATTCAAGTGAACCATGGAATGGCCTTGAAATGATGAAATGAAAGTGAGAAAGATCATCAAGTTAGGTAGTTGCAAGAATTGTGTGGACCATAAACATATTGTTTTGGGCCAAAAACAACGTTTCAAGTTTATCTAAGTAGCTTTAAGCTTTTGAAATACAGCACGACATATTTGTGCTCATCGTTAACAAAAAGCGATTAATTGGCAAGTGCCCGCGCTTAACATAAGAACGTTAGGAAACAGAGAAATGAAATGTCGACAATTTAAGCATGGTCTCTTATAGACACATGAATAAATCAGGTAACGTCAACGAGATTCGAACTCACAACCTCTGCGGGGCAATGATATTTTATGTCTATGAGAGAGTCAATGATTGCTTAAATTGTCCAGATTCGTGCGAGGATAACTTCTCTCTTTCGTCTATAGCCCTCACTTCAAATATATACATTTATTTCACCAAAATATTAGCTTTTTTAAGTAGTCTATCACCGACTCTAATTGTCAACTTGCAAAAATAACGAAAAAGAAAGGAAAAAGTTATAGGGGCACTTTATTACTGTGTCTTGGCAAAATATGATTATTGCTGTGTGCTTGTGTTAATTCTTTTCCTAACGCTTTAATTCAACTAAATATTGCTCGAAAAAAGAAATGGATTCGCTCGCAATGACTCGAGTTACTCTTTTTATAAAATCGCTGAACTAATCTTCTTTATCATTTTTATCATTTTTATCATTTTTATCATCTTCTTAAAAGGGCTACCAACCCTAAGGTCCGAAAAATATCGGGCCTCTTAAGAAGGAAGACGGCACTTTGGAACTTATGAACTCGGAAAAAGCAAACCTGATGAACTCTTATTTTGCTGCGATTGGCTTAAAGCTATCCAACATCTTACCCCCGCCTACAAGCTGTGAATACGGGAAAACTTGCGCAGACAACAGCGAGACAGATATTCCTCAACTCACAGATATCCACGTTCCAAAGCCCTTAGTAGCGGATAAAATAAAGGCGCTGAAAACAAGGAAATCCACGGATCCTGATAATATACCTCCAAAACTTTTGAAGCTAGCAGGCAATGCGATTGTCCCGTCTCTCCTCAGTCTATTTCGACTCTCCATTAATACCAGCAGAGTGTTCACTAGCTGGAAAACTGCAAGGCTTACTCCAGTGTATAAAAAGGATGATGAAACCGATTGCTGCAATTATAGACCGATATCACTGCTAAGTGTCCCAAGTAAGATCCTTGAATCAGGCGTAGTCAACGACACAATTGTTCGTCATGTATATAAAGCTAATAATCTAGTTACGGATAATCAATGGGCATATCGCGCAGGATTTTCAACTGAATTGCTACTAACACAACTCACTGAAACGTGGAGAGAAGCTGTAGACGCAGGATTAGTGGTCGCGGCTGCCTTCATAGATTTCAAAAAGGCATTCGACAGTGTGTCGCACGCCATTCTCGAAATGAAATTAGAAAGGGCCTTTGGCATATCAGGACCACTCCTGGGCTGGATTAGAAGTTATCTAAGTGAAAGACAGCAATTTACAATTGTTAATGGATCGACTTCAGAGATGATACCGGTCTCTTTTGGAATTCCTCAAGGGTCCGTTCTGGGGCCGACACTCTTCACTCTTTTCACGAGCGATCTTCCGTCCTCTGTGTCTTCCGGTTCCGTTTATATGTTTGCAGACGATACAACGGTTTACTGCATAAGCGAAACGGCAGAACAAAGTATTGTCCTGTTAAATTCTGCACTCCGCGAATTAAACGAGTGGTGTTTAATTAACACATTAACACCCCACCCAAGCAAAAGTGAGGCCATGCTAATCTCTAGAAGAAACCCCCCGATTAATACCCCCCCGATCTTCATTGGTAACTCTACAATTGAATGGGTATCGAAATCACGATTGCTGGGAATGACCGTCGATGAGAAACTGACTTGGACTCCGCATATGCTGGAACTCAAAAAATCATTTGCTAAAAAATTAGGATTACTTAAGAAGTCGAGATTTCTCCTTAGGAACGTCCGACAGGATCTCTACTTTAAGATAACTTTGCCTTCAGTGACCTATGGTCTCATACTATGGGGATCTTATCATAATTCTGACTTATTTCAGTCCCTAGAAAGGCTTCACTGCAGGGCTGCGAGACTTATCTTTAATTTGCCGAAAGACATGACATCTGCTGATGTCTTACAGCAGGCCCAATAGCAGACTCTGTCTATTTATTACAAATCAGACATTTTTATCTGTTTCCACAAAGCTTACCACGATAGGTTACCTAACACATTAATTGATCTGATTTTTAAGAAACGGGCCACAAATTATTTAACCCGGTCTTGCGCCTCTTTAATTGTTCCACGCTTCAACACGCGTTATATGAAAGACTCTGTCGCGTTTAGAGGCTCAGCCCTATGGAATGCAGTGACCAATATTTGCAGTATCTTGACAAAAAACATTCCGTATCGTGACCTCAGACTAAAGCTCAAATCCCTAGTTAATTTTAATGAATTTAGTTTTAAGATAACGTCTGTATCTACTTGTAATTTTAGAAAAAATGACTTTGTATATATTTAAATTTATGTCTATATTCATATCTGTCAATACCGCTAATTTTAAGTTCAATGCTCTTTTTGTATATATTCTTAGTTAGTTAGTGATAAGTTATTGTAAACGACCCCACAAGCTCATGTAGCTTTAATGCTCATCGTTTTAAAATAAAGGCCATCTATCTATAATGACAAAAGAAAGAGAATGATTTTACATTTCATTTATAGTCATGACCCAAAAATGTAGTGATATTTTATCGGAACAACTTAGAATTTAATTTAAATGCGCTTGTTCGTAATGATTAAGAAGCTGGCCGCGTCTAAGATACAAAGATTTGGTTTTTGACAATGACTATCGAGGGGTGTGGTGTAATGTTGAACAAAATAATCATAAAGAAAGAAGTAGGTGGAAGGGAAATTTTATTACAGGCCGAGATCGATAAAACGTGATTATAGTTCTGCGCATGACTGAATTCGTTTTCTAACGTCTTTATTAAACTAAAAACAACTTAAGAAACAGTCAAAATCAATTTTTTCTCAGCTACTATTTTAAGAAGTCACTTTCTAAATTTACTTGCTTAGCAAATCGCCATCTTAAAAACAAAAGAATCAAACCGATTTAACAAAAAGGTGAGACTAAACGCAGCACAATAGCACAACTAAAACAATAGAGGTGAGAAATAATTTCGTAATAAGGTCATGATTTCATTTCATTGTGTTTGAAGCTTGAATTAATAAGCGTCATTGTTGGGAATATAAAAAGAAGGAGAGTTACAAACACTTTCATTAAATTAAAGCTAGTAACGTCTTCCTAGAGGCAAGTGAGTTTCTCCGCGCGATAAAGTTTCAAGTGAATCATTTGGCGTCGTGTCCAAGGTATGGCCTCAAGAAAAGGAGTGAAAAGATCCGCACCAGAAAATGAATGTAAGTACCACAAAACAGACTTGCTCCTTTTTCTTTTTATCCCTATTTTAACGTTTACGCACTGGGAAGGTGACCATAGAGTGGAATTGCCACCCTGAAATGGCTGACGTTTTGAGCAGAAGATTTAAACACCTGACGGGCTATTGTACGAATTACGGGTATGCAGTCGCTTTACGTCGCATTCAAAATTGGACTCTATAGGTGCGATAAGAAACCAAATAGTCTGTAGATTTTTACTCCTATGTGTCATGCTCCCGAAGGAAAACAATATTTCAGCGTGAATGTGTATGCAAAGGGTTATTTCGGTCGCGCCCATTCCCTCTCGAATTTAGAGCGCCTGCAGCGCAGTATTTTCCTATGTTTCTCGTTTTAAGTATTAGTTAAGACAGACAAATAGGGAATTGCTACCACTCGATTTCCCAGCCCAACTTTAATTCTCAAGTATCTCCGCAAAATGAACACTGTCACAAATCATCGATCACTGGATCATATCGTCTGAGTTAACACGATTGATTTTATTTCAAAGGAAAGTATTTTGGTGACGAGTGTTGTTAACCTAGCTAAAAAACTGTTACTTTGAAATCCGGTTATATTAGCGCTTTATGGTTAATAGTTCTAGCCCGCTAAGTGTCCCACGCACAACTTGTAACTTGTTAAGTCGCCCGAAAG
>NC_090879.1:45962446-46012446 GCF_036669935.1 Montipora foliosa
CACTCGGGGGAACAATAGGTCCAACCAGGTCGATTGCTACTCTCTTAAACGGCTTGTCAATTAATGGCATCTTCTCTAGGGGAACCTTCGGTACGGAACCCTTGTTAACTGTCTTCTGACATACATCGCAGGACTTGCAATAACGAGTCACGTCCCCTTGAATGCCTGGCCAATAGAACGCGCTTTGAATCTTATCAGTCGTTTTCTTTATTCCCATGTGACCTCCCATGATCGATCCGTGCGCTAGTTCCATTATTCGACTTCTCAGCTGCACAGGAACCATAACCTGCTTCAGGGGTTTACCTCCGTTCACATAAGGGTGCTTGTAGACGCGGTACAGAACTCCACCTTTCACTTCAAATGAAATCTCAGCCTGGCCTCTCACAACTACGTCATCTTTCTCCCAAAATTTCTGTAGGCTCTCGTCATCACGCTGCATTTGCTTGAGCTTTTCTCTATCAACTACAGGACGTTCTTTGGTATCTGGTACCTTCAACGGAATATGTTCTCCAGCTTTCTTAGCTTGACTTCTCGTGGCTACAGCACAAGCTTCTTGTGCAGGAACTTGCCAGCTTGGGTCTGGGTCGTCAGCGGCTCTTGCGCCTGGTACATTACCAATAATTAAATCATAAACAGCATCGGGAAGACACTGCGCTTCCACTTGGCCCTTGAGATAAGGTGTATCAACATCAATCTTTGCGATGGGAACTTTCCTTGCTGTATTGTCAATGAGCAGCATAACATTAAATTCGCCAGTAAACTGATTCTCAGACACAAGGTCCCTCTTTACTACAATTCCACTACAACCAGTATCTCTCAGGACATCAACAGGTTTCTCTCCAACTCTACCTTTCACGACAGGCATTTTACTTCTCACTCCAGTCAACGGTTCAATACAAGCACTACTCAACAATGGGATCTTCTTACCACAGGCTAACAGCAGCTTATCATCTTTAATACAGGCCTTAACTTCTTCATTAGTAGGTTTATCCTCAGGTGGCTGAACTAAACAACTGGCACTCACTTGACCACGCTGCACTGGGTTACCATCCTTACTTTGTCCTCCTGATCTGCGTCCACCTGATCGACAGTTTCTAGCTTCATGTCCCTGCTTACCACATAGGAAACACTTTCTTGTTAGGGTTGGGCAGTTGACAGCTTTATGACCTCGGGTGTTGCACTTAAAGCAATGCAGAGCTGCTGGATTAATCTGCATGTTTTTGGCTCCGTCCCTCTCAGGCTGCACTGTTGGCTTTCTGTCCGCCGAGCTGAACAAATGTTTACCATGAGCCTCCAAGTACTGGTCAGCGATCTTCGCAATCTTTGCTAGGGTCTCAGGTGCCCTTTCTCGCAGGTGAATTGCCAAATCCTTAGGGCAAGAGTCAATAAATTGTTCTTTCACGATCAAGTCCTTAAGACCATCAAAGGATTGCGCAGTATCCGAAAGCTCTAGCCAACGTAACAGGTATCTGTCCAGTCGCACAATAAACTGCTCCGGACTTTCGTCAGCTTCTGGTTTGGATGCTCTAAATTTTCGACGATAGCCGTCTTCGGTAAGGTCATATCTCTTCATTAACGCAATCTTTACCCTGTCATAATCCTTAGCTGCGTCCTCCGATAGACGTGAATACACTTCTAGTGCCCGTCCAGACAACAGAGCACTGAGCTTCGATGCCCATCCTTCTTTTTTCCACTTAGCTGTCTCGGCAAATCTCTCGAACCTCTGCAAATACGCGTCCAAATCGTCTTTGCCATCAACAAACGACGGGAGTTTAGGTGCCTTAGCCCGATCCTCTCTCACTTCAGGACACCCGTCAGCACTCTCCACAGCCAAACGTGCAATTTCCAGCTCATGTTCTCTTTTTGCCGCTTCAATAGCCTCTTTCTGTTTCAACAGCTCGGCTTCCATCTCCAATTTTCTTAGTTCGCGTTCTTGTCGTCTAGTTTCTCTCTCTTCATCTTCTCTTCTGCGCCTTTCCTCTTTTTCTTCCTCTTCCTTTCTTTTATCCTCCTCAAGCATTCGACGTCTCTCTTCTCTTTCTTCTTGTAATTGCCTCTTTTTTTCTTCTCTTTCTTCCTGTTCCCTTCTTCGTTCTTCTTCAAATTGTCTGCGTTTCTCTTCTTTTTCTTCCTATTCCCTTCTTTTTTCTTCCTCTTCCTTTCTTCTTTCTTGTTCTAACTTTTGTTGCTTCTCTACAAACTCGAGCAGCTTTTCTCCTTGCAATCCAAATTCTTTCCCCATCTGCAAAAGCTTTTCCATTTCCATAGCAGTATTCCACAGCAAAAACACAATATACTCTCTTGTACAGTTCTTCTTACTTTAGCTGTAACTCCTTCTTGAATTGTCCTTTCCTGGTTTCTGTAGTAGGCAAACAAATGAATTCCTCTCGGACAGGCCCCCAATGTTACGAGTTCGTGTGTTTTGAGGAAAGTTAGCTTGCAACTAAACTGAACGCAGGGTTGTCGGAACAACAACAAGAAGATTTATTCCAAAATGAACGTAGTTTCCACGAAGTAAAACTCTGAACAACACGTATTCGATAAACTTACACGGCCTCCGCCAACTTGAATGCACACAGCTTCTGTCACACTTGACTAAACACGGCCAACGCCAACTCTCTTCGCTTGTGAAAAACTAGTTAGAAAAACACTCCGCTTAGACTCGTCTACTTATATACTCTGACAATAAACTTCTAGAACTTTCTAAATTAGTAATGAATCTAATAATAGAAAGATTACAAAACGCACCGATTTAGAAACGCTTACGTACAAACCTAAATATAAACAAATTCGTAACTCTCGCGAAGATTCTAGACAGTAACGCTTGTCACGCAATACTATTTTTCGTAACAATCTGGCTGCTGTTACTTTGGCAAGCGCATTCCATAGGGAAAATTAGTGAAAAGGAAAATACACAAAATAAATAATTTTCTACGAAATTTCAAAACAATAGTTTATAATAACTAGATTAGGGTTCTTTTTACACTTGTTCTTAAAGTCTTACGTTTTCATCTGATTGAGCTATCAACCATCTCACTTATTCATCTCGAAGGTAAATTTTCAGCAATCAAAATGCTTCAACTGATATAAAAAATAATGAATAAACGGTTTGTTGCTATTTTATATGACGATGAGTTTAGTTGTTTTGTAGTCATTGCTGTGAAGAGGGATATTTATAACCGTCCCTGATCCCGGCGCCATTACAAAACACCACGATGACACCCTGAAATGCGCTGGTAACGAGGTGAAGCTCTTCCCCAGAAAGATTAAGGTTTTCAACATTTGCTGGTTGTCAACGAGCAAATAGATCGAAGACGCCAGAATTCAATGTCACTCGAGATTGTTTATTGGTCGTGTTCAGGAATTCGAGTTTGATAAACCTTTTTCATAAATGGTCGCCTAATATTTACATCAAGTTTTGTTCTAGCGTTAATAAGCCTCTCTAGCTTCGCTGCTATAGGCAAAATTCAAAAGAGGATACACACGTAAAAGAGGCCAGTTGTAAAAGCACAAGGGGATCATTCGGCTACCATTTCTGAAAATGGTCTATCGAGTTGTCCAGGAGTCACGTTCGTTCGCTTGTTCCTTCATTCGTATTCCTTGAAACAGGGGGTTAATTATCCGGGTCTAATTGACCGTGGGACGAATTGCTTGACACTGGCCAAAAATATTTGGCTTATTTACCGTATCACTTACTTCAAAATCTGCAAAAAGGTGTTTGGACCCCCCCCCCCCCCCCCTCCCCGGTATAAATCTGCTAGCGTATTTAGACCCTCTTTCGCGGATTTGGACCTCCCTGAAAATAAGCGTTTGATTAGTTTACGTTATCGCATGGGCTCAAATAAAGGGCAAAATTATAATTATTGTATTATCAATTGAAAGTAAAAAAACTTTAAAAAACAATGCTTTCAAATACAAGAGTTAGTTTGCATACACAAAAACAAAGATGGTAGATTTCAATTTAAAATTGCCCATTTTTGAAGCGTTATTGTTGGCTGTTAAACACATTAAGCCCAAATGAGTGGTCAAGTATGACAATACCGGTAAAGAACTTTCGATTCAGGGCAACTTTTTCTAGGCCGTACTTTCCCTTTAATCGGTTTTTCCTTTGTTCAGGAATGATAATCGAATTTTTTTTGTCAACTGGAATTAAATAACAGTTATCTGTACTCTTTTGGACATTAAGAAAAAGTTGATTTGTTTGTTTGTTTTGCTCTAAAATGCGATAGAACAAGTGCTTTTTAATCCGTTTGCCCAACTGGTTTTCGATGTGCCTCGACAGTGACAACAATATTTTGTTCTTATGTTATAAATATGTAATCGCAATGAGTTCTCGTAAAATTAGGGGGAAATTTCACTAGCTTGTGTTTTCAGAAGTTTGTTTAAAGTACCTAAACGTTATTTAAGTGTTGGAGCGGAACTTGTTTGAAGTTCGTCCTTTCTTGGTTGCTTTGCCGTATTTTGCCGACTCCTATTCCAAGCGAACCTGGCGTGTTTCAATAAAATACATCAAAATGTAAATGATCTCGTTTTCAGATATAAAGTGCAATAATGGAATAAAGTTCATCAGTAAAACTCTTTTTTGACCTTGAACTGAAAGAAAATTTTTTTGGCTTTTAATTTTAGCCTGTTTCCTATTCGCTGGCTATTGACAGTTGACTCTGAAATGACTTTTTTCCCTTTCCATTCGCTCGTCGAGGGTGTGCTTGTTTTCTTTTAAAACTCATGCTGTTCAAGAAAAATTCATTCCCAAACTGGGAAAGTAAAAATTCAAATCCAAAGTAAAATTCACTCGAAAAACCGATCTCGTACTCATGGCTTCGTGGTTCATGCGATATCGGTATTTAGAGTGGAATTCACTAGCTAGGCAATGAATTTTTCTGTAGAAGGAGGCAAAGTAATGATTTAATTATTAAAGTAGCAACCGAAACACCAATACGCGGACAATTCGAAAACTTTTATTTTCACTAACCCCACAGGCAGTAAGAAAAAATAACCAAGGAGCTCCGCTTTTAGGCTTGGCTAAATCTATATATTATTTTTCTCTGATCCCTAAGGTTTGGTTCCAGAATCGCCGCGCAAGATGGCGCAAGCACGAAGTTAAGAACAAACCTGCGCCAGGGATCCTTCTATCAGAGAACAGACAGCCTATCTGTGATGTCACTCCACAAACCATATTCCAAACGTCACCTGCAATTTTCCCGCCACTCCACTCCGTGCCCTCCACACCATGGGAACCATTCTACGCGCCATTTTCTACCACTCATTGGATACCTCCAAGGGAAACACAGCTGCACAGGTTACCCAAGCCGCAAACGAGATGTTTCAACTGCTGGGATCCGCTTTAGCAACCCGAAGCCCTTCTCCCACATCCAGCCTTGCGACTCTTTAAAAGGCCTCTTGGGTTTATGATTCAGACAGTTGAGAGAGTCACCACTCTACAGATGATTACTGTTACCTTGGCCAGCTGTTTCAGAGAGAAAATTAGTGAGACAGTCGCCGTGAGAGAAAACATGCACCGATCTTGACAAACAGGCGAAAATGATTGAATTCACAAGTTAGTGGGTCCAACTCGGCAGAATTCTCGAGCTTTTTGAAAACGTTTTTTTCAGCTAAGACTGGCTTATAAAAACAAGACACGACAACACAAGATCACAGGCCCGCCTTTCAGCAATAGTGTCAACTGAGATTAGTTGAGAAAACTCTTACGATGGGTCGCAACTGCTGAGAAACTTTAAGTAATTGAAATTCTCAACCAAGATGAAGGAGTTCTGATTTCGATCGAGTTGTATCATCGGAGACAATAAAAATCATGGTTGTAAAGGATTGTTTAAAATTTCCTCATCTTTTTACGTGGGATGCCTGTGACAGAACAAGTTAAAAATTTGCTGGAGTGTTGTATGCACCGTGGTCAGATATGGCAATAGACCATATTCGTATTCTCAGTATTGGACTGGAACTAGCTTGCAATGGAGGCTAATGCGAGGAAATCTTTTCAAATGCAAATACTTTTTAATATATTCCCCTGCATTACCCTCCATTGCAAGCTAGTTCCAGTTCAATACTGGGAATACGAATATGGTCTATTAGCCATGTGACAGACATACAAAATGCATGTTTCTTTTTATTTCGCGCGAAACACACACCCCACTTTTCCTCTTCGAATTATTGCGTTCTTACACTGCATTCACAGAAAACAGCATCTTCTCTGCTCTAACAGCTAGCAACCTAAGCCTACTTTGAATTAAATCGATCAAGTCGATCAAGTGCTATAGAACAGCGATGAACCCGAGAATATTACACCTCTTGCTTCATTTCCGGTTCCCACCATAAATGAATTTAACGAAAATTACTTTTATTGAATTTGAGCACATACGAATAAAATTAGTTCATGAAAACACTTAAAGTGGTACTAATTTCAAACGGATATAAAGAGAACTCTGAAGTAACTTTGGTCAAACTCCCGCGCGCAACCACTCGAGCCCTAGTAAAAGCAACTGATAAAGGAAGCCACTTAAGTTTCCGAAACCGGTCATGCTATAACGAAGCAGTTCTTATCAGAACGTAGAACTCAATGGCCAACTTTGATGACAACGAGATCATCGCCATGCTCGCAAATATTACAAAATCCCCCAATGGTTGATAATCGGAAGGACAAGACTCTAAGAGAATATCTTGTTAGAGCAAGAATTCCTTCACTTTTATTTAACAACCAGGAGTTATATGCGGTAGGGGTCAAGTGACAGCGTTACAACAGCAAAGCAAATGCTCACTTCTGATCACACTTAACCTTCCCTTGCTTTACCACGTCTGTTGTGATTCTCAGTAGGCTTCAAGTATCAGTGAAATTTGCAACCAACTTTCACATTTTACACAAACAGCAAGAAATCCTGTGTAATGCTGCTCAACCATTTTTCACAAAATTTTCACTCTAATCAACCACGCGATGTTTTTTTTTTTAAATCTAAAACACAGTTAGGTGACTGCATTGCCTGTTGAAATCATGCAGGAAAATTCAGACCATTTTTCACAAAATTTTCACTCTAATCAACCACGCTATCTTTTTTTTAAAATCTAAAACACAGTTAATAGGTGACTGCATTGCCTGTTGAAATCATGCAGGAAAATTCAGACCATTTTTCACAAAATTTTCACGCTAATCAACCACGCTATGTTTTTTTTTTAAATCTGCAACACATTTAATAGGTGACTGCATTGCCTGTTGAAATCATGCAGGAAAATTCAGACCATTTTTCACAAAATTTTCACTCTAATCAACCACGATACGTTTTTGTTTAAATATTAAACACAGTTAGAACACAGTTAGGTGACTGCATTGCCTGTGGAAATCATGCAGGAAAATTCAGACCATAATCCATCCCCACCTTTAAAATTCGGAGAAATCTTGGTTTGTGCTATCGTCCACACTTCACTGCCTTTAGACGCTAAATTCACAAAAGCGCCCTACAAGCGACACAATCCAATGGTTTTAGAGTATTCAAAATTTCATATATTCAAGTGAACCATGGAATGGCCATGAAATAATAAAATGAAAGTGAGAAAGATCATCAAGTTAGGTAGTTGCAAGAATTGTGTGGACCATAAACATATTGTTTTGGGCCAAAAACAACGTTTCAAGTTTATCTAGGTAGCTTTAAGCTTTTGAAAAACAGCATGACATATCTGTGCTCATCGTTAACAAAAAGCGATTAATTGGCAAGTGCCCGCGCTTAACATAAGAACGTTAGGAAACAGAGAAATGAAATGTCGACAATTTAAGCATGGTCTCTTATAGACACATGAATAAATCAGGTAACGTCAACGAGATTCGAACTCACAACCTCTGCGGGGCAATGATATTTTATATGTCTATCATGAGAGAGTCAATGATTGCGTAAATTGTCCAGATACATGCGAGGATACCTTCTCTCTTTCGTCTATAGCCCTCACTTCAAATATATACATTTATTTCACCAAAATATTAGCTTTTTTAAGTAGTCTATCACCGCCTCTAATTGTCAACTTGCAAAAATAACGAAAAAGAAAGGAAAAAGTTGTAGGGGCACTTTATTACTGTTTCTTGGCAAAATATGATTATGCTGTGCGCTGGTGTTAATTCTTTTTCTAACGCTTTAATTCAACTAAATATTGCTCGCAAAAAGAAATGGATTCGCTTGCAATGACTCGAGTTACTCTTTTTATAAAATCGCTGAACTAATCTTCTTTATCATGACAAAAGAAAGAGAATGATTTTACACTTCATTTATAGTCATAGTCCAAAAATGTAGTGATATTTTATGGGAATAAATTAGAATTTAATTTAAATGTGCTTGTTTGTAATGATTAAGAAGCTGGCCGCGTCTAAGATACAAAGATTTGGTTTTTGACAATGACTATCGAGGGGTGTGGTGTAATGTTGAACAAAATAATCATAAAGAAAGAAGTAAGTGGAAGGGAAATTTTATTACAGGCCGAGATCGATAAAACGTGATTATAGTTCTGCGCATGACTGAATTCGTTTTCTAACGTCTTTATTAAACTAAAAACAACTTAAGAAACAGTTAAAATCGATTTTTTCACAGCTACTATTTTAAGAAGACACTTTCTAAATTTACTTGCTTAGCAAATCCCCATCTTAAAAACAAAAGAATCAAAACGATTTAACAAAAAGGTGAGACTAAACGCAGCACAACTAAAACAATAGAGGTGAAAAATAATTTAGTAATACGGTCATGATTTCATTTCATTGTGTTTGAAGCTTGAATTAATGAGCGTCATTGTTGGGAATATAAAAGGAAGGAGAGTTACAAACAGTTTCATTAAATTAAAGCTAGTAACGTCTTCCCGGAGGCAAGTGAGTTTCTTCGCGCGAAAAAGTTTCAAGTGAATTCTTTGGCGTCGTGTCCAAGTTATGGCCTCAAGAAAAGGAGTGAAAAGACCCGCACCAGAAAATGAATGTAAGTACCACAAAACAGACTTGTTCGTTTTTCTTTTTATCCCTATTTTAACGTTTACGCACTGGGAAGGTGACCATAACGTGGACTTGCCACCCCGAAATGGCTGACGATTTGAGCAAAAGATCTAAACACCTAACGGGCTATTATACGAATTACGGGTATGCAGTCGCTTTACGTCGTATTCAAAATTGGCCTCTATAGGTGCGATAAGAAACCAAATAGTCTGTAGTCGGTGGCGCCCATTCCATCTCGAATTTAGAGCGCCTGCAGCGCAGGATTTTCCTATGTTTCTCGTTTTAACATTAGTTAAGACAGAAAAAAAGGGAATTGCTACCACTCGATTTCCCAGCCCAACTTTAATTCTCGAGTATCTCCTCAAAATGAAAACTGTCACAAATCACAGATCACTGGATCGTATCGTCTGAGTTAAGACGATTGATTTTATTTCAAAGGAAAGTAGTTGGCGACAAGTGTTGTTAACCTTGCTAACACTGTTACTTCGAAATCCGGTTATATTAGCGCTTAATGGTTAATAGTTCTAGCCCGCTAAGTGTCTTACCTGCGACTTGTAACTTGTTAAGTCGCCCAAAAGTCATCTCGCCCGAAACTAAAGCTATGTGTGTATGTCTCCTTCTATTCACATGGCAATAATTATTATTGAACTCTTAATATTGCAATTAGAAAATTGTCTCGTTCTTCAATAATTATCTCACTCTTTACGGTGCTTTGTTTTTGTATAACTGACTGAAAAATGCGTTCGACATGTTCAATTAAGTAGTTTATATCGACTTTCGGTTACTTAACACGATCAAATTTTCGGGCGACATGACGATAAAGTTCGGGCGAGATAACCTTCAGGCGACTTCACCGCTCAACTTAGTATCCTTCGTGTTTTGAAATTTTTTCTTTCTTATTTCACTTTGTCACTGCCCGTACACCTGTTATCGAGACCGAGACGCATAGAGAGTTAAATGCACAAAGTTTGTGCAAAGTTTTACTACAGTCACTCTAATCTGCATCTTCTGCCGACTATAAATAAGGGGGTTAGTTTCTAAAGAAACTGTGGTGCCGCGTCGGTGGGAAAGTAGTACACAAAAATTTGGTTTTATCAACGGAGTTGATAATGTAAATTGACCACCGAACAGAGATTCTAAAAGCTGACGTTTCGAGCGTTAGCCCTTCGTCAGAGCTGTAATGTCTGTACTCCACACTGTTCCACGATGCAAACGGATTACACTCCAGAAAACACACTCAAGTTTTCAGTCCGCCATCTTGACTTTATTGACTACCCACAATACACTCAAGGCACAGGTTACACAGGCAACCCACAGAACAATCACAACAAGAGCGAATCCACGACGAAGGGCTAGCTCTCAAAACGTCAGCTTTTAGAATCCCTGTACGGTGGTCAATTTACATTATCAACTCCCTTGATAAAACCAAATTTCTGCCGACTATGTCGCGTGTTCGCAAAACAACTTCACTGGTGAAGGCGAATCGACACGTGAGCAAAACAACTTGTAGGCGAAACGACCAGTTACCCAACAAGTGAGGTACCTTCTGGATCGAGATTCTGCGTCGAAAACATCGGTTTTCATTTTTTAAAATCCTGTAGCGGTACAATGACGGGTAGCTGTTGTTTCCGAGTAAAATATCAATCACACGAATAGACTTAGCGTGCACTTATAACGCAAAAGGCGCTCGTTGTGTTATGTACTCAAAACAATTCTCAAAACTCAGTTTTCCTTTTTCACAGGTGATAAAATGCGTCAAAGACGTCGCAGAACAGCTTTCACGGACAAGCAGCTCGATCTATTGGAGAAAACTTTTGAAAACGAGAAATTCCCCGGAATCCAGATCAGAGAGGATCTCGCACGTGAGATGAACATCAGAGAGGACCGAATTCAGGTAGTGTTACAGTCACTGAATTCATCTTTCTCATTATTGGCCATTTCCAGGTTCTAAAAACTTACAGTTTTCAAAACGAGTACAAAACGAATTAGATTTCAATTTTCCATTTCTGTCAAAACATCTGATTTTCGAACTTCCACTCGCGACTTGCTTCCACTGACTCCGGAATGGTTTGCTATGAAAATGCTACGACGAATAATTTTCAGGAAATACCCTTCGTCCACGAATGCATTTTAAAAACAAGCTAATGAGATCAAAGAGGCACGACACGACATTTGTGTGAGTGCGTTTCTGATCGACGAGTCTTAGTCTTAGATTTTTCTGCACAATTGCCGATAACAATCGAAACCGCGTCTCTTTTCCTCATTACCAGGAATATTTCGTCTTATCGGAGAGCCTCAAAGCCAAACAATCTTTTCCGTTTCCTCTTTAGCTTTTCACGGAGAAAGGAAAAGAGAGATTCTGGGCTATAAAATGTTGTGTTTACCTTTGCATTTTCTTGTTCTATCTTCTGTCAGGTTTGGTTCCAAAACCGTCGTGCAAGATGGAGAAAGCGCGAAATCAAGAACAAACCAGCCCCAGGCTTCCTGGTTTCAGAGAATACTCCACCAAATGCGACTTCACCAATCATTTTGCAGCCGTCGCCTGCTATCTTCCGGCCACAGCACCAAGTACCCTTCAGACCCTGGGAGTCATCCCGTGTGCCTTTTTCCACCAATCAGTTGTTACCACCAAGAGTTCTCTCGGAATGGTTCCGCCATCTTACATCTTCATCTACACCTGCTGCCCAGACCACCCAAACCGTGGACGCTATGGTGAGCCCGCGTGTTACAGCGTCAGAGAGCCGCAGCCCTTCTCCTACAGCCAGCCTTACAACTCTTTACCAAGGATCCTGCGCTGACAATTCAGACGGAGGAAGGAGTCCATACTCTGCAGATGATTATCTGGCTGCTGTTACTTTGGCAAGCGCATTCCATAGGGAAAATTAGTGAAAAGGAAAATACACAGAATACATAATTTTCTAAGAAATTTCAAAACAATAGTTTATAATAACTAGATTAGGGTTCTTTTTATACTTGTTTTTGAAAGCCTTACGTTTTCATGTGATTAAGCTATCAACCACCTCACTTATTCATCTCGAAGGTAATTTTTCAATAATGAAAATGCTTCAACTGATATAAAAAATAATGAATAAACGGTTTGTTGCTATTTTATATGACGATGAGTTTAGTTGTTTTGTAGTCATTGCTGTGAAGAGGGATATTTATAACCGTCCCTGATCCCGGCGCCATTACAAAACACTACCGTGACACCCTGAAATACACTGGTAAGAGGTGAAGCTCTTTCCCCGAAAGATTAAGGTTTTCAACATTTGCTGGTTTTCAACGAGATCGAAGACGCCAGAATTCAATGTCACTCGAGATTGTTTATTGGTCGTGTTCAGGAATGCGAGTTTGATAAACCTTTTTCACATATGGTCGCCTAATATTTACATTAAGTTTTGTTCTAGTGTTGATAAGCCTCTCTAGCTTCGCTGCTATGTGAAAAATTCAAAAGAGGGTACACACGTAAATGAGGCCAGTAGTAAAAGCACAAGGGGATCATTCGGCTGCCATTTCTGAAAATGATCTATCGAGTTGTCCAGGAGTCACGTTCGTTCGCTTGTTCCTTCATTCGTATTCCTTGAAACAGGGGGTTAATTGTCCGGGTCTAATGGACCGTGGGACGAATTGCTTGACACTGGCCAAAAATATTTGGCTTATTTACCGTATCACTTACTTCAAAATCTGCAAAAAGGTGTTTGGACCCCCCCCCCCCCCCCCTCCCCGGTATAAATCTGCTAGCGTATTTAGACCCTCTTTCGCGGATTTGGACCCCCCTAAAAATAAGCGTTTGATTAGTTTATGTAATGGCATGGGCTCACATAAAGGGCAAAATTATAATTATTGTATTATCAATTGAAAGTAAAAAAACTTTAAAAAACAATGCTTTCAAATACAAGAGTTAGTTTGCATACACAAAAACAAAAATGGCGGATTTCAATTTAAAATTGCCTATTTTTGAAGCGTTATTGTTGGCTGTTAAACACATTAACCCCAAATGAGTGGTCAAGTATGACATTACCGGTAAAGAACTTTCGATTCAGCGCAACTTTTTCAAGGCTGTACTTTCCCTTTAATTGGTTTTTCCTTTGTTCAGGAATGATAATCGAATTTTTATGGTCAACTGGAATTAAATAACAGTTATCTCTACTCTTTTGGACATTAAGAAAAAGTTGATTTGTTTGTTTGCTTTGCTCTAAAATGCGATCGAACAAGTGCTTTTTAATCCGTTTGCCCAACTGGTTTTCGATGTGCCTCGACAGTGACAACAATATTTTGCCCTTATGTTATAAACATGTAATCGCAATGAGTTCTCGTAAGATTAGGGGGAAATCTCACTAGCTTGTGTTTTCAGAAGTTTGTTTAAAACACCTAAACGTCACCGAAACGTTATTTAAGTGTTGGAGCGGATCTTGTTTGAAGTTCGTCCTTTCTTGGTTGCTTTGCCGTATTTTGCCGACTCATATTCCAAGCCAACCTGGCGTGTTTCAATGAAATACATCAAAATATAAATGACCTCGTTTTCACATATAAAGTGCAATGATGGAATAAAGTTCATCAGTAAAACTCCTTTTTGACTTTGAACTGAAAAAATTTTTTTTTGGCTTCAAATTTTAGCCTGTTTCCTATTCGCTGGCTATTGACAGTTGACTCTGTAATGACTTTTTTCCTTTTCCATTCGCTCGTTGAGGGTGTGCTTGTTTTCTTTAAAAACTCATACTGTTCAAGAAAAATTCATTGCCAAACTGGTGAATTCCAAAGTAAATTTCACTCGAAAAACCGATCTCGTACTCATGGCTTCGTGGTTCATGCGATATCGGTTTTTACTGAGAGTGGAATTCACTAGCTAGGCAATGAATTTTTCTATAGAAGAAGAAGGCAAAGAAAATGATTTAATTATTAAAGTAGCAACCGAAACACCAAAACGCGGACAATTTGAAAACTTATATTTTCACTAACCCTACAGGCAGTAAGAATAAATAACAAAGGAGCTCCGCTTTTAGGCTTGGCTAATTCAGTAAATTATTTTCTCTGATCCCTAAGGTTTGGTTTCAGAATCGCCGCGCAAGATGGCGCAAGCACGAAATTAAGAACAAACCCGCGCCAGGGATCCTTCTATCAGAGAACAGACAGCCTATCTGTGATGTCACTCCACAAACCATATTCCAAACGTCACCTGCAATTTTACCGCCACTCCACTCCGTGCCCTCCACACCATGGGAACCATTCTACGCGCCGTTTTGCACCACTTATTGGATACCTCCAAGGGAAACTTTGGAATTTTCCCATCGTCATAACACAGCTGCACAGGTTACCCAAGCCGCAAACGAGATGTTTCAACTGCTGGGATCCGCTTCAGCGACCCGAAGCCCTTCTCCCACATCCAGCCTTGCGACTCTTTACCAGGCCTCTTGGGTTAATGATTCAGACAGTGGAGAGAGTCACCACTGTACAGATGATTATGTAGCAGCTGTTACTTTGGCCAGCTGTTTCGAGAGAGAAAATTAGTGAGACAGTCGCCGTGAGTTGAAACACGCACCGATCATGACAAACACGCGAAAATGATTGAATTCACAAGTTAGTGGGTGGGTCCAACTCGGCAGAATTCTCGAAGTTTTTGAAAACCTTTTTTTCAGCTATGGCTGGCTCATAAAAAAATTGTAAATAAGTGTATATTCTTTGTAAAGCTGTCTGAGTTCCGTTTTGTTTTCACCGTGTGAACAAGACACGACAACACAAGATCACATCCCCGCTTTTCATGAATATATTATAAATTTGCTGCAACGTGGAGTGACACCCGAGCATCTACAGAAACGTGAGTTAGGATTAGTCCGAATTCTCGAAGGAGTATGCTTTAGTTAACTGCTTGTAAACTTCTACAAAGGGATTTCAAAACTCTTTGGTGCCTTAGCCATGGGAAAACGCTCATACACCTGTATTATCCCAAAACTTTGAAAGTTGTTACATTGATTGTCCTCGTAGTCCTCTTTACAACACCTCGAAAACATGAGCCAACAATGCTTTTTTCGACGTTGCCTAGAATAATGTTACAAGTATTTCACTGTCCCTTTTTTTTCCAGGGTAATATAGTAGTTGTGATATTGTCACCCTCCTTACCGTATATAATTCCTCTTAGCTTTTGTAACCGAAAGAAACATGGCTCTGACTTGAGGTGGTTTAAGAGCTCGTGATCTTTCTATTTTGCGATTTAAGAGATAGTTGGTGCGTCAGGGTTTAGTAATGCTTTGTCGCAGAATGTTCATGAAACTAGTGCGTTCCTAGAATTTGCAAGGATTAGGTGGTTTCAAGATTTAGGAGGAATTGAAGCTCTGCGATTTGTCTTTCCTTTAATGGACAATATGAGCATTAGGTAAGATGCGCTTTTCTTTCCTTGGTCATGGTGTTTCTGTTAGGTTCGCTGCAGAGAACGCCTTATCACGTTGCAAGACTGGCATAGTAATACAGAGTGCGGCTCTAATTGGTGAGAGCAGATTTTGACCAAATGTTCGTTGAACGCGTTCCTCGTTTTAATCAGCCAATAAGACAACAAGTATTTTGGATTCGTTTCGCGTCGCTTGGTTAATAGCCCATTTCCGAGTGCGTTCCTAGAATTTGCAAGGTTTAGGTGGTTTCAAGTTTGAGGAGGAATTGAAGCTCTGACTAAAAAGTCCTTGAGTGATTTGTCCTTCCTTTAAGCGACAAAGGGAGCATTAGGTAAGATGCGCTCCTTTTTTCGTTGGTCATGGTGTTTCTGCAACGCAAGACTGGTATCGAAATACAGAGTGCGTGCTCTAATCGGTGAGAGCAGATTTTGACCAAACGTTTGTTGAAGGTGCTGCGAGTGACGTCCCTCGTTTTAATCAACCAATAAGATGACAAGTATTTTCGATCCGTTTCGCGTCGCTTGGTTAATTGAGCCAAGCCGTATGCAAATTCTAGGATGGAAAAGTGTCAACTGAGGTGGGTTGAAAAAACTCTTACGATGAGTCGCAACTGCTGAGAAACTTTAAGTAATTGAAATTCTCAACCAAGATGAAGGAGTTCTGATATCGATCGAGTTGTATCATCAGAGACAATAAAAATCATGGTTGTAAAGGATTGTTTAAAATTTCCTCATCTTTTTACGTGGGATGCCTGTGGCAGAACAAGTTGAAAATTTGCTGGAGTGTTGTATGCACCGTGGTCAGATATATCAATTAGCCACGTGACAGACATACAAAATGCATGTTTCTTTTTATTTCGCGCGAAAGGTAATTGGGAAAAGCTCATACAACACACACCCCACTTCTCCTCTTCGAATTACTGCGTTCTCACACTGCATTCGCAGAAAATAGTATCTTCGCTAGCAACCTAAGCCTACTTTGAATTAAATCGATCAAGTCGATCAAGTGCTATAGAACAGCGATGAACCCGAGAATATTACACCTCTTCAGCTTCATTTCCGGTTCCCATCATAAATGAATTTAACGAAAATAGCTTTTATTGAATTTGAGCACATACAAATAAAATTAATTCATGAAAACGCTTAAAGTCGCAAAGCAAATGCTCACTTCTGATCACACAGATCACACTTAACCCTTGCTTTACCACGTCTGTTGTGACTCTCAGTAGGCATCAAGTATCAGTGACATTTGCAACCAACTTTCACATTTTACACAAACAGCAAGAAACCCTGTGTAATGCTGCTTAACCGTTTTTCACAGAATTTTCACTCTAATCAACCACGCTATGTTTCTTTTAAAAATCTAAAACACAGTTAGGTGACTGCATTGCCTTTTGAAATCATGCAGGAAAATTCAGACCATAATCAATCCTCACCTTTAAAATTCGGAGAATTCTTGGTTTGTGCTATCGTCCACACTTTACTGCCTTTAGACGCTAAATTCACAAAAGCGCCCTACAAGCGACACAATCTAATGATTCTAGAGTATTCAAAATTTCATATATTCACGTGAACCATGGAATGGCCATGAAATGATGAAATTAAAGTGAGAAAGATCATCAAGTTAGGTAGTTGCAAGAATTGTGTGGACCATAAACATATTGTTTTGGGCCAAAAACAACGTTTCAAGTTTATCTAGGTAGCTTTAAGCTTTTGAAAAACAGCATGACATATCTGTGCTCATCGTTAACAAAAAGCGATTAATTGGCAAGTGCCCGCGCTTAACATAAGAACGTTAGGAAACAGAGAAATGAAATGTCGACAATTTAAGCATGGTCTCTTTCTCATAGACACATGAATAAATCAGGTAACGTCAACGAGATTCGAACTCACAACCTCTGCGGGGCAATGATATTTCATATGTCTATGAGAGAGTCAATGATTGCTTAAATTGTACAGATACGTGCGAGGATACCTTCTCTCTTTCGTCTATAGCCAGCACTTGAAATATATACATTTATTTCACCAAAATATTAGCTTTTTTAAGTCACCGACTCTAATTGTCAACTTGCAAAAATAACGCCGAAAAAAAAAACGAAAAAGTTATAGGGGTACTTAATTACCGTGTCTTGGCAAAATATGATTATTGCTGTGCGCATGTGTCAATTCTTTTCCTAACGCTTTAATTCAACTAAATATTGCTCGAAAAAAGAAATGGATTCGCTCGCAATGACTCGAGTTACTGTTTTTATAAAATCGCTGAACTAATCTTCTTTATCATGACAAAAGAAAGAGAATGATTTTACATTTCATTTATAGTCATGGCCCAAAAATGTGGTGATATTTCATCGGAATAAATTAGAATTTAATTTTAATGCGCTTGTTTGTAATGATTAAGAAGCTGGCCGCGTCTAATATACAAAGATTTGGTTTTTGACAATGACTATCGAGGGGTGTGGTGTAATGTTGAAGAAAATAATCATAAAGAAAGAAGTAAGTGAAAGGGAAATTTTATTACAGGTCGAGATCGATAAAACGTGATTATAGTTCTGCGCATGACTGAATTCATTTTCTAACGTCTTTATTAAACTAAAAACAACTTAAGAAACATTAAAATCGATTTTTTCAAAGCTACTATTTTAAGAAGTCACTTTCTAAATTTACTTGCTTTGCAAATCGCCATCTTAAAAACAAAAGAATCAAAACGATTTAACAAAAAGGTGAGACTAAACGCAGCACAATAGCACAACTAAAACAATAGAGGTGAGAAATAATTTAGTAATAAGGTCATGATTTCATTTCATTGTGTTTGAAGCTTGAATTAATGAGCGTCATTGTTGGGAATATAAAAAGAAGAAGAGTTACAAACACTTTCATTAAATTAAAGCTAGTAACGTCTTCCTAGAGGCAAGTGAGTTTCTCCGCGCGATAAAGTTTCAAGTGAATCATTTGGCGTCGTGTCCAAGGTATGGCCTCAAGAAAAGGAGTGAAAAGATCCGCACCAGAAAATGAATGTAAGTACCACAAAACAGACTTGCTCCTTTTTCTTTTTATCCCTATTTTAACGTTTACGCACTGGGAAGATGACCATGGAGTGGAATTGCCACCCTGAAATGGCTGACGTTTTGAGCAGAAGATCTAAACACCTGACAGGCTATTATACGAATTACGGGTATGCAGTCGCTTTACGTCGTATTCAAAATTGGCCTCTATAGGTGCGATAAGAAACCAAATAGTCTGTAGATTTTTACTCTTATGTGTCATGCTCCCGAAGGAAAACAATATTTCAGCGTGAATGTGTATGCAAAGGGTTATTTCGGTCGCGCCCATTCCCTCTCGAATTTAGAGCGCCTGCAGCGCAGGATTTTCCTATGTTTCTCGTTTTAAGTATTAGTTAAGACAGACAAATAGGGAATTGCTACCACTCGATTTCCCAGCCCAACTTTAATTCTCAAGTATCTCCTCAAAATGAAAACTGTCACAAATCACCGATCACTGGATCATATCATCTGAGTTAACACGATTGATTTTATTTCAAAGGAAAGCATTTTGGTGACGAGTGTTGTTAACCTCGCTAAAAAACTGTTACTTCGAAATCCGGTTATATTAGCGCTTTATGGTTAATAGTTCTAGCCCGCTAAGTGTCCCACGCACAACTTGTAACTTGTTAAGTCGCCCGAAAGTCATCTCGCCCGACACTAGGGCCATGTGTGTACGTACCCTTCTATTCACATATGGCAATAATTATTATTGAACTCTTAATGTTGCAATTAGAAAATTGTCTCGTTCTGCAATAATTGTCTCACTCTTTACGGTGCTTTGTTTTTGTATAACTTTCGTTTTGATAGCATTTATAAAGGGACTGAAAGTTGCGTTCGAAACGTTTAATTAAGTAGCTTATATCGACTTTCGGTTACTTAAAAATTTTCGGGCGACATGACGATAAAGTTCGGGCGAGATAAGTTCAGGCGACTTCACCGCTCAACTTAGTATCCTTCGTGTTGTGAAATTTTTACTTTCTTATTTCACTTTGTCACTGCCCTACACCTCTTATCGAGACCGAGACGCAAAGCGAGTTAAATGCACAAAGTTTGTTCAAAGTTTTACTAGAGTTACTCTACTCTGCATCCTCTGCCGACTATAAATGAAGGGGTTAGTTTCTAAAGAAACTGTGGTGCCACGTCGGTGGGGGAGTATTGCAATAGGCCATTTTACAGTTGTTTGCTTTGCGACCTAGCCTATGAATGGCTGCGAGGCTGCCGGTGACCTTACATTGATACAGCCCCGACTGCTTTTATCATGCAAATTGTGTTGTTGTAATTCTAATCAGTCCGGATTAACATTACAAAAGCACGGAGGTTTGTATCAAAACAGGGTCACCGGCAGCCTCGCTTCCATTCGTAGGCCAGGTAACTTAGCTAGAACTGTAAAATGGTCTATTAGAAAATTGTCTTGTTCTTCAATAATTGTCTCACTCTTTGCGGTGCTTTGTTTTTGTATAACTGACAGAAAAATGCGTTCGAAATGTTCAATTAAGTAGCTTATATCGACTTTCGGTTACTTAACACGATCAAATTTTCGGGCGACATGACGATACAGTTCGGGCGAGATAACCTTCAGGCGACTTCACCGCTCAACTTAGTATCCTTCGTGTTTTGAATTTTTTTCTTTCTTATTTCACTTTGTCACTGCCCTACACCTCTTATCGAGACCGAGACGCAAAGAGAGTTAAATGCACAAAGTTTGTGCAAAGTTTTACTAGAGTCACTCTAATCTGCATCTTCTTCCGACTATAGCTGAGGGGGTTAGTTTCTAAAGAAACTGTGGTGCTGCGTCGGTGGGGAAGTAGTTTACAAAAATTTGGTTTTATCAACGGAGTTGATAATGTAAATCAGAGATTCTAAAAGCTGACGTTTCGAGCGTTAGCCCTTCGTCAGAGCTGTAATGTCTGTACTCCAGACTGTTCCACGATGCCAACGGATTACACTCCAGAAAACACACTCACGTTTTCAGTCCGCCATCTTGACTTTATTGACTACCCACAATACACTAAAGGCACAGGTTACACAGGCAACCCACAGAACAATCACAACAAGAGCGAATCCACGACGAAGGGCTAACGCTCGAAACGTCACCTTTTTGAATCCCTGTACGGTGGTTAATTTACATTATCAACTCCGTTGATAAAACCAAATTTCTGCCGACTATGTCGCGTGTTCGCAAAACAACTTCACTGGTGAAGGCGAATCGACACGTAAGCAAAACAACTTGTAGGCGAAACGACCAGTTACCCAACAAGTGAGGTACCTTCTGGATCGAGATTCTGGGTCGAAAACATCGGTTTTCATTTTTTAAAATCCTGTAGCGGCACAATGACGGATAGTTGTTGTTTCCGAGTAAAATATCAATCACACGAATAGACTTAGCGTGCACTTATAACGCAAAAGGCGCTCGTTGTGTTATGTGCTCAAAATAATTCTCAAAACTCAGTTTTCCTTTTTCACAGGTGATAAAATGCGTCAAAGACGTCGCAGAACAGCTTTCACGGACAAGCAGCTCGATCTATTGGAGAAAACTTTTGAAAGTGAGAAATTCCCCGGAATCCAGATCAGAGAGGATCTCGCACGTGAGATGAACATCAGAGAGGACCGAATTCAGGTAGTGTTACAGTCACTGATCGTTAATTCATCTTTCTCATTATTGGCCATTTCCAGGTGCTAAAAACTCACAGTTTTTAAAGCGAATACAAAACGATTAGATTTCAATTTTCCACTTCTGTCAAAACATCTAATTTTCGAACTTCCACTCGCGACTTGCTTCCACTGACTCCGGAATGGATTTGCTATGAAAATGCTACGACGATAACCTTCGTCCAGGAATGCATTTCAAAAACAAGCTAATGAGATCAAAGAGGCATGACACGGCATTTGTGTGAAAGCGTTTCTGATCGACGAGTCTTAGTCTTAGATTTTTCTGCACAATTGCTGATAATTATAATAACAATCGAAACCGCGTCTCTTTTCCTCATTACCAGGAATATTTCCTCTTATCGGAGAGGCTCAAAGCCAATCTTTTCCGTTTCCTCTTTAGCTTTTCGTGGAAGTAGGAAAAGCGAGATTCTGGGCTATAAAATGTTGTCATCAAAATAGGCCACGTGTTTACCTTTGCTTTTTCTTGTTCTATCTTCTGTCAGGTTTGGTTCCAAAACCGTCGTGCAAGATGGAGAAAGCGCGAAATCAAGAACAAACCAGCCCCAGGCCTCCTGGTTTCAGAGAATACTCCACCAAATGCGACTTCACCAATCATTTTGCAGCCGTCGCCTGCTGTTTTCCCGCCACAGCACCAAGTACCCTTCAGACCCTGGGAGTCATCCTGTGTGCCTTTTCCCCCCAATCAGTTGTTACCACCAAGAGTTCTTTCGGAATGGTTCCGCCATCTTACATCTTCAGCTGCACCTGCTGCCCAGACCACCCAAACCGTGGATGCTATGGTGAGCCCGCGTGTTACAGCGTCAGCGAGCCGCAACCTTTCTCCTACGGCCAGCCTTGCAACTCTTTACCAAGCATCCTGCGCTGACAATTCAGACGGAGGAAGGAGTCAATACTCTGCAGATGATTATCTAGCTGCTGTTACTTTGGCAAGCGCATTCCATAGGGAAAATTAGTGAAAAGGAAAATACACAAAATAAATAATTTTCTAAGAAATTTCAAAACAATAGTTTATAATAACTAGATTAGGGTTTTCTTTATACTTGTTTTAAAGTCTTACGTTTTCATGCGATTAAGCTATCAACCACCTCACTTATTCATCTCGAAGGTAATTTTTCAGTAATCAAAATGCTTCAACTGATATAAAAAATAATGAATAAACGGTTTGTTGCTATTTTATATGACGATGAGTTTAGTTGTTTTGTAGTCATTGCTGTGAAGAGGGATATTTATAACCGTCCCTGATCCCGGCGCCATTACAAAACACTACCGTGACACCCTGAAATACACTGGTAACGAGGTGAAGCTCTTCCCCCGAAAGATTAAGGTTTTCAACATTTGCTGGTTGTCAACAAGCAAGTAGATCGAAGACGCCAGAATTCAATGTCACTCGAGATTGTTTATTGGTCGTGTTCAGGAATTCGAGTTTGATAAACCTTTTTCATAAATGGTCGCCTAATATTTACATCAAGTTTTGTTCTAGTGTTGATAAGCCTCTCTAGCTTCGCTGCTATGGACAAAATTCAAAAGAGGGTATACACGTAAAAGAGGCCAGTAGTAAAAGCACAAGGGGATCATTTAGCTACCATTTATGAAAATGGTCTATCGAGTTGTCCAGGAGTCACGTTCGTTCGTTTGTTCGTTCATTCGTATTCCTTGAAACAGGGGGTTAATTGTCCGGGTCTAATTGACCGTGGGACGAATTGCCTGACACTGGCTAAAAATATTTGGCTTATCTTGACCGTATCACTTACTTCAAAATCTGCAAAAAGGTGTTTGGATCCCCCCCCCCCCTCCCCGGTACAAATCTGCTAGCGTATTTAGACCCTCTTTCGCGGATTTGGACCCCCCTAAAAATAAGCGTTTGATTAGTTTATGTAATGGCATGGGCTCACATAAAGGGCAAAATTATAATTATTGTATTATCAATTGAAAGTAAAAAAACTTTAAAAAACAATGCTTTCAAATACAAGAGTTAGTTTGCATACACAAAAACAAAGATGGTAGATTTCAATTTAAAATTGCCTATTTTTGAAGCGTCATTGTTGGCTATTTAAACACATTAAGCCCAAATGAGTGGTCAAGTATGACAGTACCGGTAAAGAACTTTCGATTCAGAGCAACTTTTTCTAGGCCGTACTTTCCCTTTAATCGGTTTTTCCTTTGTTCAGGAATGATAATCGAATTTTTATGGTCAACTGGAATTAAATAACAGCTATCTGTACTCTTTTGGACATTAAGAAAAAGTTGATTTGTTTGTTTGTTTTGCTCTAAAATGCGATCGAACACGTGCTTTTTAATCCGTTTGCCCAACTGGTTTTCGATGTGCCTCGACAGTGACAAGAAAATTTTGCCCTTATGTTATAAATATGTGATTGCAATGAGTTCTCGTAAAATTAAGGGGAAATTTCACTAGCTTGTGTTTTCAGAAGTTTGTTTAAAGCACCTAAACGTTATTTAAGTGTTGGGGCGGATCTTGTTTGAAGTTCGCCCTTTCTTGGTTGCTTTGCCGTATTTTGCTGACTCCTATTCCAAGCCAACCTGGCGTGTTTCAATGAAATACACCAAAATGTAAATGATCTCGTTTTCACATATAAAGTGCAATGATGGAATAAAGTTCATCAGTAAAACTCTTTTTTGACCTTGAACTGAAAAATTTTTTTTTTGGCTTCAAATTTTAGCCTGTTTCCTATTCGCTGGCTACTGACAGTTGACTCTGAAATGACGTTTTTCCTTTTCCATTCTCTCGTTGAGGGTGTGCTTGGTTTCTTTAAAAACTCACGCTGTTCATGATAAGTTAACTCCCAAACTGGTGAATTCGAAAGTAAATTTCACTCGAAAAACCGATCTCGTACTCATGGCTTCGTGGTTCATGCGATATCGGTTTTTAGAGTGGAATTCACTAGCTAGGCAATGAATTTTTCTATAGAAGAAGAAGGCAAAGAAAATGATTTAATTATTTATAGTAGCAACCGAAACACTAAAACGCGGACAATTCGAAAACTTTTATTTTTGCTAACCCTACAGGCAGTAAGGATAAATAACTAAGGAGCTCCGCCTTTAGGCTTGGCTAACTCAATAAATTATTTTCTCTGATCCCTAAGGTTTGGTTCCAGAATCGCCGCGCAAGATGGCGCAAGCACGAAATTAAGAACAAAACCGCGCCAGGGATCCTTCTATCAGAGAACAGACAGCCTATCTGTGATGTCACTCCACAAACCATATTCCAAACGTCACCTGCAATTTTCCCGCCACTCCACTCCGTGCCCTTCACACCATGGAAACCATTCTATGCGCCGTTTTCCACCACTTATTGGATACCTCCAAGGGAAACTTTGGAATTTTCCCATCGTCATAACACAGCTGCACAGGTTACCCAAGCCGCAAACGAGATGTTTCAACTGCTGGGATCCGCTTCAGCGACCCGAAGCCCTTCTCCCACATCCAGCCTTGCGACTCTTTAACAGGCCTCTTGGGTTAATGATTCAGACAGTGGAGATGTAGCAGCTGTTACTTTGGCCAGCTGTTTTGAGAGAGAAAATTAAATTAGCGAGACAGTCGCCGTGAGACGAAACACGCACCGATCATGACAAACAGGCGAAAATGATTGAATTCACAAGTTAGTGGGTGGGTCCAACTCGGCAGAATTCTCGAAGTTTTTGAAAACGTTTTTTTCAGCTAAGGCTGGCTTATAAAAAATTTGTAAATAAATGTATATTCTTTGTAAAGCTGTCTGAGTTCCGTTTTGTTTTCACCGTGTGAACAAGACACGACAACACAAGATCACATCCCCACTTTTCAGGAATATATTATAAATTTGCTGCAACGTGGAGTGACACCCGAGCATCTACAGTTAGGATTAGTCCGAATTCTCGAAGGAGTATACTTTAGTTAACTGCTTGTAAACTTCTACAAAGGGATTTCAAAACTCTTTGGTGCCTTAGCCATTGGAAAACGCTCATACACCTGTATTATCCCAAAACTTTGAAAGTTGTTACATTGATTGTCCTCGTAGTCCTCTTTACAACACCTTGAAAACAATGCGCAACAATGCTTTTTTCGACGTTGCCTAGAAATGTGTTACAAGTATTTCACTGTCCGCCTTTATTTACAAGGGACTATCGTAGTTGTGATATTGTCACCCTCCTTACCGTATATAATTCCGCTTAGCTTTTGTAACGAAAGAAACATAGCTCCGACTTGAGGTGGTCTAAGAGCTCGTGATCTTTCTATTTTGCGATTTAAGAGATAGTTGGTGCGTCAGGGTTTAGTAATGCTTTGTCGCAAAATGTTCAGGAAACTAGTGCGTTCCTATAATTTGCAAGGATTAGGTGGTTTCAAGTTTTAGGAGGAATTGAAGCTCTGACTATAAAGTCCTTAAGTGATTTGGCCTTCCTTTAATGGAAAATATGAGCATTAGGTAAGATGCGCTTTTCTTTCCTTGGTCATGGTATTTCTTTTAGGTTCGCTGCAGGGAACGCCTTATCAGGTTGCAAGACTGGCATAGTAATACAGAGTGCGGCTCTAATTGGTGAGAGCAGATTTTGACCAAATGTTCGTTGAAGGCGTCCATCGTTTTAATCAGCCAATAAGACAACAAGTATTTTCGATACGTTTCGCGTCGCTTGGTTAATAGCCCATTTCCGAGTGCGTTCCTAGAATTTGCAAGGTTTAGGTGGTTTCAAGTTTGAGGAGGAATTGAAGCTCTGACTAAAAAGTCCTTGAGTGATTTGTCCTTCCTTTAAGCGACAAAGGGAGCATTAGGTAAGATGCGCTCCTTTTTTCGTTGGTCATGGTGTTTCTGCAACGCAAGACTGGTATCGAAATACAGAGTGCGTGCTCTAATCGGTGAGAGCAGATTTTGACCAAACGTTTGTTGAAGGTGCTGCGAGTGACGTCCCTCGTTTTAATCAACCAATAAGATGACAAGTATTTTCGATCCGTTTCGCGTCGCTTGGTTAATTGAGCCAAGCCGTATGCAAATTCTAGGATGGAAAAGTGTCAACTGAGGTGGGTTGAAAAAACTCTTACGATGAGTCGCAACTGCTGAGAAACTTTTTAGTAATTGAAATTCTCAACCAAGATGAAGGAGTTCTGATTTGGATCGAGTTGTGTCATCAGAGACAATAAAAATCATGGCTGTAAAGGATTGTTTAAAATTTCCTCATCTTTTTACGTGGGATGCCTGTGGCAGAACAACGTGAAAATTTGCTGCAGTGTTATATGCACCGTGGTCAGATATGGCAATAGACCATATTCGTATTCTCAGTATTGGACTGGAACTAGCTTGCAATGGAGGCCTATTTTAACGTTTACGCACTGGGAAGGTGACCATGACGTGGACTTGCCACCCCGAAATGGCTGACGTTTTGAGCAAAAGATCTAAACACCTGACGGGCTATTATACGAATTACGGGTATGCAGTCGCTTTACGTCCTATTTAAAATTGACCTCTATTGGTGCGATAAGAAACCAAATAGTCTGTAGTCGGTGGCGCCCATTCCATCTCAAATTTAGGGCGCCTGCAGCGCAGGATTTTCCTATGTTTCTCGATTTAAGTATTAGTTAAGACACACAAATAGGGAATTGCTACTACTCGATTTCCCAGCCCAACTTTAATTCTCGAGTATCTCCTCAAAATGAAAACTGTCACAAATTACAGATCATTGGATCATATCGTCTGAGTTAACACGATTGATTTTATTTCAAAGGAAAGTATTTTGGCGACAAGTGTTGTTAACCTTGCTAAAACTATTACTTCGAAATCCGGTTATATTAGCACTTTATGGTTAATAGTTCTAGCCCGCTAAGTGTCCTACCTGCAACTTGTAACTTGTTAAGTCGCCCAAAAGTCATCTCGCCCGAAACTAGAGCTATGTGTGTATGTAGCCTTCTATTCACATGGCAATAATTATTATTGAACTCTTAATATTGCAATTAGGAAATTGTCTTGTTCTTCAATAATTGTCTCACTCTTTGCGGTGCTTTGTTTTTTGTATAACTGACTGAAAAATGCGTTCGAAATGTTCAATTAAGTAGCTTATATCGACTTTCGGTTACTTAACACGATCAAATTTTCGGACGACATGACGATACAGTTCGGGCGAGATAACCTTCAGGTGACTTCACCGCTCAACTTAGTATCCTTCGTGTTTTGAAATTTTTTCTTTCTTATTTCACTTTGTCACTGCCCTACACCTCTTATCGAGACCGAGACGCAAAGAGAGTTAAATGCACAAAGTTTGTGCAAAGTTTTACTAGAGTCACTCTAATCTGCATCTTCTTCCGACTATAAATGAGGGGGTTAGTTTCTAAAGAAACTGTGGTGCTGCGTCGGTGGGGAAGTAGTTTACAAAAATTTGGTTTTATCAACGGAGTTGATAATGTAAATTGACCACCGAACAGAGATTCTAAAAGCTGACGTTTCGAGCGTTAGCCCTTCGTCAGAGCTGTAATGTCTGTACTCCAGACTGTTCCACGATGCGAACGGATTACACTCCAGAAAACACACTCACGTTTTCAGTCCGCCATCTTGACTTGACTTTATTGACTACCCACAATACACTAAAGGCACAGGTTACACAGGCAACCCACAGAACAATCACAACAAGAGCGAATCCACGACGAAGGGCTAACGCTCAAAACGTCAGCTTTTAGAATCCCTGTACGGTGGTCAATTTACATTATCAACTCCCTTGATAAAACCAAATTTCTGCCGACTATGTCGCGTGTTCGTAAAACAACTTCACTGGTGAAGGCGAATCGACACGTAAGCAAAACAACTTCTAGGCGAAGCGACCAGTTACCCAACAAGTGAGGTACCTTCTGGATCGAGCTTACTGGGTCGAAAACATCGGTTTTCATTTTTTAAAATCCTGTAGCGGTACAATGACGGATAGTTGTTGTTTCCGAGTAAAATATCAATCACACGAATAGACTTAGCGTGCACTTATAACGCAAAAGGCGCTCGTTGTGTTATGTACTCAAAACAATTCTCAAAACTCAGTTTTCCTTTTTCACAGGTGATAAAATGCGTCAAAGACGTCGCAGAACAGCTTTCACGGACAAGCAGCTCGATCTATTGGAGAAAACTTTTGAAAACGAGAAATTCCCCGGAATCCAGATCAGAGAGGATCTCGCACGTGAGATGAACATCAGAGAGGACCGAATTCAGGTAGTGTTACAGTCACTGATCGTTAATTTATCTTTCTCATTATTGGCCATTTCCAGGTACTAAAACTTACAGTTTTCAAAGCGAATACAAAACGAATTAGATTTCAATTTTCCATATCTGATTTTCGAACTTCCACTCGCGACTTGCTTCCACTGACTACGGAATGAATTTGCTATGAAAATGCTACTACGATAACCTTCGTCCACGAATGCATTTCAAAAACAAGCTAATAAGATCAAAGAGGCACGACACGGCATTTGTGAGAGTGCGCTTCTGATCGACGAGTCTTAGGGGGTGTTTACATGATACCGGTACGAGTTTTATTCTGGTACGAGTTCATCCCGGTTCTTACTTATCGCTCTGTATTTGTTTACATGATACCGGTGAAAAATCTCATACCAGTTCAACTCATACCGGCATGACTTCATCCCGGTAGTTGTACCGGATCGAAATTCTCATAACGGTATGAAAAGTTATACCGGTATCATGTAAACGCTACATTGACTCCCATTCCGGTACGAGTCGTCAAGTCGTGGTGGGACGTTGTATTTCTAATAGCAGTACTTCATTGGACGCCATTATTGTTTTGGTTCATGCGTCATTCCTGTGTCAATATTTGTGTCGTCCATGTAAACACGGTATGAAATTGACAACTCGTACCAGAATGAAACTCATACCGGTATCATGTAAACACCCCCTTAGTCCTAGATTTTTCTGCACAATTGCAGATAATTATAATAACAATCGAAACCGCGTCTCTTTTCCTCATTACCAGGAATATTTCGCCTTCTCGGAGAGCCTCAAAGCCAATCTTTTCCGTTTCCTCTTTAGCTTTTCGTAGAAGTAGGAAAAGTGAGATTCTGGGCTATAAAATGTTGTCATCAAAATAGGCCACGTGTTTACCTTTTCTTTTTCTTGTTCTATCTTCTGTCAGGTTTGGTTCCAAAACCGTCGTGCAAGATGGAGAAAGCGCGAAATCAAGAACAAACCAGCCTCAGGCCTCCTGGTTTCAGAGAATACTCCACCAAATGCGACTTCACCAATCATTTTGCAGCCGTCGCCTGCTATCTTCCGGCCACAGAACCAAGTACCCTTCAGACCCTGGGAGTCATCCTGTGTGCCTTTTTCTCCCAATCAGTTGTTACCACCAAGAGTTCTTTCGGAATGGTTCCGCCATCTTACATCTTCAGCTGCACCTGCTGCCCAGACCACCCAAACCGTGGACGCTATGGTGAGCCCGCGCGTTAAAGCGTCAGAGAGCCGCAGCCCTTCTCCTACGGCCAGCCTTGCAACTCTTTACCAAGCATCCTGCGCTGACAATTCAGACGGAGGAAGGAGTCAATACTCTGCAGATGATTATCTGGCTGCTGTTACTTTGGCAAGCGCATTCCATAGGGAAAATTAGTGAAAAGGAAAATACACAGAATGAATAATTTTCTAAGAAATTTCAAAACAATAGTTTATAATAATTAGATTTGGGTTCTTTTTACACTTGTTTTTAAAGTCTTACGTTTTCACGTGATTAAGCTATCAACCACCTCAGTTATTCATCTCGAAGATATTTTTCAGTAATCAAAATGCTTCAACTGATATAAAAAATAATGAATAAACGGTTTGTTGCTATTTTAAATGACGATCAGTTTAGTTGTTTTGTAGTCATTGCTGTGAAGAGGGATATTTATAACCGTCCCTGATCCCGGCGCCATTATGAAACACTACCGTGACACCCTGAAATACACTGGTAACGAGGTGAAGCTCTTCCCCCGAAAGATTAAGGTTTTCAACATTTGCTGGTTGTCAACGAGCAAATAGATCGAAGACGCCAGAACTTAATTAATGCCATTCGAGATTGTTTATTGGTCGTGTCTTGTATAAATAATTATTTCAGGATTTCGAGTTCGATAAACCTTTTTCATAAATGGTCGCCTAATATTTACATCAAGTTTCGTACGAGTGTTGATAAGCCTTTCTAGCTTCGCTGCTATGTGCAAAATTCAAAAGAGGGTACACACGTAAATGAGGCCAGTAGTCATTTGTGAAAATGATCTACCGAGTTGTCCAGGAGTCACGTTTGTTTATTTGTTCGTTCATTTGTATTCCTTGAAACAGGGGGCTAATTGTATATGTCCGGGCCTAATTGCCCGTGGGACGAATTGTCTGACACTGGCTAAAAATATTTGGCTCTGATCTTGACCGTATCATTTACTTCAAAATCTGCAAAAAGGTTTTTGGACCCCACTCCCCTTTCGTAGATTTGGACACTCCTAAAAATAAGCGTTTGATTCGTATATGTAATCGCATGGGCTCAAATAAAGGGCAAGATTATTGCATTATCAACTGAAAGTAAAAAAAAACTTTAAAAAACAATGCTTTCAAATACAAGAGTTAAAACTTGCGAAATGCCGCGGCGCGTGCTTTAAACAACTTTTACTGAAACTCAAGTCTAACTTCGCTTTTTCTCCTTACGGAAAATTAATACGAGAACTCACGGCTTGACAAGTTTGGTTATGAAAAAGGAAAAATCTTCTGAAGCCTTGTAATCAAGTAAACTTCTAAGAACGCGTCTTCCAACCAAGAGGTGTTACTTCAAATGAGTGGAAACTTCTTTGTGGAAGCGCCGCCCATTCAAGCTATCAAATGGAAGATAACACAAATCTTTACGAAAAAGCCACATCGCGTGCTTTCAGCAACTTTAACTAAAGCTTTAGTCTGACCTTGCTGTTTTTTCCTTATTAAACAGATAGCACGTTATTTAAGCTTCTGTCAGAAAGAAGTTAAAATTCGCATCTACGTACTTTTATACGAAATACCGCCGCGAATGCTTTTAAATAACAAATAAACTGACCCAAGTCTTTTTCTCAAGTTTCCCCGATTCCAAATCTAACTCTGTATCGATAAACAGTTAAATAAATAAGTGTAATATGGGGGAGGGGGGGGGGGGGGGGGGGGGGTTGGTGGTGTCCAAATTCGCTGGGACACCGGCATCGCAGAGGTCACGAGTTTGAATCCCGTTGAAGTCGCCTAAATTCAGTTTTGCTTAAATTGCGCAGTTAAGTCAGTGTGAGGATCAGTTCTTTCGTCTATAAACCTCACTTCAAATATACATTTATTTCATTCATCAGTGCTTTGACTAGAACTCAGGAGCCCAAAAAATTGACCTACTCCCACCTGTGTTGCTTCATGGCTCAGTTGCTAGAACATTGCACCGGCGTCACAGAGGTCATGGGATCGAATCCCGTTGAAGGCACCTGGGTTTTAGTCAAGTGTCTATAATGTGACAATTGCTTAAATTTCGTCTATAAACCACACTTTAAATATGCATTTCTTTCATTCGTAACAACTATCGTTGGAATCCACATTTTGCAAGATCTACGAAGGTGCAAGGAAGGTTCGTTGATCACGACTAGCAAACGCTGTCGGTGGTATATGCATTTCGCCGGTAAAATTATAAAATAGTAAAAGGTAAAACTATTAAAATGTTTGACTAAACGTTTTCGATCTTGGGATCATCTTCGGTGGTATTGTCGGACTTGCCAAGAAGACTACTCATTTGTCTCGCAACTTGTTTCGCGATGGCGGTGCGACCTAAGTGCGCAGCCAAAATTCGAAAAATGCAACCGCGCATTTTGCAGTACGGTGCTGCATATCTACGGTCAGCTGAACTCTTTTTTGTGCCACTGGTGCACGCAGGGATAATTTAACGCAGTTTTAAAAGCAGATGACGTTACTGACAAGCTATTCAATCTCGGGATCAAATTATCAGCGCATTTATTTTCAGGAAAAATTAAGGTTTAAAAGAAAAAACAACAATTCTCAAAATTTAAACTTCTGGGAAATTTTGAAGCACGTTCTTGGCCCAAACACCTCGAAATATTAATCTCCGCTTGAATTAGAATTCGATTTAAATGTGCGTCGCACTTACAAACTGAAGACTATCAGACTTTGATTATCGAAGGGTGCAAAGTAATCTTGAAGAATACAATTAAAAAGAAAGAAGGAAGGGGATAGGGAATCTTGATAAAACTTGATTATAGTTCTGCGCTCACGTCTTTTCAATTCTCTTCCTAACGTCTAAATTAAATTAAAAAGTATATTAAGAAGAATTGAAGCAGATTCAATTGCCGTCACTTGAGTTACTCTTTTCAGAAGTCACTTTCTAAATTTACTCACTCAACGTAAAGCGATGTAATAAAAAGGTGAGACTAAACGCAACACAATGGCTCAAGTTTTTACAGGATGCATACAGAAGAAATAGAGGTGAGAAGTAATTAAGTAGTCATGTCAAGACCTCATTTTACTGTTTGAAGCTTGAATTAATGTGCAACATCGTGGGTATATAAAAAATGATCATTAGGTGAGATTCTTCACTCACTCATTCTTGATCTAACTGAATCCTGTGGCGACTTGTTCAAGATATGGCTTCAAAAAAGGCATTGAAAAGATCTGCGCCAGAAACTGATGAATGTAAGTAGTTGTTCCTATTTTGCGCATTCAAATATTCACGCCCTACAAGGGTAATAATAATAATAAAGAAAGTTCTTATAGGCGCATTTAAAAATCTCAATGCGCTTACAATAAGGTAAAAAATGTATATGTATACGGAAATCTATAAAAATATGTATATCAGTAAAACTATACTACCTATACTGCTCTAATCATATGACAAGCCACACTAAAAGGAAATGAGAAACTTCAGTGCAAAAGGTGTTCGAGAAAGCAAAGGGCGCGACTGATTTTCATCGCGCCCATTCCCCTTTGACTATGGACGCTTCCCGCGCAGATCACTTGATTTCTGAGATACTTACAAATAGCTCCCTGCTAGCGCAATATTCAGTCGTCTTATTTTAGATTTCGTCTATCTATTTAAAACCAAAAACCATAAGAAATCAGAGATCTTTGGATCACGCCCCCCAACTCCATCCAGCGTTTTATTGAATTACTGGTCGTTTTGCCAACATCATGAGTAAGTTCGCCAACATGTGCGAGGATCATTTCTCCATTCCATTTCAATTTGAACGTGTAAGCTGTTATTTCTAAACTTGCTGAGTCAGTTCAAGATGCTGGCGAATTGGTTGTTGTCGAATCGACTTTTTGGGGAAAAGTATTTTTTTCGTTCAAAAATTATTTAGAATCAAAATATCTTATGAGGAAAATATCCTTATTTACGATGCGAATTTTCTTTTTATACTTTTACCGGATTAGTAACATCAAAATCAGAAAATAACACACATATGATGGAAGGGTTGAGATCTTTACTGAAGTGTCCGTGTTCAGTATTCATTTCGAAGATGTCAGAATCTTCCAAAGAAATTTAACTCTTTCGAATGTTCTACGAGCGCGGTGTTAATGAAGTCGTGGGTTCGGGTCAAGCCAGAAACTCGAAAATTCCTTACCCGTCGCGTAGCTGAAAGACAAATAGATCATTTCTCGTACGGGAATATTTAACAATTAGCCCGCAAAATGGAGCCTACGGTACCGAGGATCTGCTCTATGGAACAAGATTCCCCTTAGAGACAGGAAAGAGGCCCGAGTTAACCTACAGATAGTTAACTTAATTAAGTTAACTATCTGTAGGTTAAAGGAAGAAAAGTTACAAAAACTGTTAATGTAAAATTTTTATATTTTTGGCCTCATTCATTTTTCAAGTTTTTTTACTTTGTTTCCTGTTTTATGACTTTACATTACTCGGGTCTTTACCGTAAACAAGCAGCGAGATAACTAACAGATATATTCTTCACTCAAAACTGTCTTTTCCGAGTTGAACGTATTTTTCATCTTCTCTCGGCAGACGACAGAATGCGTCAAAGACGCCGAAGAACAGCTTTTACAAATGAACAGCTCGATCGGTTGGAAGAAACATTTCAAAACGAGAAATTCCCTGGAATACAGATTAGAGAAGATCTCGCGCGTGAGATTCAGGTAACCAATTACAGTAAGACAAGTTTGTTATCATTCTGTTTTTTCATATTCTTGGCCATTTAGGTGTATTTCACTCTGCAGATTTAAATTTCGAACGAAGCGCAAAAGGTATTAGCTTACCTTTCCCATTATGACAAAAGACCTAGTTTTAACTTGCATTGGCGCTTTTAAGAGGTCTGTTACGAAAACCTTCGGGCGCGAATGTATTCTAAAATTAAGCAAAGGGGAACTTTTGCCTTTGCACGCGTTTGGCGGTAAGTAGAGCCACTTTCTAACATTTTTGGTGGGAAGAAGAATACTGTTATTTACCGGAGAAGTATGCGGATAACTTCGGATGGTGTTAAAAGTTAACACGTTATAAGCAGTGGCGAGGTTAACTCGTTTCTTGGCACTCGTTGACTTAATTTTTCAAGAGTTAAATGAAGCGGGGAATCACCCTTTCAAGCTTACGGAAGGCGTAATTTTATATCACGAAATAAAACCAGGCTTGACTAGAATTAGAACCCATGGCCCATCACGCTGCACTCCTCTACCAATGAATACGTTATCAAATGAATAGTTATACACTTCACCAAGGGCTGGAACGATCTGAGCATTCCTTTATGGAAAAGGCGAAAGTTCCAAACGTAGAAAATAGGAGAATTTAGAAATGTGTGGACCGTAAACATATTGTTTTGGGCCAAAAGGGACGTTTAAAGTTTATTTGGATGATTTTGGGCTGTTGAAAAACATCACATGTCTGTGCTCATCGTTTCCGGTCGAAATACTCTAAATGTAGTGTCTATTGTTTTAACAAAAGGCTCTAATGAACTACAAACTACTAAGTTTGCGCTGAGTTAGTAGAGGGGGGACTGGTTAGGAAAGCCGGCGAACTTCAGAGAGCCAGCGTGTTTTAATGTTGAAAGTACCGTCACGTGACCGTGACCCTGCACACAACTCCAAAGAAACATAGCGGCGGTAGGGACTCTGGTTTGCGTATGCCTCTTGTGTTTATGCTTGTGTCGCTAGTGAAAACCAGGCTTAAGAGTCAACGATTGCTTAAATTGTCCAGATTAGTGCGAGGACCACTTCTCTCTTTCGTCTACAACCTGGACTTCAAATAATGATATACATTTATTTCACAAAACTATCAGGGGTTTTTTTTTTTGTCTATCACAGACTCTGATTATCAAGGAATGCGCAGTTACGTTGCAAAGTAATGCCTTAATTGAAAAAGTGAAATAGATTTACTCGCATTGACTGGAGTTACTCTTTTTCTAAAATCGCTGAAACAAAAGACAAAGAGAAAGAGAATGATTTTGCATTGAGTTCACGGCTCAAAAATGAAGTTACATTTTATCCGCATGAATTAGAATTGGATTTGAATGTTTTGCTTAATAATGATTAAGAAGTTGGCCGATGCGCCCAACATACACAGATTACGTCTCTCGAATTTGATTATCAAGGGATGCAAAGTAATGTAAAAAAAAAACATGCTCAAAAAGAAAGAAGGCGATAGGGACATTTATTACAGGGTCTTCATGAAACCTGAATATTTTTTTGTGCGCGCGTCTTCAATCTCTTCCTGGCGTCTACTGAAAACTACAATAGAAACAATTGTTATCAATTTATTCACGGTTACTGGAGCAACTTCACTTTCTAAATTTACTCGCGTAGCAAATCGCCATCTTAAAGACAAAAGAATCAGAACGATTTAAGAAGAAGGTGAGACTACACACAGCACAATAGCACAAGTAAAAGAACAATAGAGGTGAGAAATAATTTAGTAATAAGGTCATGATTTCATTTCATTGTGTTTGAAGCTTGAATTAATGAGCGTCATTGTTGGGAATATAAAACAAGGAGAGTTAAAAACAGTTTCATCAAAGCTAGTAACGTCTCCCTAGAAGCAAGTGAGATTCTTCACGCGATAAAGTTCCACCTGAATTCTTTAGCGTCGTGTCGAAGTTATGGCTTCAAGAAAAGGAGTGAAAAGATCCGCACCAGAAAATGAATGTAAGTACCACAAAAACACAGACTTGTTCCTTTTTCTTTTTATCCCTATTTAACGTTTACGCCCTGGGAAGGTGACCATAAGATCGACGACAAAAATTTGGTTTTATCTAAAGAGTTGACAGAGGTCGAATTGCCACCGTGAAAAGTTTTAAATGGCTGGGGCTTTGAGCGGAGGATCTAAACACGTGACGGGCTACTATACGCATTACGAGTAATAAAATGCAATCGCTTTAAGTCGTATTAAAAATTGACCTCTATAGGTGTGATAGTAAACCAAATAATCTGTAGATTTTTAATCTTGTGTCACGGTCCCGAAGGAAAACAATTTCACCGTGAGGAAATTTCGGTCGCGCTCATTCCCACTCGAATTTAGAGCGCGCAGCAGGATTTCTCATGCTTCAGTATACACACAAATAGGGAATTGCTACTGCTCGATTTTTCCAGTCCAACTTTAATTCTCGAGTATCTCCTCAAAATGAAACTGTTACAAATCACCGATCACTGGATCATATCGCCCGAGTTTTATTTCAAACGAAAGTGTATTGACGACAAGACATAGTATTGTTAAGCTCACCAAAAGCTCTTCCGTCGAGATCGTGTGAAGTAGCGCTTTACGATTACTTGTTCTATCCCGCAAAGTGTCCCACGCGCAACTTGTAACCCGTCAAGTCGCCAGAAGGTCATCTCGCCCAAAGTGATGTCGTCCGAAGTTGTCATGTCGCAGAAACTTTATCGAGGGCTTGATGTGTATCTACGCTTCTATTTTGAGCAATAATTATTATTAGAAAGTTGTTCTCTTTATTCAATAATTGTCTCACGCTTTACGGTGCTTTGTTTTCGTATCGTTTTTGTTTTGATAACATTTTTAAATGTACTGAAATTTGAGTTCGAAATAGCTTACGGCGAAATTAACTTAGGGCGACTTGACCGCCCAACTTACTACTTCACTTTCTTATTAACTTCGTTGCTGCCTTACATCTCATTGAGACGCACAGCGAGTTTAATGCACAACGCTATTTCATAGTTTTATTGCAGTCATTTATTGCAGTCATTCTGCCGACTATCTCGCGCGTTCGCGAAACGACTTTACGCCTGTAGGCGAAACGACCGGTTACCCAATAAGTGAGGTACCTTCCAGATTAAGTGAGATTACTGGGTCGCAAACAACGGTTTTCATTTATAAAAATGCTGTACTCGTACAATGATGGATAGTTGTTGTTTCCGAGTAAAGTCTTGATTAAGCGAATAGTCTTGGCGTTCATTTCTGAAGCGAAAAGAACTCCTTGTTTTATGTATTTAAACCCATTATTAAATTTCACAGGTGAGAAAATGCGTCAAAGGCGTCGCAGAACAGCTTTCACGGACAAGCAGCTCGATCTATTGGAGAAAACTTTTGAAAACGAGAAATTCCCCGGAATCCAGATCAGAGAGGATCTCTCACGTGAGATGAACATCAGAGAGGACCGAATTCAGGTAATGTCACCATGTCTAAATTTGTTCTTTCACATTAATTGGAATTAATCATTAACCCGTCTTTGACATTATTGGCCATTTCCACGAACTGAACACTCACAGTTTTCAAAGCGCGTGCACAACGAATTAGTTTACCATTTTCCATTTCTGACGAAATATCTGATTTTCGAACTTAGACTCGCGACTTGCTTTTAAGAAGCCTAAAACGGTTTGCTACGAAAATGTTACGACGAATCATTTTCGGGAAATAACCTCCGACCACGAATACATTTAAAAAGAAGCGAGGCTCATGTGATGAAAGGCATGACACGACATTGGCGCGTGTGCGTTTGTGATCGATGAGTATCTATCACAGAAATAACTGAAATGAGCGTCAGAATTGGTTCGTTTTTCCGCTCGATTGCCGATAATTATTGCAATAAAACCGCGTCTCCTTTTCTCATTACCACGAATATTTCATCTTATCGGAGAGCTTCAAAGTCAGACAATTTTACCGTTTCCTATTTAGCTTTCGTGAAGATTGCAAAAGAAAGATTCTGGGCTATAAAATGTTGTCATCAAAAAGGCCACGTGTTTATTTTTGCGTTCTCCTGTCCTATCTGCTGTCAGGTTTGGTTCCAAAACCGTCGTGCAAGATGGCGAAAGCGCGAAATTAAGAACAAACCAGCCCCAGGCCTCCTGGTTTCAGAGAATACTCCATCAAACGCCACCTCACCAACCATTTTCCAGCCGTTGCCTGCTGTTTTCCCGCCACAGCACCAAGTACCCTTCAGACCCTGGGAGTCATCTTGTGCGCCATTTTCCAATCAGTTGTTACCACCAAGAGCTCTCTCGGAGTGGTTCCGCCATCTTTCGTCTTCAGCCGCACCTGCTGCCCTGACCACCCACACCGTGGACGCTATGATGAGCCCGCGCGTTACAGCGTCAGCGAGCCGCAGCTCTTCTCCTACGGTCTCCCTTGCAACTCTTTATCAGGCTTCCTGCCTTCACAATTCAGACGGAGGAAGGATTCAACACTCTGCAGATGATTATTTGGCTGCTGTTACTTTGGCAAGCGCATTCCAAAGGGAAAATTAGTGAAAAGGGAAATAGACAAATTGAATAATGTTTTGAGAATTTTCAGAACAAGAGGTTATAGTAACTTGATTAGGGTTCTTTTTATAGTACTTGTTTTTGAAGTCTTGAAGTCTTAAGCTTTCAACCACCTTAGTTATTCCTCCCATATATATATAGAGGGTATTTTTAATCAAATTGTTTCAATTGCTTTAAAACATGACGAATAAAGGGTTTGTTGCTATCTTGTATGACGACTTAGTTGTTTTGGGTCCATTGCCGTGAAGAGGGATATGTCATATAACCAACATAATCAATCGCCACCGTGCTTGAAATGGACTGGGAACGAGGTGAAGCTCTTCCCTTGAGAGGTTAAGGTTTTCAGGTTAGGTTAGTCGTTACAGCGTCAGCGAGCCGCAGCCCTTCTCCTACGGTCTGCCTACCGGTCTGCCTTCACAATTCAGACGGGGGAAGGATTCAACACTCTGCAGATGATTATTTGGCTGCTGTTACTTTAAGACGGCCTCTCTCATTTGCTCAAAAACGATTTTATTTTATGACTATAAATTCAAATTGGGAAAGTTGTTTGAAAACTTCAGTTTTATTTCCCTTATTTAAGTGAAAACAGGGTCACTTATCGGAACAGACAACCCTTAGTCGTAAATTCTGTGAAACAGTTCACTTACCATTGGGTAACGTTTTTGATCTTCAATTCACTTATAACTGCCAGTAGTTAACCCCGGCATGTGCAATCGATAAAAACCGATATCGGAAAACCGTTCGATAAATCGATATCAATCGATAATTTTTAATTAATCGATATCGATTTTATCGATCAATCGATAGAAATCGATACTCACAGTCTTCCGCGTATTTAACGATATCGATTTTATCGATTAATCGATTTTAACGGAGTATCAAAAACCATACAAAATAAAACTGCTTCTATGTGGACAGCGTTTTAATTTAATATAAAACAATGAACAGAAACATTAAGCAACCAAGGATTTATTTCATTCAGTCAACACATTAACTTCATTCTTTGTTTTTTCTTTTGTTTCTTTGGTTCTGGAACCATGTTTTAACCTAACCTTTACTTCGTTTTACTTATTTATAGAATGATTTTAGCTCTGATTTGTAGTATGATTTTTGCGGCGGCGAGGGTTTTGCTGACAAAACATTTACTGGAGACAATGTCTAGCATTACAACTACGCAGCTTCGTACTTCGTAGTACATGTATTTGTAGGATGTCATTACGACATTTAGCTTGAACAGTTTCTGAGTAAATACAAAAAGCGGTTATGTTATGTTGCGTTTCCCCGTTGAATCATGCCAGGGAATCGTGTTAATATTATTTGATTATCAGTATTCATTCAATTATCGATTTGTTAAATAAATCTTTAAATTCGTCCTACTTGATTCATTGAATCGTAAGAGTGTTTTTATGGAAGATTTGATACATTTTAGAAATTCGATAAAATCGATAACATTAATTTAAAAATCGATAATTATCGATTACTCACAACGTGTCCTTTTATCGATTTTAATCGATTTCCGATACAATTTACTAATTTTTATCGATTGTTATCGAATGTTATCGATTATCGGTTTTATCGATTGCACATGCCGGGAGTTAACATACCGTTTACATACTCAAGTAATGTACCGAGTTTTCCAGGAGAACTCCTTGGGAGCTCCACGTAAATTTCCGACCGAAAGAGCAAGGACAATTTTCTATTACTTTAAACTTAGGTCCCCATCTCTCTTTCTCTTCCTCATTTTCAGAAAACTAAATGTCGTGTTGAGGTAACGTTTTCAATCGTTGCACAATCTTGATTTCTTCTCAAGGGCAGAAACCTCCTTGACTGCAGAAAATAGTCAGTCTTTTTGTGACAAATTTTCGATCGTATCGCTTGTTCCCTCCCCTCCATATAAAACTTTAGCCATCTTTTTAAACGTCGTACAAACTATCCATTTGTTGAAGGTCAGCTTAAGTCTCCCGCGTGTCATAGAATAAACTATGTTCAGTGACCAGGGAGCTTGGTCCTTTTCATTCTTGCATGAAGATATTGCATGTCTCCTTGTCACAGTCTCAAAATCATCGCTTGTTATCCTCATTTTGAAAAGCCCTTTTTAGTCTTCTATCATGTGACCTCATCACGGAGGCAAAAAACTAGGTTGCTCCACAGCAACTTGATATACAGTGTATAACGACTGATTTAAACAAAGAAAAAATAACATGACAGTACTAGTTCTCTCATTGTATCTTTCCTCATCCATAGTTGACATAAGAAGCTCTGTGACATAATTCTATCATGTGATGTCCTTTTGTCGAGGCGGTCGATCCAAGTTGCCCTTTACCATCTGCACAAGCCATGAAATTCCAGTGCTTATTCCATCCCTGGGAAAGATCAATGGAAAACACTTGCTGATTGAATTGTCAAAATCAACTGTGTTTCCAAGCGACAAATAAGATGTTGTGTTACATGTTCTATAAATGAGACCCGTACCCTGTTGCTAATTCTTTACAATAGCGATGTTTACCGTTACGTCACATATTCGGGAGTTTAAGAAACGGCGACGGGCTACGACCACGACAACGCCACAAAACAATAATAGGGAGCTTACGAAACGACGACGCCGACGGCAACAACGACGCTACAAAACAATAGGTTTACTGAGCAAAAACAATGGTTCGCACGCTCTGCACGTGCGTTTTACACATTCGTATATTTCTTTGCCGTCATCTCCTAAATGACGACGTGAAATGACCAAATTCAAGGTTCTGTGGAGGACGTTAGCACATGACGATGAATTTTCAGTTCTCTCTCTACGCTTCCAACTCACTCAAAGCAGTTTAATTCCTCGACATTTACTACACAATTTTAACGCGAAACGACATGAAATAGTTTCCTAGTGATATGAATAACGCGAACTCGTATTTTAAAATGAAGTCCTCGTTGCCGTCGCCGTCCTCGTCTCGTAAGCTCCCTAATATCATTGGTTAAAAGAGCATAAATAATCGTGCTGCACGTGCAGTACGGAATTTAGCGCATATTTTTGAGGTACTCTGCATAACGACGACGTGAAATCACCAAATTTGAGGCTTGACGACATCGTAAGCATGCAACAGAGAATCCTTCATTCTCTGTTTTCACTCTGAAACCGCTCGTACCAATTTATTTTTACTTTAGGATATTTTGCCCATATTGTAGGACGCGAACGAGAATGAATTACCGCGAAAGACTCATGATACAGCCAAGTTATATTTTGAGGTAACATTTTCGTCGACCGACGCCATCGTAGATCTTAAAGTCCCTACTGTCATCAAGGTACCAAACCACAGGTTTTTTTTGGCTGTAGAAAGAGAAACGATTCCTTTGTTTTGGGTGGAAATATGAAAATGAAAAAAGTTGAGGTCAACGTTTGTAAGCAGTGAGTATCACTATTGACCTGGAAATTTACAAAATTTAAATCACATCTAACAATCTTTTCTTCCGTTTTCTGTTTCTTTATAACTTACCCATTCAGAGCAGAGGTTGGTTGAATATAATACTCTCTCTGGCCAATGCCTGATGAATTGTCATCAAACACACTTTTAATAGCTTCCACATCGATAGAGGTCTTAAAAAGAAGTTAGAAAACAGAAAGAAAGTGCCAGGATATTATGACAACATTGTACAGTGGAATGGAAACAATGATAAAAGAATGGCAAATTAGTTGCAATTATATTCGTATGTAATTTATTTCCTGGGGTTATTGTTGTTACCAAGGTTTGCATATTGAGCAAGTCAACATGTGAACAAAAAGTCATTCTTCAACATCTTACATGATCTTATAGGGGTCCTTGTGATACCAACACAAACACAGCGCACAGCTGGTCCTACAGTTTGTAATACAACTTTTAGCTTTAAGAATATCCTGTTGTTCACAAGTTACCCAATGATGTGTATCAAGGGACTCACAAAGTCAAAAGCAATGGCACAAACTCATATCTTCGCAACACTACAAACATCTTTTAATGTTACCCTTGCGTATTTGTGAACCTCAACCTCACTTATTTTGAGGGGGGAGGGGGGAGGGGGGTGTGAAATGGAAATCATGGTTCTTTGTGTCAGGTCTTCACAGCAAGGGCTAACCCAGAAGGTATTTTGATAACAAAAGTCCTTCAGTGGCTGTGACCATATACCATTATGTTTGAAATTTGAACTGTCATGAATATGTATAATAATAATAATAATAATAATAATAATAATAATAATAATAATAATAATAATAATAATAATAATAATAATAATAATAATAATAATAATAATAATAATATTGTATTGCATGTTTGTGACAGTTCAGATATGAAAACTCCATGCCCTACTCTTTCCAAACAGTGTGTGCATTTTTCACTTCCCACAGGATTACGAACAGGGTGGGGTTGTGAGACATGCCCTACAGTTTATTATCGTTTTCTGAGAAGACTAGAGAGATAAACCATGTAAAGGTGCCATTACAAAGGCAACATTTTCGATGGCGCTTCTTTTCTGTATTATTCCCATAGACATGTATCCTAGATATAAAATCCACGAGTAATCATAGGAGGTATGCGTGACAAGCATCAGATAAAGAGTTGAGGGTTACTGTTCACAGTCAGAGCTTGTAATGTTTTGAAAGTTCTCAATATTGCACTTGCAATTTGAGAGCTTTCAAAACATCACGGGTGACCATAAATCACAAAATGCACAAGCAAGTTCAAAAGATTTTTTCGCTTATTATATACTCAATCAAATCACTCCATCACTTTGTTTCCATAGCAACTTCCGTATTGCACTCTATAACCTATAGTATCTATGCATTCATCATTGACCAATCAGAAATGCAATATTTTGTTGAGTATATAATAAAAGCCATGCAAATGGACAAGATTGAAGCAATCATAAGTGGTTGGTTTTCGAACTCTGTTTAATCATTTTTATGATTAAAACTAACGATAAAAGGTCCCGACGTTTTGACCTTCCGGAGGTCATTTTCAAGTGCGAGTTAAAATGTACAAGTAAATTAGCATAAATGTGTTTGTCATAATTAAAAATAGTTTAAAAATACCATGATCACCAAAAAGGCAGTAAAGGCAGTAAACTTCGCTTGTGGTAACTAAAAAAACCAACTTTAGGCCTAGTGTTAGCCAAATTGAGGGTTTTGGGTTACTTTTTTCAAAATTTCGGGGTCATATTGTTAGATTCTATTTGTATTCTCCTTGTCAACAATAATTGTCACCCATCATCCCAATAATTATCAATCTCATTATCACTATCCCTGTCACTATCATTCTCAATATTATTCAATAAAAATGCTGTGGTCGTAATTACAGTTTTTGTGTCCCTCAGTGTTTGGCTTGGACTTTGACTGGTAAATGATCCAGGACCTTCTGTCTATGATAGCTTTTTAACAAGGTGGCAAGTCTTGGTGGATGGAACCAGTAATTTATTTTAACAGGGGCAATTCTGCAACATGAGATCAATAAATCTCACAGAAAAAAAAAGAGGAAAAAACCAACCTGTAGATCTTGTTTGTTAGAAAGAATAAGCAAGGGAATTCCTTCCATGTGAGAATCATGCATTACACTTTCTATAAATAGAAAAAACCAATGCTAGATATGATTAAATAAAAATTTGTGATTCCGGTAATATTCAAATTCACAACTGTTGGCTTTTCTTAAAACTGATTCAAAATGGGAAGCCTTGCTTTCATGTGTTTCAGAATAACTCATGCCATCATAATTTTAATTAATTTAATTGTTGTTGCATTTTCCAGCATTGTTTACTTATTCATATTTGGAAAATGTTACTAATAAAAAAAAAACAGTTGCGATAATAATTAGCAATTAACGAATGAGGCTAAGTAGGATATGAAGAATTCTGCAGGTCGAGGAGGGTGTTATCCACCAAGGCCGAAGGCTGAGGTGGATAACATCCTCCGAGATCTGCAGAATTCTTCATATTCTATGAAAGCCGAATTCAATAATAGCTTTATTATTCATTCAAAATATTTTCTTCGCTCAAACTTCTAAACCTACTTGCAGCCATTTTTCTGCTCAACAAAAATAACACAATCTCATCCCCAGCTTTTTTTGGTCAACGGTTCAATAATTTGCAGCAGGCTGCACTTTTGACGTCATTTTGACATCACCGGTTCAATAATCAGCAGTGGGCTGCACTTTTGACGTCTTTGATTCAATATGACAAAGTTTCTTTCCAAATTTGGTGAACAGCAGCTGGTTATGGTGAATTATGCGTGTGGTTTTAACCAATCAGAAACGGGGAAATATTTTGAATGAATAATAATAACTATTATTATTGTAACTGTGATGGCACACATACACAACTCCTACCAAACAACTACAACTCAATTACAAACAACAAAAGGTGTTGTCATGTTGCAAAAGTGCATTAACTTCCAAGTTAAAGCAGCTTAAGTAAGCATAAGTGACCAATTTTAATTCAATAAAATTGATTGTAAAGGTTTCATAAAGAGCCACCATGCCAGTGGAGCCAAAAAATATTGTTTTTATAAATCGGATATAAATGCCAACCCTGATGAACTCAGGAATTTATTTCATTGCTATACCAGTTACAGCGACATTTTTGCTTACCAAATGCCTTGTGAGATTCCTCTAATCTTTTCTCATCAGAAGAGTCAATGACATATATGATACCATGACATTCTTCATAATACTGAAAAATTGAACAAGTATCTTATTGTGGCCTCTTGTGACAATCCACAAGCTACATGTATGTTGGTGAGCTAAATGTGTCATTTATCTAATTTCAGTTTCCTGAAGAAAAAGATATACACCTGTAACATACTATAGATTTAAAGAGTGTCAAATATAATAACTAGAAATAGGTTCAAAACAACAAATTTCAAAAATGTCATTTAGATCTTCTGTCTGGAAAAAAATTGGAAATGATTTTAAGGACTTTAGACTATCCCAAATTTGGTCTGTTCATTGTGTTTTTTCAGAAATTATGATGCCCAAAGACAGACAAAACAGTCACTGAGAATAGATCTCTTAACATTTATTCATTTACTTTTTTTACATTCCTCAACTCAAGTTTTAGTAGGAAGGTCTATTCATACAAAATGGTTATCAAAAGGGTGTTAAAAATAATACAAACTAGGGATTACATGATATTAGTATAAATACACGGGTGATTATACAAAATCGCATGCTCTCATTGGCTCGCTATCTCAGATTATCAGCCGATAATCATCTAGACGGACAAAATGGCTGCCAGTAGTCGTTTGGCCACTGTAAGAGAAGATGATTTCGCGCTGAAATTTTTTTTCTTCTCTTTTTTGAAATAATCACCTGTGTATTTATACTAAAACAATTATTTGCCTCAGGCTCAGTGATTATCAGTGAATATTCACCTCGACGAATATTCACCGATAATCACTTCGCCTTTGGCGAATAATTGTTAATTAACACGCACATATATAAAATTCAACATTGACTACCTCATGACATGAAATTTTCACAACATTTTAATTTTGCGAATTTCGCGATTGTAAAATCACGAAATTCGCGATTTTACAGTCAGACTTGATCCGTGCGAAGTTATTCACTGATGCTTAACTAAAATATTACATAACATCAAGCAATATGGAATGCGCACATTAGATATTCAAAATCTTCAACTCTCTCTTAACAACTTTGACATTAGCATAAATGACCTCAATCTTGAGAATGATGTTTGATACATCGAACCTCAATTAACCGTGATTTTAATTTTTCTTGTAAACAAGGTAATTAAAATCTATTATTTAAAAAAAAACATCAAAGCTCTATATAAAGAATGAACATTTTAACACATCTTACATTACCTTATCCCACAATGATTGAAGTTCTTGCTGTCCTCCTAGATCCCAAAATATTAACTTTACATGGCTCATGGTAATTTTTCCAACTGCACAAAAAGTTTTGACAATCACCATTAGTACTCACAGGAAAAAATAACAGATTCCCATTTTTGGATATTTTAGGGTATTTAAAGAATACCAATAAAAATCCATAATTTGGCGAAGTGAGACAACTCCCAACCAGGGAATTCCCAACCAAGTTCCCTGATTGGGACTTGTCTCACTCTTCCAAATTCGAGATTTTTGTTGGTATTCTTTAAATACCCTAAAATAGCCAAAAATAGGAATCTGTTATTTTTTCCTGTGACTGTAGTCAGCATCAGCATCTTCTTCACCTAAAGAGTTAACCCTTTCCCTGCTGAGAGTGTCACTTAAGATTTCAACTTCAATTTACTGTCTCACAGAAGATGATTTTACTTGTCAATGGGGTCAAGGGTCCCTTTTATCCTATTCCCTCCTAAAACTGACGTTTTAGATTTTATTCTAACACAAGATGAGTTTACTCATCAATGGGAGCCAGTCCAGGGTTGAAAAAGGTTAAAGGGCATGTAATTCCCCCAAAACAAGCTTTTTGCATTGTAATCAAAAAGGGTTTTAATGAAAACCATGCCTTTTATTCTGGCCAATTTGAGATAATTAAAGAGAAAAACAGTATCTTCTGTAAATATTTCATTTTGGGTTGAAACATTGGTGAGTTTCGTGGAATCAGTAGTGATTACAAACATTGTGCAATGTTAATTAATCCTGATGTAAATTACTAATGTCAAGTTATGTAGATAGTAAAAGTTCTGACAAAATTCTGTGATGAAACTAGCAGGAACCATTGCATTTTCTAAGACAGCGGTGTCACTGAAATACCAGAAAGTTCAACATGTGTTGTCCCTCACAGAGTTTGATGAAACAAGCAGCCTGAAATCAGTGAAAAGCTGGTAATTCTTAATGCTTTTCTTAGTACTTGTCATCTTTTTTGGCGCAAGAAACAGAAACCAGACTTTCCAGGATGGAAAGCTTGTGTTATAATGTTCACTTGCTTTGAAACACATAATTCAGGAGCAAGTGCACTCATGCCTCCTAATGCCAATGACGTGCCCTGCCATTTGAAAACACATGCACACAGCGGTCATGCCAAAATGCAGACTACAGACTTAAGCTAACCAGATTGATATTGAGGTTAACCGAATTTTCATTTTACAGACAGTCTGCACAGTCTGCAGTCTGCATTTTTCAGTGTCCCTGCAAGCAGCACTCCACTTTGCTAGAGTTATTGCTGGGAGCTACCGAGCAAGCAGGAGCACTAATCTTGACAGTCTCCCTTTGTGCTCTATTCCAGGAAAAATCTGTCAGTCTGTTCTGTTGATTCTGACAACATTCTGTGATATGCCAAAGATTGCCTTCCAGAGAGACAAAAATGGTGTCCACAGTGGAGGAACAAAAAAAAGAAATTTTAGTCTAAATCAAAGAAAAAATACATAGAGAGCTTCTTTAGAGTCTAGCAAAGGCATCTGGGTGGTTTTTATGGTAAAACATGACAACTGGATGATAACGATATTCATGTGAAAAATGATAAAGGTGAGCTTCTGAATCTCTTGCGTTTACCTCATTAGTACTCCACGAAACTTGTCTATAACTTTGGTTGTTAACTTGTTTTCCACTCTCAAAATTACTTACTTCTTGCTTAGGATAACCTTTTAAAATGATGTTCTGGTTTCTGAAATGACACTTTTTGATTCAGAGGCATATTGCGACAAAATACTTATCACTTCTGGCAATGTGTACATTACGTGATCGCCTTATTGTTGTGATTACTTCATGTAAGTGAAGTGAAACCGGTACAATTCCTGGATTTAGTTGCATGTGGCTGTACAGACAAAAGTACTCTAAACAAGGTATGTGCAAATGTAAGTATATAATCAATTCACTTCTTTCAATAGTACTCCATTCTAAATGGTATTTTTAAGAGTTAGTCCATTTTAGGGTGGTTCATCAGGGTAGTCAATGGACCAGGGATAAGTTAGTGTTTTGTACACGACTCGTCAATGGGGTCCTGACTTCAGGGATGAAAGGTTTAAACAAGATATCTTTGCATGACCAAGTTCTCTCACAACAAAATGAACTATGGGTTTGGAATACTGCACATATAAACTAAATGACAGCCTACATGGAAAATTTATCTTTTGGGGTGTTTACATGCCCTTTAAAGTGGCCTACTCTTATTTTTTTGTTACTGATTAATAAGACTAAATTCAGTATACCTAGCTCACATGAAGCATTTGAATCATTCCTACAACCCAAATTATACCAAAGGAATTTTGAAAGAATGGGCTAAAAATTATCTGTTCACTCCAAACCGTGCACTTGACATTGACATATTATGCAACTGAAATTGACCTTTGAGTTGAGGCAGGTACAAAATATGGACCAGATCAACTCAGATCACTCACCTCAGATCGACACCAAAAAAATGATAAGGCTTTGACAAATTACCCTACAGTAGCCCTAATCTTCAAGCTAACCTTGTTGAAATCAGTGGAAACAACAAATACTTTTGGCTTAAAAGCGGCGAGCTTACAAGTGAGGGATCTACGTTGATCCGGTCTGGCTTTTGTACCTGCCTCTTTGAGTTGTTGTTATTGAGTCACTTTTGTCTCTGTTGTTGTTGTTCTTGAATAACATTTAAGTATAGTGGTGCAATGCTCTGGAACAATCTTTCCTATGAGGCAAAGACCACACAATCGCTTTCGGATTTCAAACACAAACTTGCCTCCTCGCCTTCCATGCCTTCTACTGGATTGCACTGATTCCATGTAATATACATTTTATTTTAAATACATATGTACTTTATTGTAAAGTGTTTACCTATGCCCCACCTGGAAACCAGCTTTTGTTGTCTGTGGCTAGCTTAGTGAAATAAAGTTGTATTATTATTATTATTATTATTATTATTATTATTATTATTATTATTATTATTATTATTATTATTTTTATTATTATTATTTATTATCCCCTTAACTTTGTTTATGTTGAATCGCCTAAAACACTTTCCCTACATTCCAAACCAAACCTATTCTAAACTTAAGAGATGGACTTCTTTTTTCAATTTCATACTGTCTTATATCCTTAGGTGCAAATGCAAAAAAAGAAAAAAAACCTGCAGTCCAAAAGTGGTTCTTGCTGGTGACAAACCAACAGCAAAATCTATCTTTGGCACAATTTTTTTTAAGGCTTTCCTTAAATAGCGTGACATTGGCTACATGTATTTCAATGCCTGATGCTTTGGGGGTGATGATTGAGGGGGATATTCAGGGAGAATGTTCAGGTTTTTTACGAAGTGCACATTCCTATTAATTTTCCTATACTTATCATATTTAATTCACCAGGCGTGCATTTCTCAAAAGTCCCAAAAACCATTTGGG
>NC_090879.1:46017446-46024946 GCF_036669935.1 Montipora foliosa
GGAACTTTTAAACGAGAAACATGTGCGAGAAAAGAATGAAAAAGAGGCAGTGGAAAGGTCTTTCAAACATGCTGTAACTATAAAAGAACAAGAACTCGAGGAACTGCGACAAAAATTGGAAAAAACGAACACTGATCAAAAATTTGAAATAGATAGGCGCGATAAAATTTGGCGGGAAGCTATAAAAGCAAAAGATGATCTTGTTATTGATGTGAAGAGATCCATTGAGGAAAGATTTGGGTGGAAAGATGCTGAAATTAATAAACTCCAAAAACTGCTGGAGGAAACGACTGCTGAATATCGTTCCGTGAAGAAATCACTAGAGAAAAGCCTGGCTTCAAAAATGGAGAACATCTTGCAATTGGAGAGTAATTTAAGAAGGAAAAACGAGATGCTGACGACCGCTGAAAAAGAAATCGAAGACCTACAGGGTCGACTGCACCAACTAGAAGATAATTGTGCTGCCGAAATCAAAAACATTCTACAGTCAACAGAAAACGGATTTAAACAGCGAGAAGACGTTGCGGAAAAGCTGAAAAAGATCATTCAAGAAAACGCTTTTAAGTACAGCCAGAATCTTCAAATTAAACACGAAAAGATTTCCGCCTTAGAGAAGGAACTGGAAAACTCAACTAAAGATGCTGAAGATTTGAGAGTAAATTTGGCCTCCTTCATCCAAGAATCTGGCGAGAATGAAGCCAAACTTAACCGCGACTTGGGAATTGTACAGGATGAGTGCAGAGCGCTTGAAAACAACATGTTCGAAGTTAAAAAAGATTTAGATAATCGAAGAAAAGAATTGGAGAAGATGGAAGGAAATATGGCCAAAGCCGCAGCAGACTTTGAAAAAAAGCAGAGGTCGAAGGAAGAGGAAATAGAAAAGTGTGAGGTACTTTTGAGAAATGAGCGAACCAAAGTCCAGGAATTTCAGGAGAAATTGTCGTACCAAAACGTCGAACTCGAGCAGAAGGAGCAAAATCTCAGTGAATTGACAGAGAAGCTTGAGGAATCTGAAAGAAAGCTTACAGAAATACACAACGAATTTTCAAGTCTACGAGAAAATTTTCAGGAAATTCAAGGAATGCTTGAATCAGCGGAGTATGAAAGAGTTTGTGTAATGGAAGAAAAAGAAAGGTTACTTCAAGATATAGAGAAACAGAAGCAAACTGCCGATGAGAAAGATGGAAGAGTTGCAGTTTTGCTGCACAAGATCAAGATCCTGAAAAAGAACGATTTCGAAACGGCCAAGAAACAAGAAATGCTTGAAGAAAATGTGGCTACATTGCAAATGAAGTTAAATGAAAAAGATACAGAAATAATTAATTTGAAGAGGGACTACGAAAGCAAAAAGGCCGAATCTGAGGAACGTTCTTTGCTTCTGGAAGAAATTAGACTCAATCAGGTTCAGCTTGATAAGATGGTTACAGAACTACAAGAGACTGTAAGTGTGCAAAGAAAAGAGATTGAAGGAGCTTTAAAGAGAGAAGGAGACCTGAAAGGTGCTGTTCAAGATCTTATAGCAAGTCTTAAAGAGAAAGAATTGAATGTTAGGGCTCTTGTCTCAAAGCTTGAAGATGCAAAGTCCCAGAATGACGAGCTTCACTCTGAATACGAAAATCTCAAAACATCGTGGGTGGAAGAGTCACGTCAATTAAATGAAAAAATAGATCATTTACACAACGAACTAGACAAGCAAGAAGATATTCTTCTCATGGCAAACAAAGAAAAGGAAAGCTTGTTGAGTGAGCTGGGAATGGCGAGGCAAGCCGAAGAAAATACTAAAACTAATATGAACGCCCTTGTTAAAGATTTGGAAAACGAAAATGCAATCTTCCAAAGAAAACGTTCTTCTCTAGATAAAGAATTAGAGCAGAGGTCTGCTCAGATTGTAGATCTCAACTCCGCTCTTAAATCCGCTGAAGTATCAAAAGAGTTTTTAATGAAGGAAGTCGAAAGCCTGAGAATCTCTGTGTTGGAGAAGGATGAAAGCTTGCGTGGAGCTGGAAAATCACTGGTAGCTGCAGAAAAGGAAAACAATCGTTTACATTACGCGACTGAAGGTTTGGAGAACAATTTAGCTCGCGCGGTGGACGAGAGAGATAATCTTCTGAAAACTTTTGAAGAGTTTAGAAACTCTGCTTCCAACATGAAACAGAAATTGGAAAATGTGTTGTCTGGAAAGGAGAAAACTCTGAATAGTGCAGAAAACGTAATCTGCCGACTAAAACAAGACAATGAAGCGCTCAAATCGCAACTTAGCAGATGTCAAAGAAAACTGGATGCTGACAAGAAGTGTGTAGTGGATCTGTTAAAGAAGGAAAGAGAGATGTGTGCAGAAATCGAGTCGCTAAGCAAAGATAAATCGATTTTGGAGGCTGCCCTGAAAGATATGGATATGTATCCAGTGAAGTTAAGGACCACTCAAGGTGAAAGAGGCATTCATTGCCATATTTATATTTAAATCCAATGCACGTAGTGAAATTTGTCATGATATGATTGTAGCTTAGCATTTCTGCACCATCAAGAGAAATGAGGGGACAGAGAGGGAGGCTCAAGGCGTTGGCCGGGATATGTTATGTCCACGAAAGTTATTTTTAGACGAGCGGAAGTCTTTGTTATAGCGGAAGTCTGTCTTCTGAGACGTCCGCATGCAGTCTTGCCTCGCTCTCAGGTTCTTAGTGAAAAGAGAAAATGATGGCGCGCGTGGAAGGCTGATGAATATATTTGTTCTTTCAAACATCGGACCGAGGTTGACCTGCATGCGAACGTCTCGGAAGACTTCCGCTCGTCTAAAAATAACTTTCGTGGACATGACATATCTCAAGGGCTGGACCGGGAGCCTCCTTCTCTGTCCTCTCATTTTCTCTTGGATTTAGATAGTGGACCTGTTGTATAATTCAAGCCCTCGACCTCCTACTCGGTAGTCCGGTGCTGCAACAGGTGAGCTAGCCCACGGCTGTCTAATGAGTGGAGGACGTGTTTTGCTTTTCCGTACCTAAGCACTTTCGAAAAATGTGCATTAAACCTAAAGAGAGTTTCAATATATCGAATCGACTATTTGAAATGCTGGCGTTCGATAAGGGATAAAAGCTTGTTGTTTTCTCTGTGGTCTGGTTCATCGGCGCTTCCTGAACCATTGCCGAATGCCATGTTGGTATCATCTGAAAAACTCTGCTGTTACATTTTCAGAATAGTGTTATTCCCACTGTATGTACCACTGAGCGCTAAAGGACCTGTAATTTGAATTAAAACGTCTTATTCTGATAGGGTCTCTACTTAAGACGAAAGATTCCTTAAAGACAACGAAATGGCAATTGAAAGGTCAGATAGAGGAAAAGAACACTCTGACAAAAGAGGTCCGAGATTTGCAGTCCGTCAACGCTAAGGTATCTTTCCAGTCAGTAAAAAATATGTCTTATTAGGTGTCTTTGTGACTGTGCATGCCATTATGGACCTAGAAAATCTGATGAGAAAGTGCGCGGGATTTTAGAAAGAAACGTGCGTTCTCTATTTTCGCAAATCCCATAATACAGTTTATTTTAGGGGTTATTTGCATTAACGCAATGGCTATCCAGTTCACTGAAGCATAATACAGTCCCAAGAGTAATTAACTTTCATTATTTTTATGTAAAAAAAAACTCAAAAAGGACTGCGTTATGGGATTGGGAAAATAGTCTATGGAATAGAGCGTGCGTCAAAATAGTACAAAACCATGAACTGCGCAAACTTGCATGTAGTACTAGTCAATACAGCGTGCTCACTTTATTGCCTTTTTTTATGCCGCCCAAATTTGCAGTTCAGTCCGAGAATTGTACAGAACGGTCCGCACGACTAAATTTTTAGCAATTTTTGGCCAGATGACGCGTGGTTTCCGTTTTCCCTTGGCAAGCACTCCCAACCTACTTAAACTACGCATAAAGCGTATAAATTTTGTGTTTAGTGAGCATTTTTGCCTTTTTGTTTGTTTTTTTTTTTCAGTCAATATATTGAATTTAAACAAGTTTTCAGGAAGCAGCTCTCACAACAGCTGTCGTGATTGGTTCGAAAAACAATAGGTAGCTACGAGAACGCCACTTACAATAGGTTTAAGGTCCCTCATAAGCACGGAAAGGTGACGGTTAAAAGGAATGACCTGACAGGACCTTCTTCCGGTCAGCAGTCGCTGCAAGTGACAACATGGTCTCTTGGGTTTGGTGCACCGTGGGCTCAAGAAGGTACTTTTGAGTCATCCATTTTAGCCAAAACCGCACGGAAAATATACAGTCAAAACAATGGAATCTCGTCCTAAACACAATAGGCCTTTTTCGATATATTAAAATTCAGCTTGAAAAAGAGCTTTAGAGGACAAAGACAAAGGAAAGTGGATGATATGCAAGTTTTTTTCCAGATTCATTCCAACGTGTTTCTGTTGTTTTTGTCCTCACTGCCTCACTATCAAGCTGAATATTTGATATTTCAAAAATGGCCTATAGAGATGCATCTTATATCATTCCAACGAAATTAGAGGTTGTAAAGAGGTGAGGGATACTGGTTTTCAGTGTCCAAGTAGCTTGTATTAGCTTAAAACAGTGACACTTAGATAGAGTTGATTAATTGGTATAGATCATTTTCACTTCAGCTGAAGAGCAAACTTGATGTTGAAACTACAGCGAAACAAGCTGAGCTGGAATTAGTCAAGTAAGAATCCCAATAGCTTACATTGGTATTCACTTGTATCGTGTCCGGTGCTACAGCGATGTCCAATTTGGAATATAGTTTTCCCTCAGAATGAGAAGAAAAGAGCTTCTTGCACTCGCAAATACCAATTAAACTGGAGGTTTTCCAGATGCTCAAATTGTCCATTGCTTGCTTAAATTGTTTGTACGTTTGCGTTTGTGTTACCTCAAGTCCTTAACACCCCTCGTATGAACGCGCGTTCATATCGTGATTTATGGGCACAAATGATGTTGTACGAGCTATGAGCGCGAGGATTTTCAAAACATCACGATTGACCATAAATCACGAAATGCGAGTTCATAAGATTTTTTTATTATATACTCAATAAAATTATTCCATCGCTCTGTTTCCATAGCGACTGATAATTTCTATTGCACTCTATAGAGCGTTTTCACATGACGTCACGGCAGCAATGTTGGTGTTCCAAAACAAAGAAACGGCGGCCATGTTGGTGTTCCAAACTAATGCTCTGGGAATTGAACTCTATTGCATGCAAATGGTTTCTTTTGTTTCATCAAATTTGCATTTATTTTTGTTACGTGAGTGAAAGCGCTCTATAACCTATTTATGCATTCGTCATTGAGCAATCAGAAACGCGATACTCTGTTATGTTGAGTATATAATAACAATTGTTTATAGCTATCTGCGCATCGATGCTGCAGACTGTTCCCGGCCGAAATTGTGTCTGGTACAGGCTGGCTAAGGGAATGTCCTACAAGTGAGCTAAACGGTAAAGCCTTTTAAGAACTTCATCATTGTGTCATCTGGTGGTTTTAGACAGTTGGAATCTTTAATTTTAAAAGCCATGGAATGTGAATAATAGCGGAATGCCGATCAGCGATTTAGATTTCTCAAAGAAATCCTTTGCTTTTACGGAGATTCACGTTAAAATCGTCAAACACCCGCTAAAATGCTATTTTAAACATATCTTTATTATTCTTGTTGCTTCAAAACGCCAAACATACAGTTTTAAATCATCACTCTACGTATTCTTATTCCGGAATAGGGTCAATCGAACGCACCCTTAGGCTGCGTAGGATGCGTTTGATTGACCGTATTCCGGGATAGGAATACATGGAATAAAAGTTTGAAATCCTTCGTTTTTACGGAGATTCACATTAAAATTGTCAAACAACTGTTAAATTGCTATTTTAAACATATCTTTATTATCCTTGTTGCTTCAAAATGTCAGATATAACGTTTTAAATTATCACTCCACGTATTCGTATTACGGAATAGGGTCAATCGAACGCACCCTAAGCCATACATGCTAATCAAAAAACTTAAGAAATAACTAAAACTCATACGTGCTAAACAAACAACTTCAGATATTACTAAACCTGATGCTAGCTCATAAAACGTCCTAAACGTTGTATTCCTAGAGAAACATTAATTAATTAATTAATTTATTTATTTATTTATTTAAAAAACTTGCACTAATATATTGCCTGATAATTTAATCTATAAATGAGGCAGCTTCCTAGCACGTTAAAACTTTAAACGAGCGGGCGATATGCAAAGAGCTTGTAAGTACAGATTTCTGCATCTGTGCTACGACTGATCTATATCTATCTCCAAGTGTTGGTTAGGTCTAAGGAGTATCCTCCAAGGACCTCAATGATGATGCTATGGTGCATCACTTGGTAGTCAGGATATCTTTACTGTAATTCTCAGCGGAGTGGACTTTACTTGTTGGTTTTCTCCGTAGCCTTCTCCTCTCTATTTTCTACCCAAGGGCAGCTCATTTCCAACAGCTTAACTTCCTTTCTCTTCTTGTCGATGATAGTTGCATCGATTCTGTTTGCCTTGACGTGTGTGGTATTCGCATTAAAGGGGACGTCCCAATATGCCACTGCCAGATCATTTTCGTACTTCGGCTTTGGTTGAGCTTGGGAGTACCAAGGAGCTATAGTCGAGACGAGGTCCAGGGATCTTAGCATCTCAAAGAACAAGAGTTTGAGGACCTTATTGTGCCTCGCCAGATACTGTGATTGAACGATTGCACTGCACCCTGCTATTATATTATTATTATTATTATTATTATTATTATTATTATTATTATTATTATTATTATTATTATTATTATTATTATTGCGATGTAACATCACAGGCCTAAAAGGTGCTCCTGGCCTGGTCAATTGTTTCTCTTGAGAGCGAGTAACAACAAGTTCCTAAAGTTCCCAAAAGGGGTCCTCTCCTGATTCCCTAAAGGGACAAAACGTTCGTTAGGAGTCTAGCCGTTCCCAAAAGAGAGCAGTTTTCTGGATCACTTTAAGTCTGATTGTGGTGCCAAGCTTTTCGATGTGTTTTTCAAACTTATCAGATACAGCCGCTAATGCTCCGATCACAACTGGCACTGCAGTTACTTTCTTCAGCTTCCATCTTTCTTCAGCTTCCATAACTTTCTTATTTCTTCCCTAAGAAGTTGGTACTTCTCTATTTTCTCCAGTTCTTTGTCTTTTACTCGCGCATCCCCTGGAATGGCGACGTCAATGATCATGGCCTCCTTTGCTTGCTTATTAACAAAGACAATGTCCGGTCTTCGAGCTTCAACTATCCTGTCACACTGTACATTAAAATCCCACAGAACTTTGAAACCTTCGTTTTCCAACATTCGCTCTGGGGTGTGTTTGTACCACTTATCGGTCTGCTCAAGTTCTACCTTTCCGCACAGTTGCACTCACTTGCTAGATGGTTTACACTTTATCCTCTCTGTCCACACATCCTACACATAGGAGATTCTACATAGTACATTCTTGTCTATGTGGAACTTGATATAATTAA
>NC_090879.1:46029946-46032446 GCF_036669935.1 Montipora foliosa
AAAGTATTTGCATTTGAAAAGATTTCCCCGCATTAGCCTCCATTGCAAGCTAGTTCCAGTCCAATACTGAGAATACGAATATGATCTATTGCGAATTTTCTATGAAAAATAGACTTTTTATACCATTTGCATTTGCATATGTTTTTGTAACCGGTGCGTATTAGCAGAGCGAGTCATTTTTTGTCCTGCGAAACCAGTACTTCCCATCCTCTCACAAGCCTTACACAATCCAGCATTAACCTTTGGGATTGAGAATGATGACTCGCGCAAACCGATGCCGCTTATTTAAACGCCGTCTTGAAAACCTCGGCTTCTGAAAATGATCGATTATATTTATCTAGTTACCTCCAGAGATGTGCACGGCACCCATATAATTTCTGGTACAGGTGCTTTATATGTGCTCTGTTTGTTCTATTTCAGTTACACGAAAAAATTACCGTGTCGTGCTTGAAAAATATAGGTACGGTACCAAGATTCCGGAGTGCCGTGCCAGATTCTTTGTGCTACGTAAGTTTTTAAACGTCGAAGCTCGAGCCTGTTAATTTGTGCTTTATTGCTCTTAACAGGGAGTCAAATATTTTAACTAAATGCAGCGAACCTCCGCGAACTCAGCCGTGCATTGAAAAAATGGACAACAAGACAATTCAAAAACTACGGGAGTTATATCTCAAAGTGAGTAAGTTTTGAGCTTAAGTATTATTATATTCTTGTTTCGTTACTGCTGGCCAAGTTAGTCAAAGATCAAAGTTATAAATTTGGTTCCACGCACGGAAATTCTTTTTACGATACACTAGAAGTACTATCTGATGCTGAAGACAGGCAATGAAACCCGGTTAAATAGCTCGCTAAAAAAATATCTATTTCGGTAAAGTTGTTAGACGAACCTTTGGAAATGGTGTATTTAACCATAAGTTTACACAACTTACCATTGTTGAACAAATGCTCAGGTTTTTGCTCAAATTAGAGAATGTCAGGGCTAAAACACCTAAGACTTGATAAGTTTACACCCTGCGTAAACAATTGCGTAAAAGAAGGATTGTTTTCAAAATACACAAAGATGCATTACAAGAAAATTTAATATATTGATGTCTTAGCGATGTCTCAGTGGCAAAGTGGCCATATGGAGGAAAAAGGCGGGCGCGGGCGCGGGCGCGGGCGCGGGCGCACGGCTCATAATTTCTTTTGTATATTTTACTTTGCATACTAGTTGCGGAGTGGCTAAAAAAAACAGGACTAATATTTATTCTAAACCTATGGCAAAATCGCAAAGGACGTGAAAAAGAAATTAAATTTTACCCGTAAAAAGAAAGCGGAAAACCCGGTCCTAATGATCGAAACGAACGGATACAGTAATCATAATTCGAAGTAATATTATGTTGCAGACCTCAAGGACGGAAAAATGGGCGTATGTAAGTCGCGTTTGATTTTATTTGTTTGTGTGGCGCAAAATTCTAAAAGCAAAGCAATGGTGAAATTACTTTAGACTCTCAACTGACATCTAAAAGACTACTTATCATTTTCGAACTAACGCTTTCTTTTTGTTTTTGGCCGCCTTGTAAGGTATTTGTAATCTGTCTTTTAGGTATCAGAACTTGAAACGCAATTAAACCAAGAAAAGAATGAGCACTTGCTTTCACTGGCACAAGTCAGAGCGGAAGGACGAAGATACACGACAGGAGAACTGAGAACTGAGTAAATTTCTCGCAGTGTTTTTATTGCAAACATGTGCACCATTCAATTTTTACTGTTGAGGTTTTGTTTGAGACAATATGCAAATAACTGATTTGGATACGGTTATAGCTGTCCTTCAAGTTAGGGTTTTTGTTTGTTTACAATACTCAGATTTGAAACCTTGATTTGCAATAGTTGAGTCGTTTTGCAGTCGTCATTTAATTTGTTTGTTGTTGAGCCTGCGCGGTATGTAACTCCTATTATACAAAAAACCGCGTCGTGGCTTTTCCAGTCGACTTCATTTTATACTTATGTGCGTCTTACCACATACAATACAGGTGACTCGTAAGAGCCAATTTTCCTCGACATATAGACACTGTTAATTTCAATTACATATTTCATTTGTTCCTTTCAATCATTCTTTATCAAAATCGCGCACACAGCAACAACAGAATAGATTAAGACCTCATGGGTCACAGTCATCAACTGGCATTTACAGCATAAGTGTGATGATGACCTTTCCGTCCCCTTCATTGACTCCAGCCTCGTTCACCTGAAAGGAACCAGAATTGTACGATCCCCCTCCCCCAGAAACTCCAGACGTCTTAGTACCGGTCACTCCTCCACCTGAATATCCTCCACCCCCTCCCCCGTGTGTCATCCCGTAGCCACCTCCGCCGAATCCCCCATTTTGCAGTTCGCTTGCAAAATGCATCCCTCCTCTGCCCCCGTGAAGAAAACTCTTAGCCGCTGTCCCGGAATCGTCAGAGTTTCCATCTCCGCTGTAACCTGCCCCTGAACTTGCTTTGATGTCACTGGAGTCGAATTT
>NC_090879.1:46037446-46077446 GCF_036669935.1 Montipora foliosa
GATCCAACAACCTGTACCAAATCAAACTACTACTTTTGCTTGGTGACCTATTGACTTTAATTTGTAAACACTAAGCGATGTTCACCAATTCGTTATCCGTTGCCATGAGCCCTCCAGATTTCAATTGGCTGCAGAAACATTCACGTATTTTGTTCCATATAGTACTTAGCAAATCTGAACATCGCTTCAGAGACTATTCAATCCTGCAGTTTGTTTCTAACTCTTCCAAAATGTATCACCCAACTTTTGCACATGGTATTCCGAGTAAACGTTTTAAAGAGCGTCTTGTTAAAGTGGTACTACATTGTACTATTTTTCCTCAGATTTTGAAAGTGTGTTTGCTTAACACCTGCCCGGCATAATTTTGAGCTTTGGTTTTTATCCAAAGGCTCTTTACTTTGAGTGTAAGTCTTAGATTTTATGTTCCGCCATTACTCACGTTCAATACTGACCGACTGGACCTCAGAGGGTTGGATCTAGGGAAAAGTGACGTCATTCACTCAATACTTTAAGATTTCATCGTGTAAACGCAGTTTATTATATATGCAAAACGCGAGTTTAAACATCTGAAAGCCCGAAACTCCCATGCTGCATATTAATTCAGTTGCGTACAATCGCGTTGCATTCTTAAACTATTTCGTCCAGTTGACGTCATTTCTCCTCGATCCAGCTCTCTCAAGATTTCAAAGTGAGTAATGGCGGACCATTAAATTGGAAAATTCTAGTTGAAATAAACAAGTGTCTTTTTGAAATTAAGGCTTAAAACTTGAGTCATCTAGTGTTTAGTTAGCATAGTTTTGAAATCCAAAGAATAATAATACTCGTCAGGCTGTGGCAAGCCCAATCCCCTTAATAATGTATCAGCAACACTGATCTTCATGACCAGTAAAAATCTCTCAATTATAAATGTGACGTTAGTGTTAAGTCAGCAGCACCACTTTCATTCTGTCGCAGAAGACTTTACCCTCCAGATGATTTTTTGAAACGTGTTAAGACAGGAAAACCGTGTTAGGGCCGGTTGTTTTCTTACTATTTAAGGTCGCGATCTAATCTTCTAATTAATTCCAGATTTCGTGAAAAGAGTGACACATGTCAGAGTTGCTACGTAAGCTTTAAAGAAATGTTTAAAATCTGGCAAACATTGGTATCGCACATAACGCATTCAATATATTTCTTTTTCGGATGAGATATTTTCAACGTTTTCTTGCCTTATAAGACGTAAAAGAAGTGATATATTCCAAACATTTTTTTATGTATTTGTCCTTCATTAGGAAATCAAATAAAGTCTAAATAATAACTGTCTGCAACATTTTGTTGATGTTTCAGTACATGATTTAGGTTGCGTTCAGCTGGAATTATTCCGGGAGATTTCCCTCTTAAAATCACCCCGGCCTTGGATAATTTTGGTGATATCGGAGTACAAGAGAGATTTTCACTTCAAATCACCCCTGTGATACTGTTGATGTTATCGGAATACAGAAGTGGTTTTTGTCAAAGGTTCTTGACCAACCCTTTTATAGAAATAATCCTAATTTACTTCCAAAGAAAACTATAGAGGGTGTGCCGTGCCATGAAAAGGTTAATTAAACTCATCCTTCGAATATTTTCGGTATCATATCACGCTAGCGCATTTTTATAGCAAAGAATAAGATTTATAAAAAGTGGAAAGGGAATATGAATCGCAAGTAGGAGGCAGTTTCAACGAGCTGCTTACACCAAGAGAACTTTACACTGAAACGAATTTTGAAACAAATTTGTGCTCATAAAAAATATGAATGCCACTTTTTCACAAATGTACGGTAAAAAGAAATGTATGAACGTAAACAGTTTGCTACTTAGAATTTTGGGAACTGAATAGATTCAGTTCCAAGATTTTGTGATGAACGAATGCAATCACTGGACTCAGTTGTGGCAATGTTTTCAGTATAAAATATTTACAGTTAAAAAGTGACATGATTAGAAAAAACATTTTCCTTTCTCTATGAGATAAAGGTATAAGGTCAACTTACCTCCTCATTTCGTGTTCTTTCATTAAAATCACAAAACGATTGAACAGCAAGAACAACTTAATTTGACATGGATCACTGTTCAACAGGCTCCTTAATTTGCTGACAATGGTTGAAAGCTTTCAAGTTTTCCAAGAGTAATATAATTTAGAAATTTTCCGCTGTCACAAACTGCGTCTAGAGATATTTGCTTAGTAGCAAGAGAGCAAATTAGTTCTCAGAAAATGTCAATCACTTCAAAGTAACCGAAAATTAAAAGCTTGCATTTGACTGTCAACTCTTCCTGATAAATCTCAAGTTTAGTTTTAAAATGTACAGAATCCATCCTGCGAGAGATTAAATTGCGTATGGAGAAATTAATTAAACTGGCTTGTCACAAAGCATATTCACCTTTGTCATCGATCGGCTGCCATATTGAGCTATAGTGGTTCACAGAAGTTTCCATTAGAGACCTTAAGCAAGGACGACGACGACGGCTTCGAAAATACCACATAACAATAGGTTTAAATAGCAAAAACAATAATTCTGCACGCTCTGTACGTGCGTTTTACATTTTGATACATTTCTTTGCCGTTCTCGTCTTGATAACGACGTGAAATGATATAATTTGATGTCATGTGGAGGACAAGAGTACCTGACGGTGAATTTTAAATTTTCACTCTAAATATCCACACCGTTCTCACCAGTTATATTCTTGGAATGTGTCTTCACACTTTCCAAGCCGAGCGATTTGCGGTAATCGCAAAATTATTATAGTAACGGCAAATAGTATTTTTAGACAACGTTTTCGTAGCCGTCGTGGTTGTCCTCAGTTGCTTAAGGTCCCTATTATTGGACGATGGTTTTGGCCGCCATTTATTTGTCTTTCAGCTGACACAAACGCAACCTATGACGTCCCATGAATGCACGTCATGCCGTTCAAAATTACAAACAACTTCTGGCCAATGGAAAAGTTGATTAAAAACAGCGTCTCTAAAGAAAGCAAATAATCTCCTCACGACCAGTTTTTAATTTAGCCAATCAAAACGTGACCCGATGAATCAAAGCCAGCGAAAGCGTGCGTGACTCTCGATCAAAGACTCGACATGAATCTGAAGTGTTGGCAAGAGTCTATCACCCAAGAGTAAGATTTGCCAAATTGGCCCAGTCCCCATCAGCGTCAGGAAAGTATCTATTTTTAAACCAATTTTTGTAAGTATATTTACAATGGCGAAGATATTCTCTGACGCTGATGGAGACAAACCTGATACCACGCTACTCGAGGACTATTACTAATAGTCCTCTAGCAGCGTAGCCAATCAAAATGCAGGATTTGCATTAGTCCTCTAGTTGGGTGATACTAATTAACAATTAGTATCACCCAACTAGTGGACTTATGCAAATCCTGCATTTTGATTGGCTACGCTGCTAGTGGACTATTAGTAATAGTCCTCGAGTAGCGAAAAGCGTGACGCTTTCTTTCGTTCTATTCCCAAATAGATATTTCTTCAACTTGCAGTTGCTAACTTTATTATAACCTTTTCTGTCCGACTAGTTGGGTGATACTAAAACAATTAGCCTTTCGCCCTCAAGGGCCACGGTCATGGGCTATTGACCCGTATTTGCGGGCTACGGGTCTAATTGTTAAATAGTCCGGGAGTCGCGCAGCTCGCTTCTGTGAGAGAGTACCGAGACTGAGAAACAAACAGTGATTTATGGTCAATCTGAAACAATTCAATAGAGTACAAAGAAAATGAATCTTAATTAAAATCTCTTACTTAATAACACTACTTTGTGACAAAATTTCTCACAACTGATATTTAACATAGAAACTTAATATGGAGAAAATAGCAAATTAGCCGATAAAGGAATGACTTCTTAAAACATGTCACTATCAAAATACGAAAATCATTTTAGAAATTGAAAACGAAGTATTATTTTAAAGCGAATGACGTTTCGGCACTCTCGACGTCATGATTCCGTCAATACAGGATAAAAAACAATAGTTCACTGAGTTAAAGTGTCAGAAATCGTACACATTTTATCACGAGTTCTGCAGATCTTAGCACTGATAGAGTCATTTTGGCGTATTTAAGTAACCATATTAGCTAAACGAAGCCTTTTTAATCACGTGTTCGTTGACGTCGGTGTCGTAGATCAAAGTCCCTAATATAAACCTTGTGGAAGGCGTTGGTAGCAGGTAGCTCGTTTGTATTGATGCTAGCAGTGAGTGGGACGTGCGTAATGTTTGGGTTGTCTTTGCTTCATGAGGACACTGGTGTATTTGTCATGTATGGAGTGGAGTGGTCCTAAGACGGGCTCACGTTTCCTTTGGGGAATTGCTTGAAATCTCCCCTGAATACGTCAAGTGATCGCTCATCAAAATGTAATTATGGCAACCATTTTTCTATAATTATATATCTTCCCTTACCTTTCCTAAAATGCTCGAAACAAACACTTATTAGTCCTGGATAAAGTGTTCTGACTGCGGACAGTTCAACATTGTTTAGGGGTGAAAGGTAAAACGAACACACTTTTGTTTATACCGTGTAAATTGGACTACGACTCTGAACCCTTCCATCCCTAAGACTGGCACGTACAAATTTTGCAGTGTCTCTTCAATGGGGTAGCCCATACGGAATAAAGGGATAACCGCCATCATAGACTCCACAAGAATGTCGATAACGGTCAGGAAAGAGCTGAAAAGAAGTCAATAGCTGAAAAACGTGTCATTCGTATCTCATGAACTTGCGGGTCATTCCAATTGGTTCTCAGGAAATTCTAAGAGTCGTGAGTGATTACATTGATGTGTCTTTTCCATCGGTAAATAATTTATCTTTATATCAATAAATATTTGTTTTAGTATAAATACACAGGTGATTATACAAAATCGCGCGCTCTCATTGGCTCGCTATCTCGGATTATCAGCCGATAATCACCTCGACGGACAAAATAGCTGCCAGTAGTCGTTTTGCCACTGTAAGTGAAAATGATTTCGCGTTGAAATGTTTTTTTTTCTCTTGAAATAATCACCTGTGTATTTATACTAAAACAATTATTCGCGTCAGGCTCAGTGATTATCGGTGAATATTCATCGATAATCACTTCGCCTTCGACGAATAATTGTTAAGTATTCCGAGGTAGGGAGTTGAACGCTAGTTTGCGGGTAGCTAAACAACCACACTTGACGCCATGTTGTTAAAACCTCAAAGCAGACCACGAGGTCTGAATCCTTTATTCAACTGCGCATGCGTGACATGTATGTAACATCTCTGCCCCCTTAATGGGGTACAAGTCACAATAAAGCTAAACTAAGTACAATACAACAATAATGTCAAAACTAGACTTCCTCTATGAGTCTTCTAGGGCGTTTGATTTCTCTACTAGATATCCGCAAGGAGTGTTTGTCAACCACCTCCACTGGAACAGTAGTGTTTGCCTTTGGTTGCAAATCCAGATACCCACCCCTTGGGCTGTCTGGTGGAGAAGTGAATTCAGGGATCTCCCTGGTCTCCTCCATAATCTCCCTACTTCTAGGCACGGAGAGGCTTTTCTCCCCCGTTTCCACTGTTTCCACTGGAGGCAACTGACTTGTACAATCCATTACCCCTGCACCGCGATTTTCTTTGAGGCGGGAAAACAACTGATTAGCATGACGCCTAACGTATCTCTGGTCCCTTAAAAGCAAACTATATGTGACAGATCCCTGCTTATCAACCACCTTTCCGGGTAAATGCTTAGCTCCCTGTCCATAATTGCGTGGATAAACATTGTCGTCCAATTTGGAATACCGGGGGCTTGCCTTTTGGTCAAACGCCTTTTTCATTGCTTCCTTTTAAGTCTGCACTTAAGCATGTACAGATGGAAACACCGCCCCTAGGGGAGTTTAATCATGCGGCCCAGTAAGAGCTGGCATGGTGCTATGGGGGGTAGTATGCTGTCTCAAGAAAATGCGAGCAATTTTGGTTGTTAAACTACCAGATTTAACTTGTTTAAGTTTAGCTTTGAATGTCTGAACAGCACGCTCGGCCAGCCCATTTGAGGCTGGATGAAATGGAGCACTTGTAATGTGCGTTATGCTGTTCTTTTTGCAGAAATTTGCAAACTGCTCACTTGTAGAACAAGAGCCAGTGTCTGATACTAGGGTATCAGGCACACCATGTGTGGCAATTTGTGGCGTAGTCCCTCAATAGCGGCTTCTGAAGTTGCAGTGTGAGTGACTGCTATTTCCACCCACTTAGAGAAAGAATCCAACACAATCAGATACATCCTATCAAAAAGTGGCCCAGCATAATCCACATGTAACCTTGACCACGGGGACTTTAGGTACTCCCAGGGATGCAAAACTGTTTTAGGTGGTGCATTACGGGATTCCTGGAATGATTCACAAGATTTAACCATTTGTTCCCGGTCTGTATCTAAACCTGGCCACCATACCAAACTCCTAGCTACTGCTTTCATGAGTGTAATGCCCGGTGGGTGTCATGTAGTTCTGCTATGATTTTCTCATGCTTTTTAGGCGGCACCACAAGCCTGCACCCCTAAAGTATGCATCCTTCCTCAACTCATCCTTTCTGCTGAAAAATGGCATTATTCCTGGGGAACAACCAGAGGGCCACCCTGTCAGGATATAATGCCTAACCTTTCCTAGCACAGGGTCTCTGTGCTAGTGCCTTTCTTAATCTTTTGGGCAGTTACAGGGCCTTTGTCAATAGTTTCCATACAGTGTATTATGTCACCCGGAATTGGAGTGTCTTTGGGGGCCTTAGGTAGGCTACTGAGGCAATCTGCATGGCCATTTTCCTGTCCAGATTTATGTGTCAAGGTGTAATTATAATGCTTAGAGCACAATAGTTCATCTTAAGATTGGAGGGGAGGCTCTTTCAGGTAGAGATTTGGTCTCCCCAAACAATCCCAATAGTGGTTTGTGGTCAGCATAAACAACAAAGTGTTTTCCATAGACATCCTGATGGAACTTCTTCACAGCAAAAGTAAGTGCAAGGGCTTCCCTATCTATTTGACTGTAGTTTTTCTCAGCATGGGATAAGGATCTGGTGGCCATAACAACTGGACGCGCTGTTCCATCTGGCATGATGTGGTACAAAACAGCCCCAACCCCCTTAGGAGAGGCATCACAGGTTACTACCATTTCCTCCAGGTTGGGGTCATAATTAGTTAGCACACCTGCTGACTGTATAGCGGATTTCACTTCAGAGAAGGCAATTTCCTTTTCCTTCCCCCATTGGAATGGTACTCCCTTCCGCAGTTTCAGACAAGTTGGGTAGAAAGTTCCTATAGAAATTTACATGTCCCAGGTGAGCCTGCACGTCTGAAAGTGTTTTAGAGCCGGGCATTTCCAGAATAGCCTGAATTTTCTCCTGCAATGGTTCAATGCCCCTGTCAGATATCTTATGCCCTAGATAGACAATGGAGGTCATGTAGAATTGGCATTTCTTTTCCCCAAGTTTCAGGCTTGCCTTGAACACTGTCAATTCATGAACTTAAATGAAATGCTGAGAGACAAACTCGTCAATGGCCTCAAAGACGTACAAACCCAGAGGCGATTCTTAGAAATCACGGAGGATAAATTGACATTGGAGAAAGCTGAACAGATTGCTTTGGCAGTCGAGAAAGCAAACCTGAACGCCAGATCACTCAACCGAGAACTAACACAGCTCCTGGACACGGTTCACTCGGTAGATCACGAGGGAGAAGTTCTAATATTTGAGAGGGGTCAGAATCCCCCGCCGCGAGTAAAAGAAAAACACCGCAAGAACAACTATTCCACTAAGAAGCTGGATTGCAGCAGATGTGGTGGTCCGCATTGTGCTAGAGATTGCAAGAGGAAACAATACTTAACATGCCACCGTTGCGGATTCAGGGGTCAAGGTGTAATTATAATGCTTAGAGCACAATAGTTCATCTTAAGATTGGAGGGGAGGCTCTTTCAGGTAGAGATTTGGTCTCCCCAAACAATCCCAATAGTGGTTTGTGGTCAGCATAAACAACAAAGTGTTTTCCATAGACATCCTGATGGAACTTCTTCACAGCAAAAGTAAGTGCAAGGGCTTCCCTATCTATTTGACTGTAGTTTTTCTCAGCATGGGATAAGGATCTGGTGGCCATAACAACTGGACGCGCTGTTCCATCTGGCATGATGTGGTACAAAACAGCCCCAACCCCCTTAGGAGAGGCATCACAGGTTACTACCATTTCCTCCAGGTTGGGGTCATAATTAGTTAGCACACCTGCTGACTGTATAGCGGATTTCACTTCAGAGAAGGCAATTTCCTTTTCCTTCCCCCATTGGAATGGTACTCCCTTCCGCAGTTTCAGACAAGTTGGGTAGAAAGTTCCTATAGAAATTTACATGTCCCAGGTGAGCCTGCACGTCTGAAAGTGTTTTAGAGCCGGGCATTTCCAGAATAGCCTGAATTTTCTCCTGCAATGGTTCAATGCCCCTGTCAGAAATCTTATGCCCTAGATAGACAATGGAGGTCATGTAGAATTGGCATTTCTTTTCCCCAAGTTTCAGGCTTGCCTTTTCCAGCTATTTAGGACTTCATACAAATTCTGCTTGTGCTCAGCTGTTGTCTTTCCTGTGATGAGAATATCATAAAGGAAAACTAGGATATTGGGAATCCCTACCAAAACTGACTCAATTCATCGTTGAAAAATGGATGGGGCACTATTGATTCCATAGGGAAAGCGCCTATACTGGAACAAGCCTCTATGAGTGTTGATGGTCGTGTGGTTACGCGAGTCTTCATCCAGTTCAACTTGTGCATATGCTTCAGACATGTCTAATTTGGAGAAAGCAGTCACCCCTGTCAATGCCGCAAACACATCCCCAACCATGGGGAGTGGGTGACGATCCAAGTGAGACACCTTATTAACTGTGGTTTTATAATTGCCACAGAGTCTAATATTCCCATTGACTTTACGCACTGGGACGATCTGGGATGCCCATTCAGGAAACTGGACAGGTTCTATTACTCCCAAATTTTCTAGTCGGCCCAGCTCTGCGTCCACAAGCTCTCTCTCAGTAAATTGGATGGACTGATAAATAGGCACTGTGCCTTCCTTGACATGTATTTTAACCTTAACGCCCTCTAACTTTCCCAACCCTGGTTCAAAAGTTTGGGGAAGTCAAAGACAGGGTTTGGGTTGTTATCAAAATTAGACTTAATATCATGTACCTGACAAGATTTCATGATCTCTGCCCAGTCTAGCTTACTGAGGAGTTCTCTATCAAGCAAAGTAGGACCTTCATGATCTACCACTAATACATTGTTCATAGCTACTTGTTCCTTATAATTAAATTGTCCTAGGAATGCACCCCTAGTCTTGATGGTCTCCTTGGTGTAGGTAGGCACAGGCTTACGGTTGGGTTCCAGTTAGATATTGTTCCCAGTTGTCTTTTGCAAGTTATTAAACTCCTTCCCGCTCATTACTGTACATGATGTACCAGTGTCTACTTCCATCTTGATGGGTTTACTTTGACACAAAAGTTCCACCATATATGGGGCACCCGTCTTCGGTCATTCATCGGTGCAAAATACTGTGTGGCAATCCTCCTCACCTGAAGCTTCCTCAGCAGTGCCATTGGGTTCAACCTCAAGTTCAAGTGCAACCTCCTTGGAGAAGCATTTACTACTCGTATGACCCCTGAATCCGCAACGGTGGCATGTTAAGTATTGTTTCCTCTTGCAATCTCTAGCACAATGCGGACCACCACTTCTGCTGCAATCCAGCTTCTTAGTGGAATAGTTGTTCTTGCGGTGTTTTTCTTTTACTCGCGGCGGGGGATTCTGACCCCTCTCAAATATTAGAACTTCTCCCTCGTGATCTACCGAGTGAACCGTGTCCAGGAGCTGTGTTAGTTCTCGGTTGAGTGATCTGGCGTTCAGGTTTGCTTTCTCGACTGCCAAAGCAATCTGTTCAGCTTTCTCCAATGTCAATTTATCCTCCGTGATTTCTAAGAATCGCCTCTGGGTTTGTACGTCTTTGAGGCCATTGACGAGTTTGTCTCTCAGCATTTCATTTAAGTTCATGAATTGACAGTGTTCACTAAGTTTCCGAAGTTCAACCAAGAACTCTGCAATCGACTGGCCACACAGTCGAAGAAATCCCTATCTTGTACCCTTTTACAACTATTTTCCAGAGTAGTGGTTTCAGCCTTAAGGTCCTCCTGGCCAAAGAGGTTTCTGCTGAGCTTGAACGTGTCAATATCAACTGAAGCCAGAAGAATTGCTTTCTTTTGCTTTCCGTCTGTGATCGCGTTGGTGCTGAAATAATACTCCATTTCTTCACAGTATTCGGTGCAACCGTGTCCTGTGGAATTCAAGTCGAATTCACTTAGTTTTCCATAAGTGTTTTGAGCCATTTTTTCGCTCGTCGCCACTGTTGTATTCCGAGGTAGAGAGTTGAACGCTAGTTCGCGGCTAGCTGAACAACTACACTTGACGCCATGTTGATTAACCTCAAAACAGACCGCGAGGTCTGAACCCCTTATTCAACTGCGCATGCGTGACATGTATGTACCAATTCATATCTCGAAGCAAAGAAATGTATTTATGCTCAAAGTGTTCTCCTCGTTGGAATTTTGGTTACGCTATGAGTAACACATTTAGGCGGGTTTTTTCGGTGTCTTTTGTTTGCCTTATTATTTAAATACGCTTATCTCGTATGTCATGTTCACTTTCGGGCAGTTCAGTGCATATCAGTTCCACCCTCAATTAATTAGTTTCTTGTTTTCTCTATATTATGCCCAAGGACGGCGAGTTTTCGGAGGATGACTCATCGGCTTTAAGATCTTAGAGCTTAATTCGACCAAAAGTTTTTTCATCTGAAGGGCGAGCTCTCGGATGATCAAGCTAAGTTCTCGTCGTCTTTAGTTACAAAACTTAAGTCTGTAACGAACTTATTTTTCGGGCGGGTTTTTTCGGTATCTTTTGCCTGCGGTATTATTTAAATACGCTTATCAACTATTCATCTTCACTTTAAGGTAGTTCAGTGCCTGTCAGGTGGACCCTGAATTAGTTTTTTTTATTTTCTCTTCTCTTACACGTTGCCAGACGCCCATTTTCGTCGTGTAGCCTTGCACCGGCTGCCTCTCTTTCTCCCATAACGTCACTAATTTTCGTCCTCAACCACAAAAGAGCCGCTTCGGGAAAGCCAGTAATGACATCGGTTTCACCTGTGGAAAGACTGGCTATTGGAGTTCCGAATGCCCTCCTCGTATTTCACCGCCAGGTCAACGTGTAAGTAGTTTTGAAGCAGTTTTGAATTTCTCCGTCTGGTATACCCATAGTTAGAGGTCGGCTCAGAGCTCATTATAATTTCTTGTCTCAAACTTTTAAAGGCTAATAGTTTTATTGTTCGTGTCATTGATAAGGGTTATGCTTTTCCGTTTATCACTGTTCCTCCCAAGGCCTTTCCCCATAACAATACTTTGGCTTTGACCCATGCCGATTTTGTAGGGGAAGCTTTTCAACATCTTATGATAAAAAAGAGCGAAAGAAACTTTACACAACGTTTCGATGACTCCATGTCATCATTTTCAAGTGAAAAGAAAAGAAAATTTGATAACTTAATATATACCGTGCGAGGTGCGATGTTTAACTAAGTCTAATCTTATTCGAAGCTTTTCAAGAGCTTTTTATTTCGGGCTCTGTTTTTGAGGTTCCGAGTTCCTCCCCCACCCCCCAATATGGATACCCCCTTTATCCATCTCTATTCAAAGTACTGGAAAAGAGGTTGATTGTACTCCCCCGTCATGTCAATAAGCACATTTGGAAGGGAAAATTCAAGTTTGAGAACATAAGGAATGCGTCCATGTACCGTTCCAATGGATAATTTCATGTTTAAATTTGACCTTAAATCCGGTTATATCATATTGATATTTTGGATGATTATCAGACCTTCCTGAGTTTTTCGCAGGTGGTTAATTGGGTTAGGAAGTTTTTGTTTGAACAGTACTCCCGGGTTGTCCTCTGTCCCCTATATTTTCACTGAGGTAGTTCGTGTTCTTGTTAGGTTTTGGCGGAGTCACGCAGTAAGGATCACACTTTACCTTGATGACGGTCTTGGTTCCGCTCGCGACTTTGCTCGCTGTCAGGTTGCTTCCACGTTCGCCAAGTCTTCACTTCTGTTGTCTGGTTTCCTTCCCAATCAGAGTAAATCTATTTGGCAACCCACTCCCTGCTTGGTATGGTTCGGAGTTTGCAGAGAGGATTTCTAATGCCAGCTAATGCTATCCGTGCTCAATACCCATGTTCTACTGCTAGGAAATTGGCCTGTTTCGTGGCCAAGATTATTTCCATGGGTTTTGTGTTTTGGTAACATCACCCGTATCATGACCACATATTCCCATTTTGATATTTTTCGGAGCTCTACTTGGGATAACAAAATTTCCCTGTCGGCTTCCACCCTGAGGGAGTTATCATTCTGGCAGGAAAATATTCCCCTCCTTAATTAACAGTAGGTGTCTCGTCTCCCCACATTGTCATTATTGCCGTGCATGCTATTCCGATGCGAGTTCTACGGGTTGTTCTTGCCTAGTTACATTCTGGAATTTCAAAATACCGTTTCTCATAAAATGTGGAATGTTGAGAAGGCCCGGAAGAGCTCCTCTTACAGACAACTCAACGCCATTCTTTTGGATTTGGAGTCTTTTTTGCACTTGGTTAAAGGGCACACTATTAAGTGGTGTACTGATAATCAAAGTGTTTCTAGAATTGTTGAAATTGGAATTATGAATGGAGACTTGCAGTGTCTTGCGTTACGCGTTTTCTCTATGTGCTTGCTTAACAACATCAAGTTGGAAGTGGAATGGATTCCAATACCTGCTAATGATAGAGCTGATTTTCTGAGCAGAATCGTTGACTATGCATACGATGACTGGCGAGTTAAGAGGGATTATGTTTTTATGGCCAAGGCTAAGTGGGGTCCACATTCCGTGGACCGGTTTGCGAACTATGAGAATGCTCAGTTGCCCCATTTTTATAGTAGAGTTTGGTGCCCTGGAACAGAGGGGGTTGTCGCATTTTCTGTTACAATATTAGAGGTGGTTAGGATTCCTCCGTGTTCGCAAGACTATGTTTTCAGATCCCTTAGGTATGATACGCGTTCTAAGGAAAACGTGCCCTCTTCTAAGCACCTCTCCCTCGGGAGAGCGCGAGAAATTTTCAAGGAAAAATTAGAAGCTATTGGAGTTGATCATGACTCGTGTGGATTTAGTAATCACAGCATTAAGTCCGGCGGAGCTACAGCACCAGCAACTCTGAATGTTTCAGATCGTCTCTTTAAAGTTCATGGCAGATGGAAGTCTGACTCAGCTAAGGATGGATATGTTTGTGATAAAGTCGACTCGCGGCTCTTTGTGCCGTTGAATATAGGGATATAAATCTGCTGTCTGTTTTTCAGGTCGAGTATTATGGGCACTGCTGTACCTATTCCCCCTTTACAATAAATTCATTGTTATTGTATTACATTGGCGTGTTTTATGAGTGTGAGTTTAGAGCAGAAGTAAGTGATTTTCGGTACTCAGTTTAGAAAATAAGTTTAAAAAAACGTTCAACAATGTAATAATAATAATAATAATAATAATAATAATAATAATAATAAACTTTAATTTATTCAAGTGTCAAGTTATTTAGCGCTGAGGCACTATTGCAGACAAAATTCATACAAATCAACTCAAATTAACTCAAAGCAAATCAAACGAAAAACGTTTGGTTTTTGCCTCCTTCTTTTGTCATTTTTCCAAAACGTTTATAAACACTTCACTGGCTGAGGCAGGAGAAAATGAGGGGACAGAGGGCTCAGGGCGTTGGCCGGGATATGTCATCTCCACGAAAGTTATTTTTAGACAAGCAGAAGTCTTTGTTCTAGCGGAAGTCTGTCTTCCGAAACCATGCAGTCTTGCTTTGGCTTTCTCGGAACTTTTTTCTTTTCTGTTGCCCAAAGATGTTGGTTGGCCTGCATGCGGACGTCTCGGAAGACAGACTTCCGCTAGAACAAGGACTTCCGCTTGTCTAAAAATAACTTTTGTGGACACGACATATCCCAAGGCCTTGACCGGGAGCCTCCGTCTCTGTCCCCTCATTTTTTCTTGCCTTAGGACATCAGTGTACCAAAGGTTTATGCAAGTTTTTACTCAAACAGTTGATTAGGACTCTTGTCTATTCCATCGACAATTCCGTCAGGGTGAACAACCGGAATGCCATATACACGACCCAACAGGCTCAATGATAAGTCGGAGTCTCCCTTTATACTCCGACCTTGCAAACGAATTCTTCATTCTATGCATTTCTATGAAGATATTTAGCCATCGTTCTATCAGTTTTCTAAGGGATCAGAGTGATGATAACTTTACCATCTCCTTCATTGACTCCACTGACGTTAATCTGCGAGGTCCCGTTGTTTATGGAACCTCCTCCGCCAGCCGTCCCTTTATTAAAGCTTAACGCCTCCACACCTCCACCGGAGTATCCGCCGCCTCCCCCAGGGAGAACCCAGCCATGACCACCCCCACCAAAGCCCCCTTTTGAATGACTGTCAGCACCGTATCCACCGTTGACAAAACTTGCTGCGTTTCTGTGCATACCATCGCCATCTCCTCGTAGTCCTGCTCCAGCTCCACAAAAACTATTTTGATCTGATCTCTTTCCTCCCATTCCTGTACTCCCTCCCCATCTCGTACCATTCTGGCCCGCCTGTCCAGGGTCGCCATCTGAGCCTCCATTTTTTGGCATACTGCCACCCCCTCCTCCACCGGCTATGATAAGTGGCGAATTGTTCATCAAGGTGATAAACGTTCCACCACCTCCTCCTCCAGGCCTTTCATTAAAATCTGAGTTGGTCTGACCTTTTTGCCCAACAAGTATCTTCAGCCTACGACCACGTTGCAGTTCAAACAAGCCTGCAATTTTCGCACCTAGGCCTCCTCGTGTCCACCCCGAACAACCATTAATATTTAAGCACGTACCGTTGCCTCCTGAAGCTCCGAAAGCCTCAATAAAATACTTTCCTGTTGAAGGGACAACCCATTCTTGTATGCCATGGCTTAGATGACGTTGTCCTTGGAGTGGGGTCCCCAGGTACCCAGATATATCCTTTGGGCCTAGAGGTCCTTGTGCACCAAGAGTTGTGAAAACAAACTTCATTGGTGTAACATTAATCCAGTGACCATAAGAGAAACCTGGTCTGAAAGCTAGGTTATCAAGATTTAATGACTGCGAAGATGAATTGTTAAGCTCGCATACATTGAACGTTTTTCCGAAGTTAAAGGAGAGACATCCCTTCACAGATAAACACTTTTGTGCACATGAAGTGATTTCTTGGTCAGTCAGTATTGTTGTGACGTGGCCCATTAAAATGTGGTCCTCCAAGACTGATAAATATGAAGATCGATAGTCGTCACTCTTGAAGAAACTTTGAGTATGATGCAAGAATACCGAGATCAAAAGACATGTGATTAATCCAGGCATTGTCTATAATGAAAAAAGTATAGATTACGTTAAAATAGAGCATTAAAGCATGCAAGGTGAACACACCGATATACTAACCCCAGTGTGGCCATCACGTCACGCAAGTGCACAACCATATCATCTGGTTTATTGGCAGATGTGGACAGCTGTTTCGGAATAGCGTATTACCAGTCGGGTGTTTTTGGGCACCTCCACTTAATAGATGTGGTAAGCTGGTTGGGAGCAGCACAGCCGTTCTCCCACGGCAAGCGTGTGGGAAAGGTGAAATGGTTGTGCGCATGCGTGACGTGATGGAAAAGGAAAGGAACGGAACTTTATTTAAATGTCTAGTCGTTCTAGCGTTGGAGTACTAATTGGGAACATTGTAAACTGAAATTAAAAATTAACTCGCATGAAGTCAAATGTTGGGTTTTGAAGGCCACATCGGGTTTGGTGTTCTGGTGTGTTCACCTTGCTTTTAAGGCTCTGTACATTAAAATACTCCAATAAACGCTACACCTAGACACTAGGTAGCGTTGAACTAGTGATCTCATAAATTAGTTACCGCACAGAGATTCTAAAAGCTGACGTTTTGAGCGTTAGCCCTTCGTCAGAGCGAATCGAGGGATTATGGGTTACGTGTAGTTTTTATAGTAGAGTAGGAGCTACGCTATTGGTGGTAACATGGCAACGTGAAAAATAGGAATATATTAGTTAAATGAAAAGCGTTCGTTAATACCGTGAGGATTAAGGGTGCCGATTTGAAAGATGAATTTTTGTTCCAGATTCTTGCGGCTTTCCGTCGTACCTAGATGTAGGGAAAGGCCTCAGATAGTCATGTATTTTTTGGAGTGGTTAGGCAGATTAAAATGGCGAGCGACTGGCTTAGATGCATCCTTGTCATTCTTCTCAACATCGCGAACGCGTTCGCGGAATCGGTCACCTAGTCGTCTACCTCTCTCACCGATGTATAATTTATTACATAACGTACAGGTTATGCAATAAATGACATTTGCGGAGGTCCATGTGAAACGATCGGTGATCTTAACAGATCGCTTAGGTCCCGATATCTTGCTAGTGTTAACAATGAAAAGACAAGTTTTGCATCGTGAGCGCGCGCATTTAACTGCCGGGTTTGCTCGTTAGTTTTGAGCGCGCTTCTAACTAAAAAGTTGCCTACGTTTTTGTCGTGTTTAAATGAAATAAGTGGAGGTTGCGAAAAGATTCTACCAGTCTCGGGATCATTTTGGAGTAATTTAAAATTACTAAGAATGATACTTTTGACTGCGTGATTATGAGGATGGAAAGTGAGGGTGAATGGAATTCTGTCATTCTTATCTTTTTGTGACGTTTGTAGTGATGACTGTCGATCAAATTGTTGGGCGCGATGATGGCCCGCTTTGACCACAGAGATAGGATAGCCACGTTTTTCGAAGAACTGGCACATCTCCTCTGATTTGCTGGAAAAATCGGAGTCATCACTACATAGACGTCGAAGTCTAAGAAATTGAGAATAAGGAATGGAGTTCTTGACATGTGATGGATGTGACGATGAATACAACAAATAACTGTGTGAATCTGTAGGTTTGTAGTGCACACTAGTACATAGCACGTTGCCGCTAATAGAAACTTTGATATCTAGGAAAGCCAATGAAGTTTCCGAAATTTCCCAGGCATATTTAAGAGCCGGATGAAAAGAGTTGACGTAGGTTATAAATTGATCGAGTTCTTCTCTGCTGGATGAAATAGCGCCGATGCAGTCGTCGATGTAGCGGCCGTAGAGTTCAGGTTTGGGGCCGTTGTACTCATAAAAAAATTGGTGATCAACATATCCTACAAAAAGATTGGCATAGCTAGGTCCCATTCTTGTGCCCATCGCTACACCATTAATTTGTTTGTAATAGTTGCCGGCGAATGAAAAACAATTAAGCCTTAAAACTAGTTCGGCAAGGCGGAGGAGCGTTTCCGAGCTAGGTTCTTTGACAGTGCGTTGATCGAAAAAGTGTTTAAGTGCTTGAAGACCTTCGCTATTAGGAATGACTGTGTATAAAGATATAATGTCCATGGTGAAAAAAAGTTTGTCTTGGCCGGAGAAATTGAAATCGCGGAAAATTTGTAGTGCGTGTGTACTGTCTTTAATGTATGATGGCAAAGATTTGACGATAGGTGTCATAATCCTGTCTAAGTAGCTAGAAATGAGTTCGGTTCGGCAACTACAGGCAGAAACGATACGGCGACCTGGGTTTGTTGGGTTTGTGAATTTTAGCATTCGCCGGCAACTATTACAAGCAAATTAATGGTGTAGCGATAGGCACAAGAATGGGACCTAGCTATGTCAATCTTTTTGTAGGATATGTTGAACACCAATTTTTTAATGAGTACAACGGCCCAAAACCTGAACTCTACGGCCGCTACATCGACCACTGCATCGGCGCTATTTCATCCAGAAGAGAAGAACTCGATCAATTTACAACCTCCGTCAACTCTTTTCATCCGGCTCTTAAATATACCTGGGAAATTCGGAAACTTCATTGGCTTTCCTAGATATCAAAGTTTCTATTAGCGGCAACGTGCTATGTACTAGTGTGCACTACAAACCTACAGATTCACACAGTTATTTGTTGTATTCATCGTCACATCCATCACATGTCAAGAAGTCCATTCCTTATTCTCAATTTCTTAGACTTCGACGTCTACGTAGTGATGACTCCGATTTTTCCAGCAAATCAGAGGAGATGTGCCAGTTCTTCGAAAAACGTGGCTATCCTGTCTCTGTGGTCAAAGCGGGCCATCATCGCGCCCAACAATTTGATCGACAGTCATCACTACAAACGTCACAAAAAGATAAGAATGACAGAATTCCATTCACCCTCACTTTCCATCCTCATAATCACGCAGTCAAAAGTATCATTCTTAGTAATTTTAAATTACTCCAAAATGATCCCGAGACTGGTAGAATCTTTTCGCGACCTCCACTTATTTCATTCAAATGCGACAAAAACGTAGGCAACTTTTTAGTTAGAAGCGCGCTCAAAACTAACGAGCAACCCGGCACTTTCAAATGCGCGCGCTCACGATGCAAAACTTGTCTTTTCATTGTTACACTAGCAAGATATCGGGACCTAAGCGATCTGTTAAGATCACCGATCGTTTCACATGTACCTCCGCAAATGTCATTTATTGCATAAACTGTACGTTGTGCAATAAATTATACATTGGTGAGACAGGTAGACGACTAGGTGACCGATTCCGCGAACACCTTCGCGATGTTGAGAAGAATGACAAGGATGCATCTAAGCCAGTCGCTCGCCATTTTAATCTGCCTAACCACTCCAAAAAACACATTGCTATCTGCGGCCTTTCTCTACTTCTAGATACGACGGAAAGCCGCAAGAATCTGGAACAAAAATTCATCTTTCAAATCGGCACCCTTAATCCTCACGGCATTAACGAACGCTTTTCATTTAACTAATATATTCCTATTCTTCACGTTGCCATGTTACCACCAATAGCGTAGCTCCTACTCTACTATAAAACTACACGTAACCCATAATCCCTCGATTCGCTCTGAGGAAGGGCTAACGCTGGAAACGTCAGCTTTTAGAATCTCTGTACGGTGGCCAATTTTCATTATCAACTCCGTTGGTGAACCAAATTTTTGTATACTACTTCCCCACCGACGCAGCACCACAGTTTCTTTAGAAACTACCCCTTCACATAAATTGGTTGCCTAGGTGAAAATGAGGCGTATGAAACCTTAAGTCCTCAAATCACTTTTTGCCTCTCTAGGTCAACAAGTTTGAAAGGTATGCCCTGACTAACAAAGCCGGTTTACATGATGACCGTTTAGGGAGGGCACTCCTTACTTTAAAACGCGTGCTTAAACTCTGAGGCACGGCAGCCCTAAACTTTATTGTATCTTGAAATGGAAATGTGTTGAGCATGTGATCTCAGAAGTTCAGCGTTGCATTCATGGTCGCGGGACAAATGGATCATCCGTCCTCTGGGAGGGATGATCCTTTCTGTTTTTCGTTTTTCATCCGACGAGGAATTGATGTTTATTCTTCAATGATCACAAAGATTTTAGGAAGGAACCTGGCGCAAGATATTATCAAAATAAATCCGCTACGGTCAGTGCGTTGAACTGCACGACTATTTTCAAAACATGACGAGACTTCATATATGAAAGCCGGAACTATACTTCTAAACTGTTTTTTATAAGAAAGTAAGTCATTCAAATTGAATGATAAAATAAATAATATTTCAGTTTCCCTGTTGAAGAAATAGACGCTGCGATCCTATATGTTTATTTGTCGCATTGGATTTTCATTGCCATTCCATTTTCAGTCCAGCTTCTTATTGAGATATATGGCTCTGTTCAAAGACAACTTTATGAACTGAACGAAGACCAACTAACTAAAAATCATTTCTACCTCCTACCGTTCTTTAGCCCGCGGTGTCACTATTGCTGCTTCGCAATCAGTCGTCACTGAACAAATCGGGTAAAACGTAAAGATATTTGGCTTTGGTTTCTTTTGTAACTTTTATGGCTCTTACTTGAAAAGGCGATCAATTCTGATCCTTCAAGGGTTATTACAAATCTAAAAAAATACCTGATAGTTTAAAAACGAACGTATGATATTTCTCAAGGGAGAAACTGTGTACGCATTTCTTGTCCTTTTAAGGTAAAATGACGTTGTAGAAAAGAAAAACGTGATGTTTGATTTAATTTTACTAAAAGTTATTTGCTGAGCCTGAAAAAGTCATTTGGGATAACGATTATTTCAAACTTCAATTTAATGGTTCCTTGATTACGTTGGGTGTCTGTACAGCTTTTATTCCTGTCAAGGCATCTGGCTTAGATTGATCTGTAGGATCTCCACTATTCCCAACAAGTTTTGAATCACTCAGTCAATATGTCTCTGTTTCCTTAAATACAGTTTAACACGGGTTTTAGTGACAATGAAACTGTGGATTGTTGCGAACGTTCTCGCGCATAATTAACATGACAAATACGTTAAAAACTTTTTTGTTTTGTTTTTTTAGTAGTTGGTTCTGAATCACCTAATATTTACACCAACATTTGAGCTTAAAATTGTGGATACTCTGTGGTTACTTTAATGAAATTTTATGGAGATCAACCATTAGGCTGAGGGCTCAAGCAAGCTTCAACTGTATTTGTTTTTGTCTAAGCTATAAGCCGAGGTTACCTAAGTAAATAATTGCGAAGAAAGATAACATGCTAACCCTTGAATTATTGATTTACAGATTGCAGAGAAAAACGAGAAAAGCATGATAAATTTCCTTAGGTAATTTAATATCCGTGGTTCCATAATTATTGATTGCCACAATGCTAACGGACGTAAAGCATCTCCGCGTATAGACTTTTATCTCCGATAGTCAACCTTTGTTTAAAAAGTGATTTTTTAATCGGACAGACACAGAATACAGGACAATGGGACGACCGGAGTTGTCACCATAGAAACCCCTCCAAAAAGGGCCAATGTCACGTCATTTGAGTTGTCTTGTAGTCCAAACTGTTCGGAAGTCGTCTCTCATATCGGATCCTTCAGTCAGGCTTAAAATACTGCTTGGAAACCTCAGAGGAAAATGTCAAATGTATTTTTGTGAGAAGAACTATTTGTGAAAACAATTGTTCTCCTCAACAGCAGAATATGGTACAACATTTTGGTATACAATAACTGTGACGTTGGGTTATATATACAGGTGTCTACTGGTCATTAAATAATTATTCAGCAAAACAGAAGGCTAGTCCTTCTCAAGAAATAGGCTAGAATTCTTTATGATTTAAGTCAGTCTTTTTCTGGATATGATTACAATTATAAATGATTTTCTATAAAAGAGCTCGCTCTTTTATTCTTTCATTTTTCATCGAGTCTCATTCCTTATCTTTGACGTTCAACAGAGCAAAACTAGACACCTCATTTTCTGTCATGAGAAATATGCCAACATCATTCTGTCATTTCTTTCCTAGCAGTGTGCCAAGATGATTATCAACTTAACCTGGTATAATGGTCTTTTGCTCACGTATCCTCTGTAGCTCAGTGCCAAGAGTATCCGAACTGGTATTGACCCGAAGGTCATAAGTTCGGTTCCCGCGAAGGATCAGTCGGATTTTTTTCGGAGTACGCTAGTGTCATCACAGCGGAAAACATACCTTTTTCCTTAATATCGCAGCAAATATGCAACCATTTGACAATTCCAGCCTTTGAAGTAAGCGAAAGGCTTCTCAGGTCAGCCTAGTTTTCTAGCCTTGTTCCCACGAGTCTTCTCCAGATTAGAGTTGGAGCATCCGAGTAAGCAATCAAAAGTTCCTGGTTTCGTCTGCTACTATACAGACTATAGGAGTGTTCTGATACGACTATGCTCACGTAGATCAAATGTCCCTGATCACTTTCGCGTGCTTCTACATTAACTAAACTCCTGTTTTTAAGAAAAAAATCCGCAAATCTTGACATATAGTTATTCGTCTGGGTGTACCGCTAAACAGTCTAGTTGTTATAGGTCCTTAAACTGCCTCTTGTAGTCTGCTAACCTTTCTATACAGAACTTACAACCTATGACTAAAATTTCCATTGTTCTCCCCGTGCTCGTTTGGAAAATTTTCGTCAAACATTTTTTTCTCTTAAAGGCCCTATCTAGCAATATTTTGGTATGAAAGAGGTGCAAAAATACCAGCAAGTTTTGATTGTGAGTGGGATGCAAAAATTAAGATCATTTATTGCATGAGAGCTTGTAGGACCTTGTAAGCACTATGGACAGCAGCGCGCAAAGCGTCATGGGAATTCTTTTATTTTTCAGTCAGTTGCCTCCAGACTTCAAGGGAAACTCATCTCTGCGTTGCAATGAACATGGACGCCATTGATAGACAGGACGAAGAGTCAACTTCGTTTGAGAGTTTCAGTTGCATCTTCTTACATTGCTATGGCATGCTCATTTTATTTACTTTCTCTGTTCCAAGCCTGCCCTTTTGGGATGATCAATGGGGTTTTTGCCCATTTCAGTTTCGAGAAAAAATTCGTCGTGAAAGACGAATGTTCATTTTGCCACTGAGCGAGGAAATTAGATGGACTGAATTCGGCGTCAGTTCTATTAAAACCCAGTGTTCATTTTGAGGTAGGGTATAAATTTTTCTGGTTTTTGAATCGTGCATTGTTGGAAAATTTGTCAGTATGTATTTGAGGCTTGAGCCATCGTCATTCTAAACTGTGTGAGTACAGATTTTCCTGGCTTAATGCACAACACGTTTAGAGATCGTTCTTCTCATGTTGTAGTTTGACCCCCAAGAAAGCGCCGAGTGTAGTTTCGAAAATAGCTACCAAAAAGTCAATGGTGCGTCTGATAACTTGAACTCGACAGAAATTTGAATAACTTGAATCGTATAATTATTTATTGAGTTCTTGTACAGACTTAGCCGATTTCCAAACATCGAAGGACCAATGAAAGACGTAAGTCGTACAAGGAGCTTGAAGTTGAAGGACAAAACAGAGGTTGAAAATCGAGAGTCAATTCGAGAGTCGGTTCAAACTGAAATACAATAAATATGATAAAATACAACTAAGCTATTGAAACCGGCGTTACAACAAAGATGATACTGACGATGAAAAGGTTAGAAACTAAGTTTAGGCATACAAATGCCGTAACGCCAACATATACGAACTAAACTTTGGCGTGGAAAAAGAACAACTTAAAACATGATAACTTGATACCGATGCACGACCGTGCAAGACTAGACAAAATCTTAGATCTACATGCTGAAAAATACTGAAACTAAACGTCCTAAAGAGCAGTTTACTATCCATAACATGTCATTAGTGTACTTAGCAACCATGTAAAGGGTAAAGAAAATTAATAGGACTTACGTTTGGTCTGCGACGCACCAAGCAGATACAGAACCGAAGACGGATAACAAATTGCAAGACTTGACTTGTGATAGCGACCACACTAAACAAAACTGAACTCTGAGTGAATAGCTTACTTATATATCCACAGGACGAACCAAAAAACTAAGCTATGATTGGTAATTGCGGGATTAGGAAATAAACAATTTCCGGGCAAATCAACGTGATTGCGTGCGTAAATTATCTTAACTTGCAGCGATAGCTAACACTTAATTAATTGCGAATTGGTTCAGCGTTTGCTCACGAATTATTATAAAATATAAACACGTTTGAACCCGACACTGAGAGGCCCTTAATAATATGCATAAGAAGTGGCCTACGGAAAGTTAAAAATGCGGGTTTTCCTCTGCAAGAACTTATAGCAGTACTGATATTTGGAGTATTAATTTTGCACGATTTTTGGGGGAAGATTTGCAAAGAGAGATATTAGTCCCAAAATTGAGAGGATGTTGTCTGCTCTCAGAAATCTGGAAAACAAATTATGGGCAGGAATTTCCAGAAACACTGTTGTTTGCATCAAGCACAGGTTGAGTTAAGATAATTTATTTATTTGCACTAACCCATATATTTTTATCATCTGTAACATCTGGTTCAGCAGTTCAATTCAATGAGGCTGTGTATAAAAGGGGAAGTACGGTCTAGAAAAAGTTTCTCTAAATTACGAAAAATTTTTCCCAGGAATTTGAAAATAATTACCGTTTTGTCCAGTCCCCGTTAAAATGTGACAAGAGCACTTTGAAGTTGCCTCTTTCGTGACCTGAAGAGCGCCATCTTGGATATGACGTGTAATGACGTACAATAGTCAACAAACGTGTTCGACCTTACTTAATTCTTCGTTCCGCGATCACTTTCTCAATGTTTTGTGACCTTTCTGCTTCGAGAAATTCACATGTAAGTTGAACTGTGGTAAACGGTCTTGTGGTTCAATAGGTAGTAGGCCATGTAGGCCATAAGTGCGACAGAAACTCAAGTCACTAAATACTTATAGATTTTATAGTCAATCAAACTAGGCGGCAAAAATCAGCCAGAGCAAATGTATACAAGACGAAAACCCTGAACATGCGACAAAGAAATATTCGACAAGAGTACTTTGTTCACTTTCTTCCTTCAGCGACAGCCGTCTTCGATGCTTCAGCAAACGCATTTGTTTGCTTTCACACGGGGAAACGTTTAATTTAGAAAAACCCGACGAAACTTTCAGATGTTGCTCAATACATCAGGGGCACCCAACGAGAATGTAGTTCAAAACCACTTAAACATAGCATTGTTAAACGTATTATAGCTTTTAAACGGCAGATATAGGCATATTTTTACCCCCTGAAAATTTTTCATCTGTTCGGATTTCCTAGCTGAAAGTCTAGTGATCCGAAAATTATAGGGATAAAAACTTACCTTTTCGAAAATTTCAGCCAGAAAAAAGGTTTCGAAAATTCTAGGTGACCTTTTTAGGGTAAAAATCCGTTAAAAATGGGCAATTGTACCATGTTTTAGATGTTCGAAAATCCTAGGACAGGCAGGCAAGCAAGAAAATTTATTACAAATGTTCCGAAAATTCTAGATCTCAAATCGTCTTCCGAACAGATATTTTCCGAAAATTGACGTTTGGTGCCCATGTAGCAAGGCTTTTTTTCACATCAACAATAACCGCAGGGGTACAGGGATGGCGCAGTGGTGAGAGCGTTCGCCTCCCACCAATGTGGCCCGGGTTCGATTCCTAGATCCGGCGTCATATGTGGGTTGGGTTTGTTAGTTCTCTACTCTGCACCGAGAGGTTTTCTCCGGGTACTCCGGTTTCCCCTCTCCTCAAAAACCAACATTTGATTTGTGTTAATTGTTAATTTCAGTTTACAGTGTCCCAATTAGTGCTCCAGTGCTAGAACGACTAGACACTTGAATAAAGTTCGTTTCCTTTCCTTTCCGCTGTTGGGGTGTACGCTTTAAATGGGGATGAAACTAGACACATGTCTAAACTTGAGAACACGTATAAAAATTACACCGGAAAATTAAAATTTAAAGAAAAGTTGGCCGTCGAAAATAAAACGTGGATGGATTCCTTAAACGTGAAAACCTGACTGCTATATTGTCTGATCGGGTGTATCATTTTACCAAGGAGGACTTCACGCGGGATGTTCAGGTATATGAATATTGGTCTTGGTGACATTCGCTTCATACTGAAATCTCACTGAGTCAAGTCTCAGTGTTATTGTTGGCTATTTAAACACATTTAGTCCAAATGAGTGGTCAAGTATGACAATCGAGGTGAAGAACTTTCGATTCAGAGAAACTTTTGCTAGACCGTACTTTCCCTTTATAAAAGTTCCCTGAAGAAACTTCAATCATTATGATCTCCACTTCGATTGAAAACTTAAGGGATTAAAAGAGATTATGATATGATTGTCTATATGTTTGTTGTTGATTTAGCAGTTAAAGCCATAAATGGCACACTTTTGGAAACCAAGGAATGCAGCGTTATGGTATTATATGAAATGATAGTGATGTTATAGCTAAGCATAGTAACATAGAAGTAGTTCTTAGCACTGGCCAAAAAGTGAGCAGCAAACCAAGATGAACGTTTCTGTTCAGGTAATTTGCTCATCACTTTATAAGAATAAAATTAGGGGTTGCGAAGTTTGTTTTTTTAGTTATAAGTACCATAAAGTTCCGATAGTAACGACCCCCCGAAATTAACGTCAATTTTTTGTGACCGCTAGTAAATCCTGAAAGTAGCGACCACACGAACGGTAGCGACCTCCCGAAAGTAGCGACCCCCCGCCCCCGTAAGTAGCGAGACCAAGTTTTTTTAAATTGTCTACCGTATACTTTTAATTTTTCAATCAATATTCGAAATTTTAATGTACAATAATATGTTCGTGCAGTGTCACAAATTGTTCACGATAAGGCACTTTAATTTACAACAACAGGAAGCCTTATGCCACCATTCTTCCTTGACAGTAAACTGATGTAGCGATGTAAGAACTACCGTAAACCGGTATAATTTCGTATTCACAACAGGAAAGTTTCTTCAAATTGAAATTGAACTCTATATAGTTTTCGTCGATTGGCATGAACGTGTTTCTTCCAATTAAATCATACTGAGATACCGGCACGGGGTACAAACCAAAACGCAGCGGTGCGTCACACAGTACAATCGAAGCAGTTTAGCTTTTCTCCTCTGAGTCAGTGAAAAACTCGACATGCGGTAGTCCGGTAAACCATCGATATTTATTTTTACTGTCCCTGCTACAAATGAACAAATGAACGGATAACTGTGTCTTTCAGCCGGCGCGATGTCTCTTGCTATGCCGTACCCACAAATTTCGTGAAAAGCACACGCCGATCACCAGCAGTCACTTTTCCCGCCATAAAAGGGGCACCCAACGAGAATATAGTTCAAAACCACTAAAACATAGCATTTTTAAACGTATTTTAGTATTTAAACGGTAGATATAGGCATATTTTTATCCTCTAAAAATTTTTTCATCTGTTCCGATTTCCTAGCTGAAAGTCTAGTGATCCGAAAATTGTAGGCATTAAAACTTACCTTTTCAAAAATTTTAGCCAGAAAAAAGGCTCCCGAAAATTCTAGGTGACCTTTTTAGGGTAAAAATCCGTTAAAAATGGGCAATTATACCATTTTTCAGATGTACGAAAATCCTAGGAGAGGCAGGGAAGCAAGACATTTCACAACAAATGTTCCAAAAATTCTAGATCTCAAATTGTCTTCCGAAGAGAAATTTTCCGAAAATTGACGTCAGGTGCCCCTGTCATAAAGCGGTTCTTTTTTTTCTTTTTAATTTATGTTGTTCACTTTTTATTTCGGAAAAAAAGCTCGCGCTAGCTCTATTTGTAAACGATTTTTGTTCCCCGAAAGTAGCTGCTATTTCCGAAAGTAACGAGGGTCGCTACTATGTGAACTCTATAGTAGTGTTAAATGTACTGTATCGGGTTTCCTTACAATTCTGAATATGTCAGTGCGGAACCGATGTAATCGTCTACTTAGGGGAAGATGAAGAATCAAGCCCTCCGAGAGTCTCTTTGTATTCCAATGCTCATGCATGAGAAGGACTTTGGATTCGATCTCACTAGCCCGGCTAGCTTTTTGTTACGGATTCTAACACAAAAATTGTATGAGATGTGAGAATTTGTTCCGATTCGATCAACGACCGAAAACTCCAGCTTCATACAGAGTTTTACAAATCTACATCTTATTCTACTGTTTATTTGTTGCCTCTTACCTCTGTCACTGCTGAAAATCTCAAATAAAAATCTGATGCCGAAACGAAAGCAGGAAGATTTTCAGAGGGAAATTTGATCAGGTAATAATTACCCTCTTGGTTCGGTTTTTCAAAGTCATATCCACCTCTGTTTACATGAATAAAGGGGAATTTTCTCATTCGTTGACACTTCATTTGCTTTGCAGTGACAGAGGCCTTCAAGTCATTCCACCTCAACGCACTGGAACAAACATCTACTGGCCGATGGCAGCTGTTGTTCTCTAGGGCCTACTCGAAATCACTGGCTTTTTTGTCCTAAGAATTTATTGAGAGTTATTTATAAGTCGCAGAAGAGCAAAACCGTGACTGGGCCCACACAGACCGAATAATTCCGACCCATATCCAGGAAGAGAATAAACGTCGACAAAGGGTTTCCGTCAAATTTTCGAGGCTTTTTATTACAGCAAATATTGATTCAAGTTTGTCGCCAAAATTATGAAACATCGATTTGGAGTTCAGCTAAAAATGTCAGAAATTATTACTATTTGTAATCGCATATGAAAATATATCCATTTTAAATATCTTTCTGTACAATTCATAAAGTATTTTGCGATGAAAAGTGTGATTTCTAGGGGAGAAAATTTGGGGATTGACCGAAAGTTAATTAAAAACGGCAAAATTTCGATAGCTTTCAAACAACTTCCTCAACTGCAGACTGAAGTTTACTTATGACTTTTTCCCTCTAATTAAGCTGAAAATTTCGCTGCGAGCCACCTGAAATCAGAAAAGCGTGAACAATTGTCACGCTACTCAAACGATTTTATAATTTAATTCCCAAACATGGATACTTAGGCAAAGAAACAAGTTTGTTACAGTGCAAATTGTTGGTTTATTGCTTTACGGCAGCTAAGCAAAGGACGTGGAGAATTAAGCTAATCACCTGCCCCTGTGTGACTGCCTGGTTGCACGAGGGGGAGTACTATTGTCAGTTTACGATGGCAGTCTATCGGAAGTTCTAAGGATGAATTCCCTATTTACAATAAGAACAGGGAAGTTGTATCTTTCCCCGTTTGGAAAAGTTTGAAAAGGAATAGTATGTTGGAATAATTCCCACATATCTGTCATACAGCTTCTTCGTGAACTACCACACCTTTAGCATTAGACTAAGCTCCACAACAGTACAACGAAACGAACCGAACCGAACGGGATACGAAATTGTCTGATTTACTTTTCTACAAATGTATGACGTCGACATTTAAACATCCAGAATAGAGCACTGTTGTGCAAATGACACTCAAAGTGAGGAAAATGTGGTTCTGTTAAACGAATTAATGAAGGAAAAAAACACTTTGTAATAATGAGGCCATTTCGGAGTTCATCATCTCTCTCCTCTTCAAAGCGAGTCTAAGGATGCGTTTTTTTGGGAAAATGTGAAAACGGATTTGTGATCTCGGATCAATGGATTCTTCAGCGTCAAAAAAACGCAAAATCCGAAAAAGGATTATTTTCCATGACAACGCAAACAAACAAACCCAGAGTTGTGCTGCACCCAGAAAAAAAGCACCCTAAGTGCGAATATATGGGGAGTCACCCGAATACCTTTGCTACTGCCAGGGGCTTAGATCGTATTACATCGAAGTGTTTTTCCCTATGGCAAACTGGTTCAAGCTATATACAAATTATATTATCAATATAATGTTAAGAAGCACAAAATAACGAACGGGTTAATACTCATCTCGAAAGAAATTTATGTTTGAAGTGCAGGTTACAGAAGGAAGAGAGAAGTGATCAATCTTCGCACTTTATTGGACAATTTAAGCAATTCTCACTTTTTATACACACCTAAAAAATACGGGTGGCTTCCACAGGATTCGAGCCCATGACCTCTGCCACGCCGGTGTGGTGTTTGCATGTGCATCCGGGATCTCTCCAGCGCGGGAACCCGGTGGCCGAGTTGGCATAGGACGAGAGATTATGCAAGAAACAGTGTGGACGAGATGAGTGTTTTTAATTAGCTATTTTGTGATCTATAAGGATTACATTAGCGACGAGGATGGCCAACAAGGGCTTATTGTCCATGGATCTGTCTCGTTCTGCTTCGCAAGTGGCGGAGAAGTGGCGTAAATGGAAGCGTGCCTTCGAATACTATGCCGAGGGAAAAGGCATCGACAATGCTCGCAGTCGCAGGAAGACTTCCCAGCTCTTACATTTTGCCGGGATCGAGGTACAATACATCTTAGAATATTTGCAAGATCCTGGTCCCATCCCTCAGACAGGTGACAATGCTTTTAAAATCGCGATTCGCAAAGTAGATTTTTACTTTCACGTAGAGGAAAACATACCATATTCGCCAATTGGCACCGAAGGAAGGGGAGACCGCTGACCAGTTTATGATTAGATTGAGAAAACAGGCACGACATTGCAATTTTAGGACGAGTTTAAACGATACGTTTCAAGGATCAGCTGATAGAAAAGTTAACGGATTTTGAGCTCAAGTAAAAACTGTTAGAGCAGAGGAATCAGTATCGCATTGGAAGAGGCGTTGGATAAAGCTCGTGCGTGGGAAGTGGCCGGTCGACAGGCATCAAACATGACAACAAGCCCTCCGCTGGCCGACGGAAACAGTGTCAATGTGGTTTAGGAGCGGCAACAAACGGCGAATGAAGAGAGGAGAAAGTGCTACAATTATGGAAGAGAGGGGCATCTGGCCAGAGATAGGTGCTGTCCTGCAAAAGGGAAAAAGTCTTCGAAGTGTGGAAGGTATGGAAATTTTGCTTTGTGTTGCCAACGGTGAGAGGGATAGTGATGTGGCTAGAGGAAAAGGGAGCAAGCAACAAAGGATTTATGGTGGACGACCACGTCACGTAGCTAATTTTGTAGGGAATCAAGAGGCATCGGGTAGTGATGAGGATTGTGCATTTGCATTTATGGTGACTGAGACGAAAGAAGAAATATGCCATACAATTGGCTTTCAGGAGCCCGTGATTGAGATTTGTCGCTTTTTGATTCTGGCTCTGTTAGTAACCTCATGGGGATGAGTAAGTACGAAGAGCTCAAAGCACAAGTGAAATTAGAGAACTGCCACAAACTTTTGTATGCATATGGTGGGAAGGAGTTGAATGTGGTTGGTCAAATTCAAGTGGAGCTGTCAGTGGGAACCAAGAAGATAAACTCACAATTCGTAGTCACCACGAGCGGGAGGTCTCTACTGGGTCATATATCATCGTCCAGGGATCTTGGTCGTCTTCGCATTGGCCCGAGCGCCCGCATTGAATCGGCTGAGTATAATGTTGTCGGTAAGGACTTGGCTTCAGCTCTTCAGAAAATGTATCCGAAGGTCTTCAGTGGAATTGGCAAGCTGAAAGAGTACAGGCTGAAGCTACAGGTGGATCCGGAGGTAACGCCAGTAGCCCAGAAGCCAGGGCATGTCCCCTTTGCATTGCGCGAGAAGGTGGCAGGAAAAGTGGAGGACTTGATTGCCAAAGATATAGTGGAACGGGTGGATGGGCCAACATCCTGGGTAAGTCCTGTGGTCGTTGCACCAAAGTCAACAAGAGATATCAGATTATGTGTGGACATGAGAAAAGCAAATCAGGCTATTATCCGCGAGAGGATACCAATACCAACCGTTGATAAAGTGGTAGAAAACCTCCTTGGCAGCGCAGTGTTCTCAAAACTGGACCTCCGTCTGGGAATTCATCAGATTGGATTGGGCGAAGAGTCACGAGAGAGTACGACATTTGCTACCCGTGATGGGAAGACTGAGCTTTGCTCTTGAGAAGTACCAGCAGATAATAAGACAAGTGGTCTCATACATCGATGAGGTTCATAATATTGCTGATGACTTGATAGTGAATGGCAAGAGTTTTGAAGAACATGATCAGAGTCACCACAAGTGCGTCAGAGATTAGAGGAAAACAACTTTATGGGGTTTCTATTATCAAAATATGGCATTGGTCCAACCGAAGAGAGGTTTCGTGCTGTGCTTGAGGCGGTTCAACGTACTACGCCGACTGAAGCTTCCTAGTAATGGTAGGCTTTAGTGCACGCTTCATCCCCAATTTTGCGATCATGGCAGAACATCTGCGGGTATTTTCCAGGAAGGGCGCCCCATTTGTATGGGGCAAAGTGCAGGAAGCGTCGTTTAAAGAACTGAAATGGCAGCTCTCCAGTGCACCCGTCTTGGCCTACTTTGACAAAGACGCGCACACTCGAGTGATAGCGGATGCCAGTCCAATGGGCCTAGGGGCGGTCTTGGTGCAAGAGAAGAATGAGTAAAGTCGAGCACTTTGTTATGCAAGCAGGAGCCTCAGCCAAGGAAGATGGTACAGCCAGACGGAGAAAGAGGCGGGGGCGCAGGTGTGGGCGTGTGAGCGCTTCAACCTGTACCTGTACGGGCTTCAGACCTTTGATCTAGTGACGGATCATGAGACCCTGGAGGTGATTTATTCTAGGGGGCCCAAGCAATCAGCTCGTATCGACCACTGGGTACTACGACTGCAGCCCTATATCTATAAGGTATGTTGTGTCACATCCCGCGATAATATTGCCGATGCACTCTCACGTTTGACAAAGATCCCAGCATCAGGGAAATCCCGTTATGATGATGAGTATGTTCCAACGGTTGCGTTCGGATCTGTACCTGTAGCCTAAGACATTCAAGCAATTGACAGAGTGTTAGCTGAAGATGAGGAAATGCAAGTAGTGCTTGGTTACCTTGTTAGTGGAAACTGGGAGGGGGGTCCAAAGTCATATGTATGTGTCCGTAACGAACTGAATCGCGAATCGTGATTCCTGCAAAGCTGAGACAGATAGTGCTTCGTCTAGCAGCACATGAGGGCCACAAAGAGATTGTGAAAATGAAAGAGAGACTGAGGTCGAAAGTGATATTCGTTATAAGGGAAGAAAGACCTTTTAAAGTGCTCTGCGCGCACAGGGAAAAGAGTAAAATTTTGAGATCGAAGATCGAAGGGTAAAATGAGTTCTCTCACAGCCTCTAGCTGGAAGCAGATCCTTGAGATAAGACGGACTCAAATTATATACTATCTTAAAGTAACAAATCAGCTTATGAATATCACCAATAATAATCGTGAAATAAAATTATATATAAATAAATATAAATACTAAATACTAAAATTTATAAATAAATTTTATATAAATACAAATATGTACAAAAACTGTTACGACTGTCGCTCAGTGGGCCGACGTTTTTCAAATTTACCCAAATTCAATCCATTCAATCCTCTCCAGTTTTGTCCATCCATGTCCCTTCTTGGCTTCCCTGTGTTTTGTTAGAGTTCTTCTATAGTTTTGAACAGTTACTTTGATATTTTAGTTAATTCTATGACCATTCGATCAGTGCTGAAATTGCCTAAATTTGCGTGACCTAGCCCCTTTAAGAACTTTGAAAGTTATCAAACGTAAGGTAAATTCAATACGAGAGCGAACTGGTAACCAATGTAACTCCCGTAATAGTGGAGTGGTATGTCAGAATCGAGGTGCACATAAAACTAAGCGAGCAGATGAGTTCAAAACTCGTTGCAACTAATGGAGCTGATAATCAGGAAGGCCATAATAGAGTCTGTTACAATAATCAACACGACTAGTTATAAACGCATGAACTAGGGCCGCCACAGATTCGCAAGTTAGATATTTGCGTATACGCTTAATGTTATATAAATACAAAAAAGCATTGTATTGCTACAGGTCTTATTAATGTCAGCATTCACTGTTAAGTTGGTGTCGAACCAGGTTCCAAGGTTACGGACTGTATTGACCAGTTTGACATCGTCCTCGCCAACTTTGCCGCTTTCAATTGAGGTCTTTGCCAGCTGTTTAAGCTCCCAATGAGTAAAACATCAGTCTTGTCGTCGTTGAGCATTAATTTATCTTCAAGTATTCATTGCCTAATGTCACGAATAAAGTTCTCAACAGCCGAGAAACGGAAAGAGACAAAGCTCTCAGAAAATTATGAGAAGCAGCCTTATAAGGTGATTGAACGTCATGGAGACCAAACTAAGTTACAATCATAGCAAGACGCATTGTACACGAGAAGAATTCAGCATGTTAAGCGATTTATGGACCCAGTTACTGATCCAAGGGAACCAGACTCTTCAGATCCGGTAGTAAGCAGTGTACCCGAGCAGACCCTTGGACAGGAAGCCTCACCCAATCCAACAGTTGGAGACAAGTGCTGCTCCAGTTAAGGAGCAAAGCCCAGTTGAGGCCGAGCCTTTGCCAAGGAGATCAGGGAGAGTCCATCGATCCCCCGAAAGACTAAAAGAGTATGTCACCATGTTGCAGTGACTGTTGTGTTTTTACTAGTTTTCAAAATATCTTAAAGGAAATTCAGTATTCAACCTTATTGTTGTACTAAGGTAGCGGGTTTGTAAGCGAAGAAAGAGGGAGAATGCAGTGTTTGTATTTACATCCGGGGATCTCTCTAGCGCGGGAACCCGGTGGCCGAGTGGACATAGGACGAGAGATTGTGCAAGAAACAGTGTGGACGAGAAGAGTGTTTTTGATTAGCTATTTTGTGATCCATAAGGATATTACAGCCGGTGCAATCCTTTACCAACCGAGGTATGAGGCCACACAGTTGGGTGCCACTGAGTGCTTCCCAGAGGTCATGGATTCGAATCCCGTTGAAGGCTCCTGTATTTTTCGGGTGTCTATAAAAAGTGACAAGTGGTTTAATTGTCCAGTTCAGTGCGAGGATCGATTTTATCTTCCGTAATACTAATTTCATTCTCTACTGGTTGATGATGTAACCTTCGGATTGTGCCATACACCTCAACGTTTGTCCGATGAGATTCCGAGTGCACTGAATATTTTTTTCTTTTGGCTAAGATAAAAGTTACAAGAACGCCATTGTTGACCCAACTTTCACTCAGTATATAATTTCAGAGTTTCTATTTATGCATTTTTTTCTGAAACCGATAAAAATGATCTAGTTGTGTAAGCAATGTATCTTTGCGTGCCCGGTGTTTTTTTTTTTTTGTTTTTTTTTTTTTACAGCAATCGACAGTACGTCAGTCGTTTAAAGCGTAGAAGAGTATACGAAACAAGAGTTTATAGGTGGATTAATATGGTCTCTTTTATTAGTTACTAAAAACTACAAATTTTAGCTTGATAGAGTTCAATAGAGAAAAAGAAAACCCCGGCATCATTCCATTGGTTTCAACCTCTTTCTTCAATGTACCTGTTGAAAAGAAAGAGAAAAGAGCAGCTGTATTTTCGAAAGATGAAATAAAATAACTTTGTGTCTTCAGATTTATTCTCAGCGTTGAGAAAAGAAACTTGCTGAAGAAATACACTCTAAAAATGAATAGGATGAAGCAAAGAGATAATGGTTCGCAGTGTGCAGTCTCAAATGTCACCACTAATTGCCAGTAGTCGCAGTCTCCCGCTCGCCCTTTCATGCGTCACTCTGTTACCATGGTCTCTCTTAGGTGGAGGTGTAAAACCTGGGCAATTTTTTCAAAGGGTTACGAACCTTTTATATGGCGCAACCGTATATCTTGATTTTCATGCAGACATGAGTTGACGTCCAAGACTTTGGCCTAAAGCGCAGGAATCCTGCATTGACAGGATGCTTGAGCCATCTTGTCTCGAGAGTAAATCGGTCTGAGTTTCCTGAAAAGATCTACCAAAGATACGAAATAAAAATGATTTTCATGAGATAAGCAGCGCAATCCAATGAAAGAGTGGACATCTTTTTATCCTACCTTTTCGTATCCATCTTCTTGGTAAGTTTTCCATGATTCACCTTCTTCGCTCCATTCAAGGGTGTAAAGGGTGACCCAGCTTTCCTTGCTACCGCCCTGTGTACCGACGCCTGAAAAATAAGAGCAAATGCTTACAACAACCGTTTCTTAGCGACAAGATGGTGAACTTTAATGTGCCCAGAAGCAACCACATTTGATTAATTGTTAACTTTTTGTACTCTTATAGAGACAGTTTACTCCAAGAATCGCAAACAACCATTACATTGAAAAACAAATCCCTAACTCTGGGTCCGTCCGTAGCTCAAAGACCAGTGCTTAGTATATATTTTGCTTTACTTAAGGTTATTCTCAAGAAATAAAACTTATCATATAGATGTCCGATAAAACTTCGCACACGGTTGTAACGTGTCAAGGAGATGATAAAAATGTAATTAAAAGGGGATTCATTGTGCTCGTTTCCATGGTACGATACTAATGAATACGGCCATTTAAGCCACTTTGACAATTGCCGCGTATCCCCAATGTTGAACGTATTTAGATTGATTTTATAAATGTAATCTGATTTAACGCAGGGCCTAATGTAATTCTATGGTTAATTCACGTACGTAACTGAAACATGTATTTGAATGCCGTTGTCAGTACTTAATACTCAAAACTGGATTTAAATTGAGTGCGGCCAAAAAGCTGGCCATAGATTTTATTCCACGAAGACAACGTTCTCAGCAAAAATATGAAATAAAAAATGTGGGTCGCAGCACTCGTTCAGGAAAAAATATAGAGCTTTAGATTCTAGTACGAGAAAGGCTACGAATACGAGATTTTCTCATCGAACAGCACTGAGCGCGCGCAAACCAGCGTCATTTTGGCGGGAAAAACGTCCTATCAAAACAAGTCAACAACACGCTAGCAGTTTTGGAATTTTTTGATCATCAAAAAGGCTCATTAACCAGCAACAAGAATAATTGAGCAACCTATAGTGCTAACAAAGAGTAAGATTAATCGTAGGGGTTATAAATTTCCCAAGTATTTTCGCTAAAAACGGGCAGTCAAGACTCGTTCTCGTCCTTGTCTTAGAATCTAAAGGTCCCTAATAGCCATTCCTTGACGGATTAAGCTTGGCGTCAATGAAAATCCACCATTTTTTCAATGTGCCCGAGCTGATGCACGCGCCAATGACGCAACAAATTATGCGCAGTAGGGTTGCGCAATGCAAAACCAGGGAGTCACCTTAAGGCCTTCCAGAGAATTATTGTCCATTTTACAATCATCACAAGTCTAATGCATCAAAATTGTCCATGATACATCATTTACCTGTTATTTTCCTTTCTCCTTCAAAGTCAACAGCTATCCACTGATACTTAGCAGTGTCCCCGGCACACCATGTATGATCGTTAACTTTTCCTGTAGTCACCGATGCCTTAAAATTCAGTTCAGAAGAGCACGCTGCAAAATGTTGGCAACAATTTCATATTAGTAGCTTTTTGAATGAAAAAACGTTAGTGTGCCAACAAATAATGTTTAGTTTCCGGCGGATACTGGAATGAATAATCATTGTAGCATTTGCATCAAGAGTTGATGAATTATACGTAATATATAGATTTAGCCAAGCCTAAAAGCGGAGCTCCCGGGTTAGTTATTCTTACTGGCTGTACGGTTAGTGAAAATAAAGGGGTTTGGAATTGTCTGCGTTTTGGTGTTTCTGGGTACTGCTTAATTAAATCATTTTCTTCGCTTTCTTCTATAAAAAAATTCATTGTCTAACTAGTGAATTCCACTGTAAATTTCACGCAAAAAAACCGACTGATCGCATGAATCACGAAGCGATGAGTGCAATATCGGTTTTTTAAATGATATTTACATTGGAATTCACCAGTTAGGCAATGAATTTTTCTTGAATCGCACGCGTTTTAAAAGAAAACAAACAAATCTTCAGCAAGCGAACGGAAAGGGAAAAAGAGCCATTTCAGAGTCAACTGTCAAAAGCCAGCGAATAGGAATCATGCCAAAATTAGAAATTACACACCTAGTAGCTCGTGATGTGACATATCGTTAGGAAGCTTTGTCAGTTCAAGATCAAAAACGAGTTTTATTGACGTAATTTATTCCACTTTATCTCTGAACACGAGATCATTCACATTGTGATTTTTTCTCATTGAAACACGCCAGCTTGGCTTGGGACAAGAATCGGCGAATATGGCGAATACGGCAACCAAGAAAGGGCAAACTTCAAACAAGATCTCCAACAAATTACCTGTACGTGCTTTAAACAAGCTTCTGAAAACACAAGTTTGCGATATTTCTATTGAAAGCCTCGTTTATGTTTAGGTGAGATAACCTGGCTTGAGCCTGGGTTCGAATAGAAAACCAGCACCTAGTCAGCGGTCAACTTTAAAAAAAAAAGCTCCAAACTGAGCCAGTGATATGGTCACGTGCTACTGGTCAGCGGATACCTTGTTTTGACAGGTGTCAATTGACTATAACATGAAAGTCCAACATCAAAGGGGTATGCTGTAAACTAGTGTGATACTGGTTACATTGGCATTCATGGATAGGTGGACGTACGTGCGGTCGTACTTACGTAAATTTCTCGCATCGATGGATTACCATATTTTCTTAACTATGGTGCTCCGCTATGAAATCTACCTTCTCTGTATGTCGCCCTTATTAACCATCTTTTAAGAGCTGCCAAACCTACCAGGGAGGTTCTCGATACGATATACAGCGTTGGTACTTTCCAAACCAATACCCTGGTAACATTTGTCAGATTCGCCATCCCGAGCAAATGTCTTCCCTGCATCTGGGCCGCTCCAACATTCTCCGTAAAACTGCACTGAAAAATATTCGTATCTATAGAAAAAGTAAAGATGATTTACAATTCTGCTCGGGAGTTCAATATGCACATCATTATTCATTTGGCAATTCACTAGCCCTCAGAGGCAGAGTTACAGGCGACAGCAATAGAAGGCCCTTTCTGTGTATCTTCTCCGTCATTTCGATAAGTAAACGTGGTGGAACCACACAATATTTGAAGAGCGGAGTACGTGTAGTCCATGGTGTGACAAATTGCCGGGATATCATAACTGATTGTGTGAGTAGTTGGTAGTAGTCGCTATTTAACAGTTAGACTACGAGTTCTAGTTTTCTATGAGTCAGTATATAGTCAACGAGGCGCGTTGCGTCGAGTTGACTATTTAATTCATAGAAAACGAGAACGAGTAGCCTAATTGTTTTTGTAGAAATCCAATAATATACCTTCGAATTTATTCCTATTTTTATTGATTTTAAGATTTGCTCCCTGAAAATGAAAAACGAGCGCATGTCTAATTTCCATAACACCTGAGACCGAAGAAAAAAGCCTGCGAACTCGCATAGTTCTTATTTTTCCACTTCTTAGATGAGAGTAGAAAACTAGTCTTGATTATGCACTAGTCAATTGAAACCACCCCCGGCACGTAGGGGGGGGGGGGGGGGAAGGGTATCGGGGACATGCCCGTGGTATTACGCTTTTGTACCTGCGCATTTCTCCGGGGGGCCGGGTATAGTAGCGATTTGTCAAAATTATAGGGGATTTTTCGAGGAGCTTGTAACGCTAGCCCTGACAGAGTGCGACTGGATCTAAGCTTCGAAAACATTCCAGACTTTCTACCGAAACAAATTGTTGGGTACCTGTGATATTATATTTTAATATTTCAGTCGCCCTCTCTATTTGAAAAGAAAATTGGTCTGACAAATCAGTACCTAATAAAGTTACAATGTTTGGCCAATAAATGCACGTAACAACTACTGTAGCAAGGGGCATGAGGTTTGGTTGGAAAAATAGAACAACTTAAGTGAATCCTGATATCGTTGCCATTACAGAAACCTGGTTGCATAATGGTGTCAACGACGGCGAAATCTTCCCTGATTCATACATCGTTCATCGTAGAGACCGTGAGAGCAGAGGTGGTGGAGTCCTATTAGCAATCAAGTCGACCTTTCATTGTTTTCGTCGCTGTGATCTGGAGACCGAATGTGAGATATTGTGGTGCGAAATTCCTGTCCGTGGTTCTACTTCATATTTTTTTGGAGTATTTTACAGGCCCCCGAACAGCGATATCAAGTATCTTGAGGAACTATATAAATCATTGGAAAAAGTTCATTTATTATCTGTGAAGGTTAAAATTATCTTAACGGGTGACTTCAATTTCCCCGACATTGACTGGAATTTAACAGCTCCATTCCAGCCTAATTCTCTATCTGATTATTTCTGTGATACTATCATGAACTACTTTTGTCTCACACAATCTATTGATACGCCAACTCGCGGAGATGCGATACTCGACTTAGTTATCTCAAACTGTCCCGAAAATTTAATGGACATGGATGTTTGTGACAGCCTTGGATCATCGGATCACTATATTGTTTATTTTAATTTGGCTGGAAAACTATCTCGTCCGTGCCAAGCTCCCAAATTGGTCTACGACTACAAAAATGCAAATTGGGAGAGTTTTCGCAATGATTTATCAAGTGCCCCATGGAACTCTATTCTAAATGAGAATAATGTTGACGATATGTGGAATGACTGGAAAGGTTTATTCATGCGAGCAGTTCAAAATAACGTCAGTTCAAAAAAAATCAAACCAAGAAGAAATGTTCCATGGATTACGTCCGAAATTCGTAAATTGTTTCGAAAGCGTAAGC